>NC_053155.1:266252023-266594523 GCF_016835505.1 Polypterus senegalus
AGAAGCAATGAAAAAGAAAAGGAAACATTTTGAAAATAACGTAACATGATTGTCAATGTAATTGTTTTGTCACTGTTGTGAGTGATGAGTGTTGCTGTCATATATATATATATATAAATATATATATATATTTACACACACACACACAAACATATATATATATATACATATCTATACATATACACATATATACACATACACATATATACATACATATATATCTACATATATACACATACATATACATACACACATACATATATATATATATACACACACACACATATATAAACATATATATACATATACATACATATCTACATATATACACACACAGCTATTTCAGATCAGTGCAATACGCTGCTTGTTAAAACGGATAACTCCGCTCTTACGTGCAAGTCTGCGTGGATATTATGAACTATCGTATTTGTTCAAGTTCTATTTAAATTTTAAATAGAAGGAATTTTTATTTAGTCGACAGAAATATCTTTGGTAGGAATGGTAAAAACAGACAGGAATATTATTCGTGAATAAATCAACTCAAACCTTAAATAACTTAAAAGAACAAACATTCAAATTTCTTTACTCTTATGTAAATTTATATAAAAAATAAACTTAGATTTTAAATATCCCAAAAGATTTTGCTCTCCATAAAAATATATCCTTTCAAAATTATACAAATTCAAATATGAACATGCTGCATAACAAAACCTGGAAATATAAATAAAATGTGTTCCTTTCAGCAATAACAAATCAAATCATTCAGTTGTCTTTGCTCATATGTCATTTTAGAGCTGGACGCCTGGCATCTTTTTTGGCAACAGGTTCGTTTCTGTTTGGTGTGAGGTTCTGTGTTGTGGAGATTCTCAGGATGGATTGCAGGTGCTCATCAGTGAGGCGACTCCTGTGTGCTGTTTTGTTAGTCTTTATCACTGAGAAGAGCTTCTCACACAGATATGTGCTACCAAACATGCACAAGGTTCGAGCCGCATGTAGACGGACTTTTTTTGTTCTTCAAAGTCACCAAAGCGCCGTGCAAACTCAGTGCGCTCAGTTTATCAGCAAAGTGCGATTTGGGAACACCGTAGTGACGACTTGGTTTAACATTACTTGGCAACAGGGAAAGTTGCACTGGTGCATTTGTGTCTCCCATAAAAGCAACTTCACTTGAAATCACTTTGTGATTGTGCACGGTAAAACGTCCGCTGGTGTCAGATTCTTATTTAATTCTTCTGCTTTCTGTATCTTCTGCATTGCATTCAGGTCTTTCAGCCTCACTGATGAGCACCTGCAATCCATCCTGAGAATCTCCACAACACAGAACTCCCTGATGTTTTGTCTCATAGTGCCGTCTTAGATTAAATTCTGTAATTACAGCCACATTAGCTCCACAAATGAGACACACGGGTTCAGTAAACATATACTCAGCCTCCCATCGGTTTTAAAGGCTCTATTTTCAGAATCAACTTTTCTCTTCAGCATCGTGTGAGCTAGCTTCGCAATAACTTGCAGCATCATAAGCTAGACTTGATTAACGCGTAAGTGTTCGGCAAGGCAGCTGAAGCGCTGCATTATGGGATCTGTAGTTTATTGTGTTACCAGCGCTTCATATACCCGGGCCATTAATAACAATAATACAGTATATAAAATGATCTCGCGGGCTGGATATAATTACACGCCGGGCCGGATGTGGCCCGCGGCCCTTGAGTTTGACACATATGGACTAAATAGAACTTGAAAAGATATATTTTTCAAATGTGATCGCAATTCAGATAGAGTTGACGCCAGCACTACAGCCTGCATGCCTCAATAAGTCATCCTCCCTCGCTCTTACTTTTTACCGTTCATCTAATGAATACACTGAGTATGGCTTTACCAAAACAATCATTGATGGCGAATAAAGTATCCATTATTCGAGTATGTAGATCGGGATATATATATACATATATATATACCCGCGTATCGCAGCTGAGAAGTAGTGTGTTAAAAAAGCTAGAAAAAGAAAAGGGAACATTTTAAAAATAACGTAACATGACTGTCAATATACAGTATTTGTTTTGTGAGTGTTACTGAGTGTTGCTGTCATCAATGATTTGATTATCATTATTTCTTTCAATCAGGTTTGTATTTGTAGGATGTGTTGTGTTCAAGTTACATTCCGTGTTTGTCAATCGTTGTAAAGATGACAGGTTTCATTCATCGATTCGTTTCTTACTGCATCAATAAACAGCTCGTCTTCTTCTTTATCTGAGACCTGACACACTGCATGCACGGGTTTTTTACACTGTCTTCCTTTAGCGGGACATTGACTTTTTCCACCGTGTGCTTTGTTTCCACAGTAGCAGCATTTATGAATATGCTTGTATGTATCAGGCCTTCATATTTTTGCTGCCTTTTCAATTGTGTAATTCGGTTTTGTTCAGCGCTCTTTGGAACTGTTGCTTTTTATCTGTGCACTGCGTCAGTTCACATGAGCCGCTCGGTGTACATGCATCGAAGTTCCCCAGTTGTGCTGGTGCCATCTCGTGCTATGTCCATGGCTGTATTTAATGTTACCTTAGTCCTGGCACTTAAAACTTTCTCTCGCAGTTTCGCTGAGTTTGTGCCAAACACCACGCTGACCATCTCATCTTCCTCTGCATAAGCACAGTCCTTAACCCGTGAATATTTAGTGGGAGTTTGCTATTGGATTGCCGCTGATGGACGGCCTTATATGGGCAGGCACTAAATTACAAACGCCAGCCTATCTATGAACTTAATTTAAAGTGTAGGTTTACATCGTGCTTTGTTTCCGAAGTAGCAGAACTCATCAATATGGTTGTATATGTCACTCGCTCGCTTCTTATTGTTTCGCTGCCTTCTCAATTATATAATGCATGTTTTCTTCAGCGCTTTTTGGAGGTCTTCCTGATTTTCTATGTACTGCGTGATTACGTGAGGCGTGATGATGTCACACGAAACTCCCCACGGCGTTCAAGCTCATCTCCATTACAGTAAATGGGGAAAAACAGCTTCCAGTTATGACCATTACGCGTAGAATTTCGAAATGAAACCTGCCCAACTTTTGTAAGGAAGCTGTAAGGAATGAACCTGCCAAATTTCAGCATTCCACCCACACGGGAAGTTGGAGAATTAGTGAGTGAGTGAGGGAGGGAGGGCTTTGCCTTTTATTAGTATAGATTATATATAAATATATATAATATATATAAAACTGCCATAGCAAGGTTTGGGCAGCCACCCATATGTTGTTTCATGGCTGCAAAGCTGAATAAAGTGATAAAAGCGTTTAAAGGCCAGTATAGGAAATGACATTAGAGGGTCTGGAACCGAAAGGGTCTTCATCAATAGGCTCTGACCGGGAAGTAAAGTCAAAGGGTTCGGAACCAGAATTAATGTCATCAGGGCCAGATGGAATTTCCCGTTAACAGTCTGCAGAAATGCGAGAAAAAGAGTCCGTGCACTCTGCCCCATCCCGGTCTGGCTCAAAATTACTCTCATTCAAGCCCTTTAGCTGCCTCCCATGCGCACATGTGTGACTCTATATATATAGGCTGAACGCACCTTAAGGAGACGCGCCTGCTCCTCCGAAACCCCCTCTTAAATGGTGATAAAATGGGATACAAATAGTTTTTTTAACTCCTCTTTTACTCGATCAGCTGTTGGCTTGCTGCTGCTGTTTTGCCTCATGATCTGCACTTCGCTCGCCTACCCCTTCCCTCCCCCCTGCAAGAGCTACGCACCAATGTGAAGAGGAGGCCTGAACACACCCCAAGGAGACATGGCTGCTCCTCTGAAACCCAAGTTAAATGGTGATACAATGGGAAACAAGTAGTTATTTTAACTCCTCTTTGCTGGATCAGCTGCTGGTTTGCCGCTGCTACTATGCCATGAGATCTGAACTATGCTTGCATATGTATTCCCCAGTGCCATGTGCCGCTGTGAAGAGTTTGGCTGAATGCACACCAAGATGATGCAGTTGCTCCTCTGAAAACCCTCTTAAATGGTGATATTTTGGGAAACAAGTTTTTTTTTTACCTCCTCTTTGCTCGATCAGCTACTAGCTTGCTGCTGATTTCGTTCCGTGTGATTGGCATTTTGGGTGGCACTTCAAATGTTTAAAAGCCTGTATAGCACCTGTCCTTTTGTCCTCAAACAGTATGAAATCTCTTTTCGCTTTTCCGTTATTTCATCGAGTAATATTTTCCATTTGTTAGTGCTAATGTGATCTTTTCACTCATTTTTTTTGAGAATTTCGAATTTTCCTACTTCCATTATCTGTAACCTGCTTTGCATGTGTATCATGGGCCTTGCTTACAAAAGTTGTAAGTATGACGTGACGTGCGTGTCTCACAGGATGTGAAAG
The DNA here is from genome assembly GCF_016835505.1 of Polypterus senegalus. NCBI lineage: Eukaryota > Metazoa > Chordata > Cladistia > Polypteriformes > Polypteridae > Polypterus > Polypterus senegalus. The sequence continues at coordinate 266,256,387 of NC_053155.1, forward strand.
TGTCTCCGTCTCTCTTCAAAAGATGACGTCTCATCGCCGGAAAAAAGTCTTGTCCCAAGATATATATATATATATATATATATATATATATATATATATATATAGTGGACTTGGCCCGGACACAGACAGGCGGACATGTTGTTTCTCAACCACCACACGTTTATTTACTATATTTACAATTATTAAATTGGTCACACAGACCCAGTTCAGTGCACAATACACCCCAACACACTCAGTCCTGGCCACAATGCCTCTCTTCGGGCCGCCTCCACACCTCCTCTGTGCTTCGTCCTGCCTCCTCCCGACTCCAGCGCTGAATGAATGGAGACGGCCCCTTTTATGCAGTCCCCGGATGAGCACCAGGTGTTCCCGGCATTCCTCGCTTGGCCACGGCGCCGGCTGTCCTCCCGGCAGCTCTCCGGTGTCTCCCAAGTCTTCCCCAGCACTTCCTGGTGTGGCGGAAGTGCTGGGGCAACAGGTCCCAAGGCATTGGGGCGCCTCCTGGCGGTGACCACGGGCCCCTACAGGGTAGGGCTTCCATGCCCTCAACCCGTGGCCCCCAGAACAACCAGGAAGACGGCCCCCACGTGATCCAGGGTGGGCTTTGACCCTCTTCCGGTCCCTCACGGCGTCCCGGCCGGGTCGTTGCCCCTGGCATCCCTGACAATATATATATGACAGACAGGCAGATACTATGTATAAGAGAGGATGCAGATAGACTGGACAGACAAACATAACATAGAAGAGGTTGGCTGTTTGGAGTTGTAATTTATCTTACCACAAATAACAGATTTTATGATACCAAGGCTTTAAAGATACTATCCAATGTGTGTAGCTCTTGCTTTTGTTACTGCTCTTAATTGGAGGATTCTTCTTGTGTTGGAGTGCAGTCTTACTCTTTGCTGCATGACCCTTTGTTTGTGGTGTTCTGTGATGCTGCTTTCTTCACTCGCTTTCTGCTGCATTTTCTGCAACATCATTGGGAAAACCATTACTCATTCTGTCATGAGAGTTTAGATGCTAAGTTCCCTTCTTGAAGTAATGGCTGCTTCTCAGCAGACCAGATCTTAGCTTTCATCTCTCCAAAGTGGGAGTAGATCATCAGCTTTCCGGTTATAGAGAATGAGTTTTGAAGGTCATTTTGCAGAGTGAAAGCATAGTTCTTGTCTGGGGCAGAGTGTCCTTTGGGATGTGCCTGGGGCCCCAGAATTCCCCAGAGAATATCTAAATGGAATGAGTGCAACTGGTTTATGAAGGAAGGTAGAACTTATCACGATTGGATTAAAGTCAATTCCAGTTACATAATCAGTATATCCACATAGGTGCATTCTTTTGTCTATCACAGTTGTCATTCTGTAATGTATAACTCATCCCAAGGATGAACACACACACACACACACACACACACACAGGGTGCTCTGTGGGAGGAAACCAGAGCACCCAGAGAAAACCCAGATAGACATGGGGAGAACATGCAAATTCCTGCAAGGAGGATCAAGCTACTTGGAAGTGGACATTTAATCTATTCTGTCACACTTTATATTATGATATGCATGTTCAATGTACTTGCCAAGAACAATGATGTCTTCTCGTTGCTCCATACCCTAGTAGAATTAATGCCTACTAAATGATTTCATATTGATGTTCACACATTTTTGTCTATTCCTCTTTGTGGACGTTAGGTGTCTATAAACCTGCAGTCCATTTTTAAGTTGGTATGTTTATATTATTAATAAATAACCATCAATGGAAAAAGGAGATAAATAAGTAAACATCAATGTAATAAAAATTAAAAAGCATATACATTTTCCTACCATTGCATGGTCTCACACCTAGTCCAGAGTTGGTTTCTGCCTTGTGGCTAATGTTGGATGCAGTTTCCTGTGAACTGACAAATATACAGCATACAACTGAGTTATTATAGCAGAACAGTAATTAGTGCATAATAAAATACGGACTAGAAAAATGAAACAGAAGTATCTTTATAGAAAACAATAATAATTTTAAACAATAAAGCAATACTGCCCCAAATACATTTGTATATACCACATACACTCTCATTCAACAAGTAAATTCACATTGACATAATACTTATTTAGAAACCAGTTTTCAATCATTTATTTTGCCAAAAAAAATACAAATAAAAATACAGACAAATATTGCCAGTATTGAAACTTACAATAATGTTTAAGACAATATCCTTGTTTTACATGTAAGTACTGTACTAACATGGCTCATAGCAGCAACAGTAAAACATTGCAATTATGTAATTTTATGAATTTCATCCAAATGTATTAACTAGAAAAAAATGTTACAGAAATTTTAGGTCATGAGTTATTGAAAATCTACTAGTGAGACATTTTAGAAATCTAGTTAAACACTGAGTCTCTTTCCTTAAAATTAAAAGTTTGTGGTGAATCTGACTAGTCAAAGAATGACATATTTACAGTTTTGCTTCAGTAGTGTATCATTGTATCGACAAATGCATTGCTTCATTAAACTGTTCTATTAAGTTGCATGTTTTATTCATTTACAGCATGTTTCATGCAGGAAGGAGAGCCAACTTGAGATTTTTTGTACCTATATACAGTTATCTATGTATCAGCTGTTTACGTTTAGAAAACACTTGTCAGTTCAATCTTCAGCAGCGGTTGTCATATCAAAACAAAAGCCCACCCCCAAGAATGGTTCAGAAATGTTCAAAGGAACACAATGTATTTCAATGTTACTGAAAAATGAAAGTCATGTAAAAACACATTGAAATTAAAATATTTCCTGAAACTGCATTTTTAACATATATACGTCTAGTCTCCAAAGTAGAGTTCAGTGGAAACTAAACTGTTTATTTTTTTTTACTTGCATGACTTTCCAAAGCTTTTGAACAAACTCACAAAGTAAAATCTGCAACACAAAGAATAAAAGTAAGCAAACAAGCTGGTGTCTCACAACTGCAAGAACATTTTCTTTAAATAAAATGGATGACAATATAAATTCACCTCCCAGCAACCCTGAATTTGATTTAGCAGGCTTGTTTATAGAGAGAGGGATGACATTTAGTATTACTGTTGCTAAATTTTGCTTCTTTGTATCAGGTGAATTATAAGCAAAGAGGATCAGCAATAAATGAGTGTAGAAGGCCTTTAAACTTAAAAAAGCTACAATCACTAAAAGTGGTATAGCTGTAACACAGCAATGAATGGCACCTCCATCTTAGAGGCTGGAAGATAGGAGTGAGGTGCAAGGTATAGGGAAAAAATTGGCAAAAGACAAGGAAAGAACAAAAACATTTTAAAATTTAAACCACTATGAAAACCTGGAGGTTCACCCGCACTTAAAATTTTCAAGCTGACTTGATCTATGGTTTTTAGCTTTACGTTATTTCAAAAAAGTAATTTAAGCAACTCTGGTAATTCTAGCAGATAACAAAGACACAATCAACCCCTACTCTATATTCAGGATATGCTATTATTTTGAGAGGATTTAAACAGAATGTAATGATAATTTTAATTAAACTGGAGCTGTACAGCATCAGAATAGTTAGTATTGCTGCCCCCAGCTCCAGAATCCCAGGTTTAGATTCAGGCCTGGATACTGTCTGCTTCTCCTTGAGTCCAGATGGGCTTTTCAATGGCTAGTCTGAACTTCTCTCCCACATCTTAAAAGCATGTGCGATCTAAATTGGCCCAGAATGTGTTAGCCTAGGCTGGTATGTAAGTGTATACTGCTTTCCAATGATGGTTCCTGCTTTGCACCCAGTACTTCTAATATCAGTTCAGGCACCTACAACCTTGAATTGGATAAAGAGAGTTTGATAATGAATAATTAAACTGAACCTGTCCCCTGTCCACACAATAGTGGTATTTAATTTTCAGACAAGGCAGGCTACTAATACTTGGTTGCACAACACCTATTCAGTTGTGCTACAAGTTTTGTTATGCCAATTATACTTCAGTCTGATCATTTTTTCTATTATGCACTGTTACATTCTCAGATGCATCAGTATTCTAATGAATATATCCAGAAAACCAGAACTGTGCTGCTGAAGAAAACCTACAAGAATGATAAAACTTGTGAGGATGCAATCACTTTAAATATGTATTAGGTTTGCTTAGTTTTTTGCTTTGTAACCATCAAAAATGAATAAAAATATGTTTCAGAAAGAGTTTTAAAAACAAACTCAATTCAATGGTACTTATTTAGGCTATTTTTGCATGTGAAAAAAATATATGTATATATAAATTAAGCTCTTCTTTTGAAGACACACGATAGGCTATGTGGAAAACACATGTGCTGCCTGTTTGTTGCTGCACTGTTGCAGCAGTGAGGGTGTTTAGTTTCAAGCACAGTACTGCACCCTAATTTCACTGTGTCAGAATCATAATTGACTCCCAAAGTATGCACCTTTAAAGTGTATCACCCCTGCAAATACACATCAAAATGCTTCATTTACACGGTCTGAATTTATCATTGCACAACACAAGATAGACATTGACACTTTAACGGATGGGCAATGTCAAAAAAAAAAAAAAATCATAATCACAGCACAGGGCCACACATACCCTTTTATATTTAATTTCCAAGAGATTCATTAGTGTAGCTGGTTTTCCAGTATTGGCAGTGAATGTGTGCATGGCTAGTGGAAAACGCTTCATTTCAGCAACAAGAAAACACTGGCGAGGTTATTGCATGAGACGCTTGAGGTGAGGCAAGAAGCGGCGGTTTCTTATTTTGGCAACAAGCCTCCTCCCCCTCCTCCTTCAGGGCCTCATTACAGAACGTGTATTCTTTTGCTTTAAAAAATCTGTATTGTGGTCATTAATACATTTTCACATTTTTAACAAACAAAATGATCAAGTGTTAGAAGTCTTCCAACATGTCTGTTGAAAAGAAAATGGTGCTACCAGTTCAGGTATTGCAATTTATATAATGAAAGTCTCTTATACTTTAAGATAAACATTTATGACGGCAACTTAATTTACACAAGAGACGTTTCAAGATAAATGGACTGACACCTATCTGCCTTGCTTCTTGTTTTTTTTTTTTTTTATAAATGTATGCCTTCTTTAAGTTTGCAGTGTAGGGGTAGGAAAACAACACTCATTTACTTTGAGAATGAGCTGTGATCCGTTGTTCAGTAACATTTTTCCTTACGTGACACTCCAATGTTTAGAGTGTCACAGCAACAATGTCTGCCCGTGGTGCAATTCAGGTGCAAATAGCTTACTTTCAAAACGCTGCTTTAAAACTACCACTTGACTTCATATTTTATAAATATATACCTTTATGCTATATAAACACATTTCCTACAACACTGTATATGGAATAGATGACATCACATGTGGTTAGCTTTGCACCAAAGCAAATGTAACACGCTTTGATTTACAAGTCTTCACATGCAGGCCATACTGTACCTACAGTATATGCATGTTTTAGTATAAAATTATTTGGAAATGTATTTATATATACACACAACGGACCGATGAATGTCTTGAAAGTTTCATGCATTTAATTTCAATATGCAGGAAAACTCAGCTTTCTGGTATACACTTTGCATCTCCCTGGTCACAAACCAAAAGCTTCTACTACTCCTCTCTGCAACAGTCTAACCTGCAGCGTAAACCTAAAAACAATAATACAGTACATATCAATAAAAAAGACGGTGTTCAATAATGCTGGGTTATGTTTAGAAATTCTTTTTTGTTTTAATCTTGTTTTCCTTTTAAAATGCCTACTCTTTAAACACTACAACTTTTCACTTTGAAATGCAAATTTGAGCACAATAGCAAAAATGAGCAGCTCCATCAGTGACACACACACACACACACACACACACGCAAAAACACACATAGCATTTTATTAGGATCTAAGGTGCCGGCACCCTGTTGATCTGGAATTTGTTCCAAACTTCCAGAATATTATTTGCACAAACAATACTTCCAACTAAACTAGCACAACAATAATAAATAATTTTAAAGTTTAGAGTAGGCAGAAAGTATTTTTACAGTTACAAAAGTCAAGCCTCATTTTGACAGGTGGCCCTGGGTGGCATTACATGCAAAGTGATTCAGTAAAGGATAAACGGCATAAAATATTAAAGACTTTTTCTTTGTTCATCTATTATAAGATAAAAAAAATTAAATACATGAATTCAAAGGGTAATTAAATCAACTTATTCATTAAGAGGAATGCATACTTGATTTCAGCTACATATTCATACTGTATATAATAATAATAATAATAATAATGAAAATAGTAATAATATTCTTAAAAATAGCAATACATTAAAATGATGCAGGCTTAATTTAATTTATTATCTCAATTCAAATATGGTTTTCACTGCAGCCTGGCAGTAAATACTGCATTACACAGATTGTAAAAAAGCACAAAAACACCAAAACTAACAATGTACACAGACTCATGTCTAACAATCATTATAAATGGCATCTTAAGGAAAAGGACAAATCGGAAGTAGGTGACTGCATAGGCTGGTAAAACTCTGCTAGTAGTAAAAGTACTGAAATTCCAAAGATATGAAAAGTCTGGTAAGTCAAGGTATGTATGCTGTAGTATAAATGGTGAATGACAGTGCAAAAGTTAGATGAACAACCTAAGCTTTATAATACCTCTCTGTCTTGATAGTCCAGTACTACTGACTTGCAGGTTTTAAAATATGTTTAATTGATTTGGGTAGTTTCTGAAATAAATGTATTGTCCTCCTAGAGATAAACTAAATATCAGTTCAATCAGTGCTTTTCATTACTTTCTCCTTAATGGAACTATCCATCCATCCATTATCCAACCCGCTATATCCTAACTTACAGGGTCACAGGGTTCTGCTGGAGCCAATCCCAGCCAACACAGGGCGCAAGGTAGGAAACAAACCCTGGGCAGGGCGCCAACGCACACACCCACACACCAAGTACACACTAGGGCCAATTTAGAATCGCCAGTGCACCTAACCCGCATGTCTTTGGACTGTGGGAGGAAACCGGAGCACCCGGAGGAAACCCATGCAGACATGGGGAGAACATGCAAACTCCACACAGGAAGGACCCGGGAAGCGAACCCGGGTCTCCTAACTGTGAGGCAGTAGTGCTACCCACCGTACTGCCCTTAATGGAACTAATATGAACGAAATGCTTTTGGAGCAGCATGGTGGCACAGTAATTAGCACTGAACTAGGAGATCAAATTTCATAAGTGGTCGTTCTTTTTTTTGTGTGGTGTTTGCACTTTGTTCTTGTGTTTGGGCTTTTCCTCTCACTTATAAAAGGCTTGCAGGTTAGGTGAACTGTTGTTTGTTAAAATGGCACCCTGTGTTACTGGGGATAAACCATGTCAATAAGTGGACTTTAGGGTGCTTTATGTTTTAAAATACTCCAAGGTGTTCAAATTAGTTAAAATTTTAGTACTGTTATATCTACTCTAAAATACCTTTTAAATCTATAATTTCCCCTGGCTGTGGCCTAAAACAGATACTTCAGGGACAAACATTTACATAAAGGAAAGTAAAACATTTCAATATAGTTTCTACTTTCTACTTATTTCAACTGTGAGGAGATTTAAATTACTATGAGTGTAGCTCCTAATAAAATGGCAGGCAAATGCATATTCTGTAAATTAGGAATGTATGAAGATCTTTGTTTCTTAGTATGAACCAACTTACAAAACAGGACAATTACTTTCCTGGTTATTGCTTTTAATGTTCCAAACTGCAAGCTAGCATAAATCTCATAACCCCAGACCCAGAAATGTAAGTAAAATACAAAACAGTCACTCATTATGTGTTTAGGCACCTTGTAAACCGTAAGGTAGGACAGAATGTATACTCATCTATTTCAGTGAACCGCAGGAATACCATTTCAGAAGCAGCAGAAAACATCCACACATAAACACAATGGTTGAACAGCACATTAAAAATGTAACAGCATTTAACAATACAGTAATAAAACTATTTAATTTATACTCAGTCCTCTGATATCCAAACATACAGTGGCCACACAAGTAAAAAGGATACAAACTCCCAGACAAAAGTAAACATCTTCAATTGCTTTCATTCTCACCATATAAGAAAATCGACAAACAAATTATACAATATGTCATTAATTAAAAAGTCTGTTCCATGAACATGGGGGTGCCAAAGAAAAAGTTGTAAGGCTTGAAGTGGCTCTGAAGCTTGCAGATTGGATAAGGCTTTTCTAGAATCAATAATATGGCAATATCAGCAAAAGTTTTTTTTCCCCTAATATAGATTTGCATTCTTGTTGTTGGGAAAACCATAAAAAATATTTGGTAGACATCTTGAAGACCACCTCCATGTCTCTTTTCTTTGAAACAGGGACACATTACAGCACTTACATAAACTGACACATCCCCCTCTTTGCTTTGTGACTTGCTGCTACAAAATATTGTATTTTTTTTAATAGTTTTTCACATTTCTCCAGTTTCAGATCTCCTTAGGGTAGATTAAATGAGGCTTCCAGGCCAAGAAACAACTGTCAATGTCACCTTGTTTCGCTGCTCCTTCAGCATAGGTACTAAAGCTGAATGACTCATTCCGACTGTGGAAAGACCATTCACAGCTACAATCATGTCACCGCACCTGAAAGAGTAAATGAATTTCAGATAAATTGAATTGTTTCTTTTATTGTAGCTAGACATTTTAATCCTGGAATTGCCTTCTGCAGCAGGACAGTATCATTACTTGTAGAAAATGAGATTTAAACACTCTAGGGAAAACTAGGACGATCATGTCTTACACTGCTAGGACAAAACAGGGGAAGTAAAGGTGAATTAACGGGGACAGAATTGTCTGCATATTTTGGGCTAAAGTGACAAGATATAAAAGCTCAGGTTTTTAATATTCTGTTAAGTTCTCTTTAAAGTATTCTTCATTTAGATTTCGTCTACTCTTTAAGATGAGAATTCTTGTCTCAAACTGCTCTGAGGAAGTTATTCACTGTTTCTACTTTCTCCCTCAAGCTAAGCCATAAGCATCATTTTCTTGCTGTTTCTCTAATAATTATATACTTGTTTATTTACTTCTTAAGCTTCATTTACTTGTGTAAATACATTACATTCCACACAAAGCAGCCTGTTTCTGGATCTAGGAGACTCCACTATCCTGAACATTGCTTCATTAGAGCTTGTATACTCACTCAAAATGGACAATCAACTATAGTCCTTTCATTTCTGAGAACAGTAGATACTTTACTGACTGTTCAACAGTGCATCTAAAGATAATGACTATGTATTGAATTAAAAATCAAAATACAAAATGAATCAAATACGTTGGCTGACTGCAATACAGAATGTACTGTATCTCTTGCCATTACTATTTGGCAGGGCTGAATGGTACTTTCCTGTTTAAAACTAATGCATTCATTGAAGGCAAAGTCTGGGCACTACTGGTTTACAGTTAACCTAATGTGAAAAAAGTAAACAAATGTTATTTGTTTGTCTTTATTATTCACCCTAGGAAAAAAAAGTGTTTATTATTATAAATTTAAAAAAATCATAAAATGTGCCATTTCTATTATGACTACTCAGTTTGATTACCAGTGTGCTCAGCATTTCTGTCAAATACTAAATTCAAATTAGCACTTTATTGCTTACTCCAATTTAAAAACATTTTGTTATGTACATTAACATAAAAATAACCACATCTGCATTAAGACCATATTTTTAAATATGCAGTCATAACAGGCAGGGTGAATATACTGTACAGTACATATAAAAACAAAGGAAAAAACAAAAGAAGACTTACTTTAGTCTTCCATCATAGTAGGCTGGAGTCCCCAACACAATAGTCTTAATAAAAAAAGGCTGATTGGTGTGATTCTCTTCATATCCTCCTACAATGCTGAATCCCCAGCTGCCCAAGTTACTTCGCCGCAAGACAATATCATGACAGCTGTGAATGTAACTATAAATATGGTAAAAAATAAACAAATTAGATTTGCCTGTATAAGCAGAGAATGTATGTGTGATTACAGTAAATAAAAACTTAAAAGAAAGATAAACTGAAAGTACCGTTGCTGTGACTCTCAAAGAAGAAAGTTATAATTAAACAAAAAGGCCTACTTGACAAAAACTTAAGGGCAGATTCTACTACTCTGATGCAGCAAAGCTGAGCTTGCTACCATACGTTTTGGCCCCTATCCACACTATACAAGGAGGGGAGTAGCTGTTACTCAAGTATTTAATGGCCTGTCAGCCTCCATGACCACTAACTGTTTTGCTGCTTTTTGTTATACTAAAAATGACATTTTCTTCCAAACAATAGGTGTACTAAAATTCTCATCTCAAACAGGGTAAGTGAAATTAATTACAAGCTTCTATACTTATTCAGCTGGAAGGAAGGAAGGAACCTGAAGGTAGAATTTATGTGTTGCCTTCTGGGAAAGCACTAATCTGTAGGTGACCTTTACTAATTTATTTTGACTGATTTTCTCTAGTTTTCTCGGATTGCTTAAACATCACTTGCAGGCCACCAATGTTAGCATGTGCCATGGAAAATTGTTAAAATAATAATGAGGAACTTAACTTAATCATTTAAGGGCATTCCCTTTCAACCTGGCTGCTGAAAATGCTGGTCCACAAGCCATACAGTATAAACTAGACACCTGAATAACCTTGAAAAACCTCTGCCAAGAGCAGTAGATAAAATCACTCGTAACTTCGGTATGGAAAGCTAGTAAGCAGCTGTTCTGTAAGACTTTAAGCTGTTATTGAAGCATAAGATGAACTCGAAGAAAATAAGAGAAAAGCTGACAAATAACTCGGTTTAAAAAGTGTACTTTGAATTTGTAGTAAAATGCATATTAAACAAGATGGGTAAGTATCATTTGTAGTCTAGCAACGTGAAAAATTCTGAAGGATCCGAATACTTTTGCTGTGCACTGTACCAACCTACATAAACTGAGCTATGGCTATATTTTTGCTTAGTTTACTTATCAGAAATTACCTAGGCAAACCCAGCCACATCACCCATGAGGGTGACCAGCTGGCATCATATTCATTCTCATTACTAGAATTAAGGGGTTCCTCTGCAGCTTGTGCCTGTTCCTCAATGGTTTGGACTTCCAACGTCTTCAGTGTGACTACAGGAGAAGCAGCACTGGCCTTCAGAGTAGCTACAGCCTCGCTGTGGCTCAGATTGGTGAGGTCAATTCCATTGATGCTAAGGAGAATGTCCCCTAGGAAATAAATCAAGGGGAAAAAAAAGTCTTGGCTGAAATGCTATTAGACATATAACAAAACAAGTACAATGTGATTCAAAGTCATTTAGTTTTCAAGTATTTGCTCTTCATAGCTGCATCAAATTAATTCTAAAGATAAATCTAAACCCTTTTTATATTATTGGTTAATTCCAATAGGGAAGCAAAAGCTTTAAAGAAAGAAAGACGTACTGTTTTTTCTTATTTACACATTACTATTTAAAAGTCAGAATCAGTCAGAAAGTTTCTTGTTTTTGATGAGATCGATACCTTTTTCTAATAAAAGTACACTTAAAATGAACTATAAAATCAAGTTAATATATTACTAATGTTGCAAATACTGCTTAAAATAACTTATTTATAATTTATTATTCACAAATGACTGCAAAACCTTGTTTCCAGTAGCCATTACTTTAGTGTCCTAATCACTTTTAAACTAGCTGCATATGGCCTTTGGGACAAAAGACAACCCAAAGATTCCCTAGCAGCTTTACTGTATCAGTGAACTTGTAGTGGTGTCAGCTAACTCTTAAGAATTACCCAGGACAGAGGTCATGGACCCTCCTCTGTAACCGGAGATGATGTATTCTTGTCCGTGACGGACGTGTTATCAAGTGCAGCTGGAGCACAAAGTGAGTAGGACAGGCTGAAACCTACCTCGGGCAAATGTGTGGTAGCTTTTTGTGTGAATGTAGAATGTGCATGAACCATACAGTTGAGTTTGCTTGGGATGAATGAAAAGTGAGGTGCATGCAAGCACCAAAAACATTTAAAAGTTCATGCATGCACCATCTCACCAAGTGCAACTCACACTTGTGTAAGCTTCTACATCTCCTATAGAATTCACACCAACTACCTTGCTGAGGTTGAGCGTGAGCACAACAGACTGCTAAACACACACAGGTCTTTCGTAGTGAGAAATGATGTGCATGCAAGTACCAAACAATTTAAAAGTACATGCATGTTCCATCTAGTGGATGTGGTTCACTGTGAGCAGAGTGGACTACATACACGCACGGGTCTTACATTTATATATGTCTAATGCTAATTGGTTGCTAAAGAAGCCGTTGTAATTTGAGTTAACACAGCTGAAACTTGTTATTCTGTTCAATACAGCTAGTAATTATTTTCCTTAGACTGCAAGGTACTGACATTCCTAAAGTTTCATTCTGGATTCATAAATGACAAAAATGAAGCAGCTTTCTTAAAAAAAAATGTCAGTCTATTATTGCTTTACAAAATGATGGTTATTCCATATGACAGACTGCCAAGAAACTGAGGATTTCATGCAATCCAAGGAAATATTTCTTGGGCTCTGTAAGTAGAATGCTGATAAAGCTTTTTCTAAAAAGTGGGGCTCCTAGTTGAACACTGATTAGTTTATTGCACTAAAAATAATGTGATCTTAAAGTTACAAGGAGTGTTACCGTACCCTAGTGTTTTGAGAGCTTATAGACCACGAACCCCAGACATGCCAGAATACAACAGCTGTTTTACCCCCTCCAAAGTTCTTCAGGCTCAGACAATATATGGACAAGATAGCAGCCAGTGCACTGACAGCACCTTAGCTAACTGCTACATTTACCTCTGACAGCTGTCACTGGAGTCTTCTGGTAGAGCCTGGGTCTGCATTTCTATACTAAAAGATTCTAAAATATAACTCAAATCTAAAATTATTTGTATCCTAATTGGTGCTTGTTGTTTTTGTTGTTGTCACTTCTGTCATGGCCGAAATTATCGGCACCCCTGGAATTTTCCCAGAAAATGCACCATTTCTCCCAGAAAATTGTTGCAATTGCAAATGTTTTGGTATACACATGTTTATTTCCTTTATGTGCATTGGAACAACACAAAAAAACAGAGAAAAAAGCCAAATCTGACATAATTTCACACAAAACTCAAAAACCAGGCTGGACAAAATTATTGGCACCCTCAACTTAATATTTGGTTGCACGCCCTTTGGCAAAAATAACTGAAATCAAGTGCTTCCTATAACCATCAACAAGCTTGTGACACCTCTCAACTGGAATTTCTGACAACTCTTCTTTTGAAAACTGCTCAAAGTTTCTCAGATTTGAAGGGCGCCTTCTCCCAACAGCAATTTTGAGATCTCTCCATAAGTGTTCAATCGGATTTAGATCTGGACTCATTGCTGGCCACTTCAGAACTCTCCAGCACTTTGTCTTCAACCATTTCTGGGTGCTTTTAGAGGTATGTTTAGGGTCATTGGCCTGCTGGAACACCCATGACCTCTGACGCAGACCCAGCTTTCTGACACTGGGCTCTAGATTGCACCCCAATATCTTTTGGTAGTCTTCAGATTTCATGATGCCTTGCACAGTCAAGGCATCCAGTGCCAGAGGCAGCAAAACATCCCCAAAACATCTTAGAACCTCCACCATGTTTGACTGTAGGTACTGTGTTGTTCTTTTCTTCGTAGGCCTCATTCCGTTTTCTGTAAACAGTAGAATGATGAGCTTTACCAAAAAGCTCTACCTTGGTCTCATCTGTCCACAAGACGTTCGCCCAAAAAGATTTTGGCTTCCTCAAGTACATTTTGGCAAACTCCAGTCTGGATTTTTTATATTTCTGTGTCAGCAGTGGGGTCGTCCTGGCTCTCCTGCCATAGCGTTTCATTTCGTTCAGATGTCGACGGATAGTTCGAGTTGACACTGTTGCACCCTGAATCTGCAGAACAGCTTGAATATGTTTTGAAGTTGATTGGGGCTGTTTATCCACCATTCAGACTATCCTTCGTTGCAGTCTTTTATCAATTTTTCTCTTCTGTCCACATCCAGGGAGATTAGCTACAGTGCCATGTGTTGTGAACTTGATTATGTTGCGCAGAGTGGACAAAGGAACATGAAGATCTCTGGAGATGGACTTGTAGCCTTGAGATTGTTGATATTTTTCCACAATTTTTGTTCTCAAGTCCTCAGACAATTCTCTGCTCTTCCTTCTGTTCTCCATGCTTACTGTGGCACACTCAGACACACAACAGAAAGATTGAGTCAACTTTTCTCCATTTTAACTGGCTTCAGGTGTGATTGCTATATTGCCAGCACCTGTTTCTTGCCACAGGGGAGTTCAAACGAGCATCATATGCTTGAAATAAAACGATTTACCCACAATTTTGAAAAGGTGCCAATAATTTTTTCCGGCCCATTTTTGGAGTTCTATGTGACATGATGTCAGATTTGGCTTTTTTTCCTCTGTTTTTTGTACTGTTCCAATGCACATAAAGGAAAAAAACGTGTATACCAAAACATTTGTAATTGCAACAATTTTCTTGGAGAAATGGTGCATTTTCTGGGAAAATTCCAGGGGTGCCGATAATATCGGCCATGCCTGTAAGTGTAATGACCTCTGTACTGCACTATTCCTAACATTAAACCTAGTCCATTTGTGAAGCTAATACTCCCTGCTGGACACATCGTGCAGCAGCAGATTGATTATTAGTTGGACACTTTGTCTTTCTTTTTTAATATTTTTTAGGAGAATATTTACATTGGACTTGTTGTTCAACCTTAGCATTCATTCCTGAATGTGTCTCTCTTTTTATATTTTACCTTGCACTATTCCCTCTTCCCTTCTCCATCTCTGTTTACCAGTCATGTGATTTAACCAGGCCAGGTCGCTCTCTGGGTGCTGTCTGCTTTGTGTTTATGGAGTTTGACCTCTGCCTGTTTTTAGGATCCTGTCTTTGATTCATGTTTTGTAACTCTATTTCTGCCTGCTGTATACAACATCGTTCTCCTGTTTACTTTTGACTCGTCTTTGCATTCAATTGTTAAACCTGTTGTCTTGACTTTAGGCTCAATGTCTTCTACTAAGAAAACTGTGAAGATGTAATCATAATTAAAATGTGTGTTACAAAGTCTGAAGTCCTACAAAATGTACCATAAGCATCAAGTAGTCCACTTCAAAGCTGTGTCTGGCCCTCGCGAACATCATAGCTACATATGCATTTTTCATTATTGCTAGACCTGAATGTCTGTTTTAAAATGTAAAGCCTGGAGTTTCTTTACAATTCTTGTAGGAATTTCTGATTTCTGGTCATAGCTAGTATAAAATAATAAATGGACTGGTTCATCATCATTCATAAGATAAATAAGAAAAGGTTTTAATATCCACTTTTAATTTATTCTGCAAACTTTGTGGATCTTTTCTAATTATTGGTATTATTATTATATACATTTTCACTAATAGATTTTACTAGTCTCTGACTTTCCCCATTTTTATCTTAACAATTATATTTCTTCTTGTATTTCACATTATTTCTGTTTTTGATGAGTATTCCATTACACACTGAACTTCTCCTCTACATCCTACAAATCTTCTAATATAATACGCTACAGTGGCTGTTCATTTGTCTGTCCAGGATTTTAAATCACCTGTAGCTCGCAAACTGTTTCACTTATTGACTTGAAATTTGGTACACATATACTACTTGACGTCTACTATCCGCTTTCGGGGTGATGATTTTTATTACTCTTTTTATTTTTATTTTATTTTATTGTAGAATCAATATGCATATGCGTATGGGCGCTGCTCTCATTCCCTACCGCGTTCGCTAATCATTCTTGAGGCAGATTGAAAACTTAAGTGCCAGCTTAAGTAAAAAATTAAAGAAAACATACTAAGTAATTGCAACACAAAAACTAACTTAATCAGTTTTAACGTGAAAAGATGCTGGCGAAAGAAGAGAAACAGCAGGCCACTAGGGTGGAGAAAAGAATAGCTGCTCAGGAAGCAGCAAGCACATCAAACTCTAAACAAATGAATGGTAAACAGAAACAGAGAAAGAGTCTGAAAACTAGGACTGCTCAATTCAAGTGTATTCACTGCACGTTATTGTGCAGTACGCCGTTACTGGTGCAACATAAAATGAATTGGTGTGGCATTGTATTGTAAATGTTGGACACCAGAGAGCAAAAATGACAGACTAGCATTGCATTGGCTTTTCTCTATGAAAGTAAGGTATAGGGAGGAGGAAATGGCACATTTCTGTGACAGCCTCAGTGACTTAGGCCTGTTTACTCCTGAGCTGAGAAGGTTAAAAGTCGCCATAGTCCATGACTTCAGAATTCTCAGAGACACTGATAAAGATGACCCAGATTATTTTCTTTTCTTAAAACTATGAATCACACACTACAGAACACCAGAAGAAATTAATAGTATTCAAGATGGAAGCCAAAACGCTCTTCTTCACTCACATTTTCATCTAGAACAAACTACCAAGTCATGTAGAGTAAGCGGAAACCTTAATTATTAGTTAACCAAACAAGCGTGATGGGCTGAAAGGTCTTCTCTTGACTGTCAAAAATGATATACTTTTATAATCTGCAAAACAACTCATTGATTCCCTTGGAAAAGCAGAATGTTAACAGAAATTGTAATAAAAATGTGCATTAATCACAAATTTGACTTCTAATTAAAAAAAACTGATTTGAACAAATTCCTATTCCCAATGGAACCCTCCAGGACTAGGCCTAAATAAACGATAATAGCTACTGATAAAGAGTACTGACCACTTTGTGTTTACATCATTTTCACTTTTTGTCACCATGATGATGAAAATATGGTCAATGCCCAACAGAAAAGTATTAATGCATCTGCTGCAGTCTGTACAGTATGTTCTTAAATCTGTAAAAATAAGATTAATGTGTTCTTGTAAAAGTCTTTGTGGTTTACATCCTGGATATAACATAAACCCCCAATGAAGTATAATTTTTTTGGTATATTGTAGCTGTAAGTAGTTTAAATCTGTCAACAGAAAAAAATGTTTATGTAAACTTTAATTTCTAAGCCAATAATACACCTTTTACTTCCTGTATTGTATAAAACAGAACAAGAATATGCAATGATGTAATAATACAGACAAAACTTAAAAGAAAAACAGCAAATAAAAAAGGTTTGCAGTTATTTGATAATTGCACAAACCCAAAAAAATGCGGTTTAAGTTTATAACCTGTGTTCTGTCAAAAATAAAATGTATTCCTGATTTTTTTCTGAAAAGGCTATTGGGCCAATCATCAAGTTTTGCCATGATATAGATATAAAGTTTAGATAAATTTTAGAAGAAGATGCAGGAACTAAAACAAACTGTTTCATAACATACTAAACTAAACAAAGAACATAGATTTGGAAATGACAAAGAGTGCACTATCTGATTTACGTGACAACTCTGAAAGCTCAAAACCATCATGAGAATAATGGTGGTTATGCCTAACACCTTTCTATGGGTTGCATTTTTAAAATAAGCCTGGCTGAAAGTGGATAACAGCTAATAGCAAAAGCATGGAATAATAACGGTCTTAATGCAAATACAGCATGACATAAACCTCAGAAGCAACAGAATTCTTTAAAGACCAGAACTAAAACCTCTCTCTGTCACACAAAATGATGAGAGGTAAGCTACAATGCTGCACTCATTACATAATGAAAATTCAGTAATGACCTGAGTGTAAGAAATAGTGTTATTTAAGGAATTCATATTTTAAGACTTGTGATTTGAGATTTTGCATACAAGTTGATAAATATTTTGTATGTATTTATTTGTAATTTAGGCAAAGCAATGTGATATTGGTGTTACATTAGTGAGAAGCATTCATGTTTGCCCCTGCCTTTTGGGACTGAGTCTCTTTGAATTTTTCGACAGGATTTGGGTGATGTGCCTTAAACCAGTTTGGCAAGTGTTTCTCTGCTAAAGTCTCTCAACCCCCATAAGAAAACCAGGCTGCCTAACTGCCAAGCTTTACGTTAACATATGGGTTTGGGGGAGTAGCAGGTGTTAAGATGTTTTCTGTTCCCCCATTGGTTTGAAGTATGGCTGTTTGGAACTGGCTTGTATCGGAAGCTTTTAAGTACCACGACTACTATTGAGTACTACTGGCTCTGGGGGTTGGACAGAACATCTATGAATCTGCTTGCTTAACCTCACTCTCTCTCTCTTACTAACATCTGATGAAGGAGCATCTCTCTCTCTTACCAAACTGATACATGAACTGAAAGGACAACACAATGGAGAGCACAGCTCGGCAGCCATATTAAGACAGGCATGTGGCCTGTTCTGAAGAAAGCTGACCACAAATGATGCCTTAACTGCAGACATTTTAAGTAACTAACATGTCTGTGTGCCACCTGAGCTAAACATCACCATTTATCAGGTTGTATGGTTGCCAATATTCAAATGTACTTTGCATATTGTTATTATTTATGAATATTATCAATAATACATTGTTTAAATTGTAACTTTACTCCTGCTTGTCTTTTACTACGCCTAATTGCCTGTGGTTATAGATGTTGAAGGGAAGGTGGGGAGACATTATATGCTATCATACCTTATGAATAGTGATAAGTCTGGGAGATTTGAGGCATTCTGACAAAGGCTACTTATTAATAATACAAAAAGGGAAAGTAGAGCAATATATTACTCTACCAATACAAAAAAAGACCATGAGCAAATGGCTTTTTATTGTGTAGCTACAGTTGACCATGCTTTGGTAAAACACATAAGATACATGATAGTCACACCTTCAGAACTAAGTAACCTCCAGGACCCATCCCCAGGTCTTCAAATGGAACTTAACTGCTGCTGCTGCCATACTATTTGAAAGTACCTTTTTATATTACAAATTTAACTTTAAGAATAGTGCCATATTAAATGCAAACATCAAGTCAGTAAGTGGAACTAAAGGAAATGTACATTAAGTTTACCAAAAGTAGTCTAAGTGTAATATTTACATTACTGTAGTGATTACTGTTCAGTTTTCCTCAACTCATTGTTTTAATTTAATGTCCAACCACAATATTCATGTATGTACATAATGCATTACAGTATTTTGTACATTTACTTTAAAATCAACAATAATTTCAGAAAAACACAAAATATATAGGTGGCATATTAGCACAGTGTAAAGTGTTGCTGTTTCATGGATCCATCACTATGGGAATGAATACTATGGCCAGATATTGTCTTTGTTGGAGTGTGCATGTTCTCCCCATGTCTAGTTGGGTTTTCCTCCAGGCACTCTGGCTTCCTCCCACATCTTGATTGGTGATACCAAACTGATTCGTGAGGAAGAATGTATGTGTGTTTGTAAGAGTGGGCCCTAGGGTGGAATGAGACTCTGTCCATGACTTTTTCCTACCTTGTTCCCACTGTTGTCAGGATGGGCTCTGTTCCCCCAATCAAGAATTTTATTTTGGGGCCTGGAAAATGTTATTTTATTAAAAAATGTTTTCTTTCCAGTGCATTTTATGGTTCAGTATATCTGATAGAATTTAGCTTCATTTTGTCATTTTATTGTGCAAACTATGGGAGCATACGGCTCCTCAAACACCTGAATACATCAGCCATGGGTATAAGTGTTGCAACAAACAAGACTTTTATTTCTGTTCTTTCTGGGAACATGCTTCCAAATAACTGTTCCCTACAGCACCAAGCACAACATGGCATACAGCACCCTTGGCTTTCACTTCTTTCGTCCTTCTGCCTCCACTCTTACAGTGGCAAGCTTCGCCCCTTTTCCTTGTGGCAGCTGCTTCTGCATTGCCCCCTGGCCTACTCCTACAGAACCCAACAGGGCGCCAAACTCCAACTTCCATGGAATCCATGGCACCGCTGTAACCTGGGGGGCTGCCATCTAGCATTCTGGGGGAGCCAGTGACCTAAAAAGATTGCCTTCCCCCATCCTTCAATTCCATGGGCATTTTGGCCACGTTGGGCTGCAAGCCGTCCCTTACAATATATATATCTGGGGTGGCCATTCTCAATCCTTTTTCGGTTTGCTGCCTGATATTTTATCATTTATATATGTTTACTAGAGGGCGTGCCACACACCAGCCACTTTGCGTCTCTGCTGCTCGCATTGTGAACGGGGTGGCTGAACGCACACTTTGGAGATGCGGACAGATCACCTGCTTGCTTACTGCTCCTCCTGCCGTGCTACGTGTTCTGCTTCTCGTGCTGTGTGTTGATCATTTCGTCATTTTGTCTCACTGCTTTGTCTTGTGGGATGTCAAAGTGTCTCCGGGCTGATTATTACTTTCCTTATTTTCTGAATTTGCACATAGATTATTATTGCTCTCTTGTGCGTCCGTTTTTGCTGCCTTTTCTCTCCAACGCTTCTTGTATCTTTTCGACACACTGCTCTTTCTTCTTCGCTTAGTCATTCACATGCCATCTAGAACGTATAACATGTTTAAGAGCTGGGCACACATGAAGTCTGTCTGCCAAAAGCATTCCAACAACAGCAAGGTTAGGTGTCCGTGAACTTGTTTTAAATTGTTTGTAAGTAGGCCGTGACGTGCAACAGTCACTGTCTCATGGGTCTTGCTTCCTAAGGTTGTAATGTCTAGTCTCGCGTGACGTCAAAGTGTCTCTCCGAGATGATCACGTCTCGCATGACATCAAGGTGTCTCTCCTAGATGATCATGTCTCGTGTGATGTCAAAGTGTCTCTAGAAGATGATCACGTCTCGATCCAAGATTTTTTTATATAAGATATACAGTATATACACACACACACACACAGTAAGCATTTATGAATACAAGTTACATGTATACATAGAAGCATGTAAGCATAAGCTAGTAGTCAATTCAAATCACTGACAACAGAATTTCTGTAAATCTTATAGAGCCCAGGAACTTACCACGTTTAATCCTGCCATCTCTGGAAAGGCAGCCATGCGGCTGAACACTGGTGACAAAGATGGGCAGTTCACCACTTTTACTCCCGCGTCCCCCAGCTACTGTCATCCCCAAAGACTCATGTGGCTCCTTCTTCACATTGATCTGCTTCTCTTGACAGGTTACACACTGTGACAGATCCTAGACAAACACAAAAATAATGAAAAAAAGCTATGATGACCAGAAATATTATAATCCTTCATTGATAACTGAATAGATTCATCAATATTACTTTAGTTAGAAATAATTGATAAACATTTTACAGTATCTTAAATGTTGCCTAAAAATATTTATATAATGCAGGGTTATGAAGATCTACATTTTACAAAATATGCTCAGTGTCACTATAAGGCATCCATTCTTATACTTTGTGATGTTTATTAATGTGACTTCCAGATTCTCTGCCCGAGGATGGCAACTTAAGGTCCTTATTAATTACATATTTCTTGCCAAATCAAAAAACATAACTCTCACACTGCTGTCAGCTCTGTCTAGGTGAGAATTAGCCTTGTGGAGCAGACAGATAACTGCATCCTCCACTCCAATCTTTGTCTGATAGGCAAACTGCGGTGGGTCTAGATGGTCTACCACAAGAGGACTCGTATAGTCCAGGACCAGTCTCTCAAAGGTTTTCATGATGTGAGACGCAAGTTCCACTGGTCTATAGTCATTAGGTGAAGAGATGCCTGCCTTTCTTGTCAGTAGAACATAACAACTTAAATATCTAAGAATTTACTCTCTCTTTGTATATGATGGGTAAAGGATCTTCCAAATCACCTTGGTGCTTATAGAGCTTCCCTGTTCATCTTTATCATCTCCCCTTTTGAAAAATACATAATTACCAGAGTATTCTGCCTAAATAATCTGAAGAATAAACCAATAAAAATTAATAATTTGAAAATAAACACTAATAACTCTGTATAATTAATCTGAATTATAAACACTAATAACTTTGCATAAATAATACATTTATGTAGTACAAAATTATGCAACTTTGTTTCTGAATTTTTCTATTCTTTAATCACTGTAATATTTGTCATAACAGATTATTCTCATATTAAACAATCTGCATTGCATATCTGTTCTTGTCTTTAACTTATGTTTTCTGTGGGACTGTTATAAGTGAATTAGTGCAGCCAAAAGCCTACATAGGCACTAACGGAGAAAAGATGACAATCTGACTTATGCACATTTGAAAGAGGGCATGACCAGGAGGACCATATGCAACCAGAAGGAAGCCAGATGCAGCATCATTTTTTTTCAGAATTAGTTAAGTTAGTTACAAAGTTTAAAGTTACCGAGCTCCTGTCAAGTTGGACTTTTGGTCCAGTTTTTCCTCCTCCTCAGATATCTGAGGTAAGGTTGCATTTCTCTGTCTGTTCTCAGTAACTTCTACAGTTGCATGTCAGACTTCATTCTCACTGGCTGAATCATATCGTGGTATGGAACGTGCTTGGCTCAAGATTGTAAAGTGCTGCAGAGGATGGTGGCGGCAGCACAGAATATTACTGGTACTTAGCTACCCTTTATAACACATACTGCCTTACAAAGGCAAACAATATAATTAAACAACTCAGCCATCCTGTACAGTATGTTTTCTTCTTCCTGCCTTCTGGCAAATGGTACAGGACCATCAGCATTTGTACCAGTACCTTCAAGAATAGATTTGATCCACAAGTTGCAAGGTAAATGAACAGATGAGTCAATCATAAAAAAGGTTTCAAACCTGTCCAGGAGAGAATAATGGAAGGACCAGGAGAATGGGCTTGTCAGGAGCAGGTTGTTCCCCCACATGGCAGGTGGAAGTGTGTCTTGGAGATAAACCCGATTAAGACGTAGGCAGAGTTGCATGGGAAATGGAGTCCAGAAGCAAAACCCTGTTGGGGTTTTTGGGGACCACCAGAAGGTGCTGACGGGGGAGGAATGCCCTGGTTTCTGCATGATCCGTAAGTTCTCCAGATGACTAGGAAAAGAGACTGGAAGCAATTCCTGGTCCAAGCTTAAAAGAAAGGCTACTGCCTCATTTTGGTTGAGTCAGACTCGGGAGTGAGTGGACAACACTCAATGGGAGGTAGTAGGGAAGAAGAATTGGTTTGGTTTATTTGTTATTGTGGCTGATTATTGGAAAGAAGATTGTTTAAAGGTGCTTGTTGTGAATAAATATTATTTATTTTATCACATCATTGTGTGCTCTATTGCTGGTTTGGGGCTCTTCGGCATAAGAAATGCAAGTAAGAATTTCTTTGTATTATGTACCCAATGTACACATGATATTAAGTTTATACTTGAAGAATGCAGTCCATTAAGAGTCCTCATTAGCGTGCCTGTATGTTTCAGTGTTTGCTTATTTTTCCTTACAGTACTATTTTCACTCATTGAAACAGTGCTTCACTTCACATAGAATTGATGCTGAAATTTAAGCAAAATGTGTTTTCACTGCTCTGTAACTCAGAATTGTTAACTTTTTAAAAAATAAATTAAAAACAAATAATATGCATTTGATTTTAACAGGAAGTATGTTAGATATAATATGTTAACAAATATTTTGAAAATCTTGTTTAATTTGTCTTGAATTCAGGTTTCTACACAAAACAATGTTTAAAACATATGTATTTAGGCATTCTCCAGCAAGTATATCTAATATACTGTACATAAATTATATATTAATTTAAGTGTAAACTGAATAAATAGTAAAATGATGACACCCTGAAACCCTTACTCTTGTTCAAGAGGAGAGTAATCACTTACCCGATGAGAAACAGTCCTGTTATGATTCTGGTTCATAACTAGTGAAGAGTGATATTGCTGCAGCTGGTGACTATTGCCATAAAAGCAGGTCTCCCTAAAGTTGTTGGCACTTGATGGTGGAGGGCACTGCTTTCCAGACCGACAGATCACCAGGTTCACTCTTTCTCCGCTAGCCTAAGATAAAAATAAGACCTAGTTATTGTATATGAAAATATGACCAATTAACCTAAATAAACAAAATAGCATTTTGAACAAGTACACTGATTTTAACTAAAGAAAGCAAGGCATTTCACACTAAAATATAAGTGGACATCAAAACATATTTTGCATATATTTTATAAGGCATAATCTTAATTTGCTTTTTTTTGGGCACTTATAAATTTTTGCTTGAAAAATATATTCATTCTCCAGTATTTTTAACATGCACTACTATACCTGAATGATCTGTGCTGCCAGCTCTGGGGTACCATATCTCAAATCATGTCCATTAATGGCTAGTACCCTGTCATTGCTACAGAGCCTACCATCCTGAGAAGCAAGTCCACCTTCCAGGAGATCAAGGATAAAGACACCTGGTTCATCTGTCCTACGCACAAGCTTTATCCCAAGTTGTTCACTGGAGTCCCGTTTATTTAATGTTACATGAAAGCTGTCGTCACGTGAGGAGCCATCTTGATGGTGTGCATGTAGCCGATTACCAAAGCGTCGTTCTCTTAGAACAGTGAGGTGCAGGATTAAACAAGGCTGTGAGAGGGTAGCCCTGGCAAAGTTGTGAGGTACATTGCTTATATCAACATTATTTACCTACAAAACAGGAAGGAAAGACAATTTATAACTTATAGTTTAGGAAGATGAGGACTCATTCTTATTCACTTGACCTATTTGACACTAACACAAAGTAGAAAAAAATTGTAAACAAGTAGAGCTGGTGGGTATATGACAAAAAGACAAATTAAAAAAAAATAATGAGTCAGGGAGAGAAACACCTTGACAGATACTGGGCAAAAACCTGGGTTATTTCATCAATGACTGAAAGAAAGGTGACACCTGAAAAGTCTCAAAGTAGAAATAGCAAGTATCTCATAACACAAGTTCAAATGATCATATTCTGTTTTTCATCAATTTTTTTTTTTCCACCACAAAACAAGTATCCATTAAATTTCTACTGTTGCTCAAAGGGGAACAGTTAAGTTGTTCTATTTTTTGAAATAATAAAACATACTCTCATTAGTGAGCTTTGAAAAAACTGTGGCATGTAACAATGGAGCCGTTTTTGTATAAATCATTAGACAAAAGCAGACTGGTGATGTTATTGGTCTATTAAAGGTGCTGGAAAAACTTGGATCTCAGAATTCATGGCCATCCCAACCCCTAAACACCATGTTGATTCTTGTGAATTTTCAACAAGAACATAGGGACACAGATGGAAACACATTATGGAAAATTTCACACATATGACTGAAACTTTTTCTTCACACAGAGAACCACAGAAACCTAGAATAAATTACCAAGTAGGATGGTAGTGGGTAGAACTTAAAAAACTTAGAAAACGCGATCTGATGCTACTTTGGAGAAACTAGGTGGACAGGATTGTTGAGCTTTGCTGGGAGGAGCCACCTGTTCACTTGAATTATTTTAATGTTCTAACACTTAACACTAGAAGAATAGTGAAAGGAAAAAGAGCAGAAAGTACAACAGGAATATCTAATCTTGAGAATACCATTTGTTTGCCAACCATAAGTTGAGAACTAAAGATTAATGACAATGAATGTATACTTAAAACTCAATAACTACCTGAAGAATCTGATCACCAGCAAGCAGACGTCCATCTCTGGCGATTATGCCATCTCTGTACACTTCCTGAATGACAATATTAATAAGAGGAGTCTCATTGCCACCAACAATGCTAATCCCTAACTCCATATATGGATTTGACCGGTGGATTTCAATTGAGGTGATTTCGCCTTCAGGTAGTCCAGTTGGCTTTGGGGCAGCTGCCGTATAAAAGGAAAAAAAGTTAGAAAAATTTAAAATATACTGATAAACTATAAAAATAAAAATATCATGGAAAACAGGTGTGTAAAAACTGCTCACTTTGTTTAACCTAAGAGAACTTCTGTGAAGTTTATACTTAAAACATAAACATACACATACAACACAACAACAATTTGTTTCATTAGGGCTCTAAAAAATATGCCAGTACATTTCCTCAAGTTGAGAAGAACCATACTAAAAATGTTTGATTTCCAATGTAAAATATCTGATGTCAAGCCTTATTAAACTATGGTTAGAAATACCTTTAAAAAGGCAGTCCTTTTGTTGGATTTCACATTTGTGTAAAATTGAAGATTAAACTATCACAATGCACAATAGCCGCAGTTTCTGATGCTGGTAAGTTAAACAAGTTATGCGTCACCTCTTTTATAAAAGTAAAGTTCATGGGGTTTAAGATTTCAAGAGTCATGTTACTCACAACTTTTTCTGCCAAAAATATTCAAAAGGAAGAGACAAAATGCAACAACTATAGCAAATACCAATATTTATTACTGTAGATTCCGGAATATAAGCCGAGAATTTCATCCTAGATTTTTGGCTTGGAGTTTGGGGGTCGGCTTATACAATGAGTATCATTTCAGCTTCAAGATTTCCAGCGCAATGCCAGTTTTGCAGATGAATACGGAAGTAATTAATGATGAAACCACAGTGCCATCTTTCAGATGAAGAAGTAACTTTGCATGCCGGTACTTTAAATTAAATAAAGAATTTATTCAAAAAAGTGTTTTAGTTGTTGATTTTATTAATAAAATTTATAATAAATTATCGGGAAGTTTAAAATAAAAATTTTTGTTTTGATTTACGACCAACATCTTGTGTTACGACCCGATTGCGGTCACGTGTATCCGCTTGTGCGATTGTAAACAAACAACCGAGAGCGTTAGTAATAAGCGTCAGTCGGAGCCCAGATACATGTGTTTGTGGATGTAATTTCGGTCATTGCAGTGATTTATCTATATATATAATTCACTAAGACCATGCAAGCAAGACACATAATTGCTAAGGAAGGAAGAGAAGGTAAAGAAAGTGATCACAATCGAAACTAAGATGGAAATTGTGTGGAAATATGAGAGTGCTGTTCGTGTGACTGATCTCGCTAATATGTACAGCATGTCGAAATCCACCATCTCGACAATTTTACAGAGAAAAGATTTGCATAAGGAGGCTCCTTCTAAACAATAACCACCTTCCGTTTTATTCTCCTCCTCCTCCCTTCCTGCAGCCCAAAGATTTCAAATTAAATTGTGAGTACAGTATGAAATTGTTGTTTCTAGAATAGAATAGATTAGAATGCCTTTTATTGTTACTATACACATGTACAATGAGATTAAAAGCAGTTCCTTCAGTGCAGACATATATGTAAAACACAACAAGCAAATAAACAAATGGTACGAAAAGATGCAAAGAAGTTGCAGAAAAAAAAGTTCTGTATTGGGCTTGTATGGTTGTTTTTCAGCTTTAGCATAACACCGGATCTGCGGCCCCGCTTCTGCTTTCTTTCCCTCCTCCGTCTGCGTCGTCTCCTAGACCCGACGACAATCCACGGAGAGCCCGCTGGTCTCGCTATGCTGTCTGGGATGTTGTGCGTGTAATGAAAAACACTCGAATCAGATGTCTGGCTCTGGACACCGATGTCTATAAGGTTCTGATGGGTGTAGCGGATGTTCGCCGAACCGATCGTGCACAAACAAGCAAAAAAAAAAAGTACAAAAACAACAAAAAAGTGCACTGAAAAGGAGAGCCCTGAGCCGCTGCGACCATGCGCGCAATATAGCTTAATCTAGCCTAGTTCTGGTAGGCTAAGCACTTTTTATAACTTTTTGGTTAGTACTGTACATTAAATACATTATTGGTGTTTTTGTAAATTATGCACATTATACAACCCTTTTTTATTATGAAAAGGTTAAGTAAGTGTTGCAGTGGGAGGTTCGGAACTCATTATGGGTTAGCCTTCGCGAACGAATTAAGTTATTAAGTCAAGGGTCTACTGTATTGCGTATTTAAGTTAATCAAATTTATAACGAGTCTCCGGAAATCCACCCGCCGATGTACCATATTTGCGTATATAGTTTCAATACAAAAGTTTCATTTTACCAAACTTCTCCGCAATCACTTCCTGGTTTCCATCAAAAATGCCAGCAGTCTCAAATTCTCGCCGATAAACATGATAAATATACCTGAAGAGACACTTTTAAGGAAATTTAGAAAATTTTGCTTAGAGAAGGGGGTCGGCTTAAATACCGGTCATCAGCAAATACATGTAATTTAGTAGGTAGAGAAGGGGGTCGGCTAATATACCGAGTCGGCTTATATTCCGGGATCTACAGTAATAGAAAATAACAAAATAATAAATGTGTTCATTGGCCAAACTGTCATAATATTTCATCCACTCTTTTTTGAAACCTGTGAGGGTCTCCACTTCAACTAAATATCTAAACCAAGGGTCTCCAACCTTTTTTCCGCCCTGAGAGCTACTTTTACAGAATGAAAATGGCAGAGAGCTACTCATGTTTTCTAACGTTTATTCTCATAGCTTATTTCAGCCCAAACAAACTGAATAAGCTTGTTTTGCCTGAACATTTACAAAATGTTGGTGTCCACAACTCACATTTCGCAATAAAACATCACAAAAAAATATTTAGTTCACCTGCAAGTGCATTTTGTAGGTCTGCATGCATTTTCTAGTGTATCTCACACTACTGAATTAAAACATGAATGCTGTCAAAACAAAACAATGCAATTCCAAATACACAGATATGACTTATTCATTTGTCATTTTGTTACATGTCACTGTTTCACTTCACAAGAGTATTCACATGTCCAGTTGCATGTGTGATGTGTTTTTTAGTTAGTCAGATGACTGGCACTGCATGGAGTCAAGAAGAGAGGTGTATGGTGGAGTGTAGCCACTTACGTACACTCTTATGGAGTCATTTAAATGTTCATCTGCCAGTCTTGTTCTGAACTTTGATTTCATGACATTCATGTCAGAAAAGGCAAACTCACAGAGGTATGTAGACCCAAACAAAGCAAACATTTTCAGAGCTGCTTGGTGAAGATTCTTATAGTTATCTGGCTCTACTAAGCACCAGAAATTCTGAGAATGCTGTTGAGACTTTAACTGCATATTATTTTGAAGGTTAACTAATATATAATATATAAAATCCAATGTCTGTCCGCTTTTCACAAAAGAACTACTTAACAGTTTTTTTATATAATTTGCTTGAACATTCTGGTTGATTTTGCGACTTCCCTCATTTCACCATGTATCATAGTTCGCTTGCGGTGCCGATATATTTGGCTGAATCCAAGAAAAAGGCAGCTGGCCGGGGATGGGGTTGGGTTGCACTCTCCTCATTCACTCGCCAGCTTCGGGGCGTGTTCCTTAACTCCGCTTAGCTAGCAAACGAGAGAACAATTGAATTTAACTTTGTTTGATAAAGTGTTACTTAGGTCTTGATGACTTTGAGTCTGGATATTTTCTTAACTGTATGCCACATTGAAAAGACAGATAGCAATTCAGATTGTGGATCGTTATATGATTTTTTGGAAAGATAACCCACCCCTAATTTGACTCATCAAGTTTTCATATTTATGCAGGATTCATTAATCCTTCGGCGAGCTACTTGGAAATGGGTTGTGAGCTACCGGTATCTCACGAGCGACGTGTTGGAGACCCCTGATCTAAACAGTAGTTTGTTCCTAGATCCTGAAAAGCTTCAAAAAGTAGGGCTTGTTGGGTTCTTTCTTGAATTTAGCTTCACTTTATTTCCATAGGTGTGTTCCAGTAAATAATTTAACTGTGAAAATGGTAATTGGACAATATCCATACCTAGAGTACAGAGATTCAATTCCCTTCACCCCTCCTGGCTGTAGGTTATACCCTACAGTCCTGTTATGCACTCCAGCATTCTCCTATTCATTACTTCTAGTGTTGATGCAGTACATATTTTTGTAGTGTGTTCTCTAGAGCTAAGGTTTTACAAATGCATTATGTTTAAACTAATGCTCATTTTACCTGAATGTACAAAGCTGTGCTAGCCTAAATTAAAACTGACGTTTTAATGTGGTTGCCCAGTATTGAAGATTGCCTTTATGTATTGTTTTACTGCCTTCTCCTCACATCTTAAGTCACTAATGCACAAATTAAAATGATAAGCGGATGAAAAAATATTCAGTACCATGAAAAAGGTGGAAATTTGCAAGTTTAAGGTTATTATACAATGTACATTTTATAATGTTACAATATATACAGGTATTTGGACCTACTGCATGTTACTAAGCAACAGTGTGTCTTAAATTCTTTTTTAGAGCTCTGGATTTAACAACCTACTGGGAAGTGCTCTAATGACAGGGCCTACATATAACTAAAGGCTTTAATTAATTTAGTTTTTTTTATAACAAATTCAATTGCTTTTGCTGCTTCATACTCCTAGAGAAAATACAGAACAGTTCAGACTGTAGTTTTTAAAGTGACACAAGGGACATCAAATTATATTTTCTTTGCTTCCATAACCAGAATGAATAGACTATTTCTCCTTAGCAAAATTACCAAAAGATTAGAAAGAACATTTTCCAGAAAAATATTCCAAAGCATATGGTACACAGTATAAATGACAGTAACTAAGCACAAGGCCACCACACAGTACCTGAAGCATAGATGTGAAGAAAGTAAACATATTTTGCAAATACAGGTATTTTCTGTCTAAATATCTTAACATTATAATGATTTTCAATGAAAATAAAAGAAAGATATGGCCAACCCATGAGTTGAATAAAGCCATATATGGTAAAGTGAGGTTTGTGGCTGTTTGGCAGCTTTTAAATAAATAATCGCCGCACTCATGCCTTTGTGTGGGGGTCCATGGTAACGTGGTGGGAACAGTTCACGTGCACGATGCAGGAGCAGACAGCCCTGCACTTAGTGCACAGGAGCAGAATCGCCCACAACCCTAACTGGCACTGGGAGCTGCTGATTGCAGCAGCTGTGCCGCATCCCCAATTTAAAAAGGGAGATTGGAAGAAAACAGACTGGCTGGCCTGTGGCTGAAAGAGACAAGGAGGTTGCAAGGGAAATGTAAGAGAGGCATAGATGGTGAGAGTGAGCACCAGGGCTATAAAAACTGGAGGCAGTGATAGGGGAGCTCCTACTGAATACTTTCTTGGGAAGTAGGAATGGCCTAAATAACAGAGGTTTCCTGCAAGGGCCGAAGATGAGAGATTTGTGGGGCTCATTAGATTGCCCTGCAGATGCTGAAGGAAAGGCAGAAGGGAACAAAGCCCAGTTAAGATAGCTGACTGCACCTGTCGGTGGGTGTCTCCTTACACTGCAAGGTCCAAATGGGACAAGTGGAGGTGATGCCAGTTTTTAAAAGGGAATCATTGGGGCTCGCTCTTTTTATTGTTTGTCTCTGGCTTTTAACCTCATCATTTTAATTGATTTACAGTCAAATGAAAAAGTTTGGGAACCCCTCTCAGCCTGCATAATAATTTACTCTACTCTCAACAAAAGAGATAACAATGGTATGTCTTTCATTTCCTAGGAACATCTGAGTACTGGGGTGTTTTCCGAACAACGATTTTTAGTGAAGCAGTATTTAGTTGTATGAAATTAAATCAAATGTGAAAAACTGGCTGTGCAAAAATTTGGGTACCCTTGTAATTTTGCAGATTTGAATGCATGTAACTGCTCAATACTGATTACTTGCAACACCAAATTGGTTGGATTAGCACGTTAAGCCTTGAACTTCATAGACAGGTGTGTCCAATCATGAGAAAAGGTATTTAAGGTGGTCAATTGCAAGTTGTGCTCCCCTTTGACTCTCCTCTGAAGAGTGACAGCATGGGGTCCTCAAAGCAACTCTCAAAAGATCTGAAAACAAAGATTGTTCAGTATTATGGTTTAGGGGAAGGCTACAAGAAGATATCTCAGAGGTTTAAACTGTCAGTTTCAACTGTAAGGAATGTAATCAGAAAATGGAAGGCCACAGGCACAGTTACTGTTAAACCCAGGTCTGGCAGGCCAAGAAAAATATAGGAGTGGCATATGAGCAGGATTGTGAGTATGGTTACAGACAACCCACAGATCACCTCCAAAGACCTGCAAGAACATCTTGCTGCAGATGGTGTATCTGTACATTGTTCTACAATTCAGCGCAATTTGCACAAAGAACATCTGTATGGCAGGGTGACGAGAAATAAGCCCTTTCTGCACTCACGCCACAAACAGTGTCGCTTGTTGTATGCAACTACTCATTCAGACAAGCCAGATTCATTTTGGAATAAAGTGCTTTGGACTGATGAGACAAAAATTTAGTTATATGGTCATAACAAAAAGCGATTTGCATGGCGAAAGAAGAACACCGCATTCCAAGAAAAACACCTGCTACCTACTGTCAAATTTGGTGGAGGTTCCATCATGCTGTGGTGCTGTGTGGCTATTTCAGGGACTGGGGTCCTTGTTAAAGTCAAGGGTCAGATAAATTCAACCCAATATCAACAAATTCTTCATGATAATGTTCAAGCATCAGTCACAAAGTTGAAGCTACGCTGGGGTTGGATATTTTTGTTATGATGCATATTTTCTGTTAATCCAATAAACTTATTGTCACTACTGAAATACTACTGTTTCCATAAGAAATGCCATATATTAAAAGGAAGTTGCTACTTTGAAAGCTCAGCCAATGATAAACAAAAATCCAAAGAATTAATAGGGGTTCACAAACTTTTTTATATGACTGTATTTACATTTTTAACTTCCACTTTGCACTTTATTTTATGGATTATTTATTGACATCTTGAAGCACTGCACTTTTTGGACACCTAATTTTGTGAATTGTTTTTAATAAAAGCACTTGCACTTTCCATCATCCCCTTGCTTGGTGTATTTGTCCTCATCTGCTTGGCTCATCCCAGTCATAACTATAGACGGTTTCAAGAGGCTACCAAAAATGAAGAGGGAGCAAGGAGCTGACCCACACTGTCACACTGTTATACTACATTTTTCTTTAATATTAATGTCACTGTCTCCATGCTCACTGGTATGGATTTATTCACATGTGCATGTTAAATTTGGCACACAGGGGCTCAGCAGTTAGAATTGCTAGCCAAGCATTGGATTAGACAGCCAAAGACAACTGAAGGATTGTATAGTCAGCTTAAACACAGAATAGTGTATTTCTGTCCTCTGTCAGCACAAAATCTTCTTTCCTTGTTGGGAGAATGAGAACCGGCATGTAAGCACTATGATATTTCTGTATTTTGTGGAGGAGGAGTTCAGCTCTTGTTTGGAGACAGAGAAGCAAGATAGTGAAGCAAGACATTATTTAAAGTCTTGGACAACAGCCAGACCCTTTGAGGCACGAGTCGGCAAAGTTCCGAAAAAACTCCCAGCGTGGGGACGAGAAATGGCAGACTGTGTTGATCCAGATTCCCACCTGGATAAAGTCTATCATATGCCTCCCATCTGTAACCACGTTAACCGTCAGTAAATGTAAGCTAAAGTATATTTTTTCTCATGTGATTCTTATAACGCCGTAATCACGATGGGAGGGATATCGCCTTTTCTGTTATATTACTATATTGTTTAGTTACTTAATATGTCGCAATTTCAAAAGAACACATTTCCAAGAGAGCTAATGCCTCTTCAGGAAACACACACCATATTAAAATAACCTTTTAACCACAACACTGTATATTCACATTCATATTTTCATATCTATTGTATACTTTGTATAGCATAACAAAAAATGTGGCATGGTGGCACAGTGGTTAAGCTGCTGTCTCACAGTAAGGAATACAGATTTGACATCTTAGGTCCTCCCTGCGTGGAATTTACATGTTCTCCATTCAAAGCAAAAGATGCTGCTATAAACTATTGGTGAAAGTGTGTTGTACAATTATGAAATCAAGGCTTTAAAAGATTTTTAAAAGTATTGTGGCAAAAGCCTATTAAAGTTGCTGAAAACACTAGAAATAATTTGCCATGTCTTTTACATTTAGAACAAAATTTGTTGGAGCAAAAAGAATCATGGGACACTGGGGAAAAAAAAAGTTAATCACTGGAAAACCCAGAAAGTTTATTGCAAAAAACACTTTGGTGAATGTCGCAGATAAACACTACTCAGTACTTAGTTGAAGAACCTTTGGCAGCGATTACAACCAGGAGTCGACTTAGATATGATACAACAAACTTCACACACTTGGATTTGGGGAGATTCTGCCATTGTTCTCCACAGACTCTCTCCGGCCCGGTCAGGTCAGCTGTCAGTGGACAGCTATGTTATTGTCTCTCCAGAGATGTTTGATTGGGTTCAAGTCTGAGCTCTGCCTGGGTAACTCAAAGACATTCCCAGAGTTGTCCCTAAGCCACTCCAGTACTGTTTCTGCTTTGTGGATCAGGTCATTCTCTTGTTAAAAGGTTAATCTTCAGTCCAGTCTGAAGTCCAGAGAGCTCATTAAGGAAATAGCTGTACTTCTGTTCAGTTTTCCATCAACTAGTATCCCAGCCAATGTCACAGTTGCTGACAAATTACTACATAGCATGATGCTGACACCACCATACTTCACTACTGGAATTGTATTGCACAAGTGATGTGCAATACCTTGTTTCCATTGGTTTTCTCAGATCAGAGATTCTTTCTTCTCACAGACTGAGTCCTTTATGTACCTTTTTGTAAATTCCAAGTGGGCTTCCATCTATCTTTTACTGGCGAGAGGCTTCTGTCTGGCCACATAGGCTCCTTGGACCAGGGTTCTTGGTCACCTCTCTTAACCTGGCCCTTCTCCCATGATTGTTCAGTTTGGCCAGGTGGCCAGCACTAGGAAAACTTGTGGTTTTTTTTCTGTCCTCCCTGGCCATCGGACCTTACTTTTATGCTATGTTAATCAGTGCTCCCTAATTTTAATTATTCATTTTGCCTTTTTTCCCTTTCTTCATCATGTAAAACACTTTGAGCTACATTTTTGTATGACAATGTGCTATATAAATAAATGATGTTGTTGTTGTTCTAACCCTTTTCAATTTAACAATTATGAAGGGAGCTACACTCTTGGGAACATTCTGTGCTGCAGGAATATTTTTTAAATATTCCTCTTCAGATCAGTGCCTTAACACACTATCTCTAAGCTCTTCAGGCAGTTCCTTCTGCCTTATGACTTGGTTTTTGCTCTGATACACACTGTCAGCTGTGGGACCTAATATAGACAAGTGTGTACCTTTAGGAATCATGTACAATCAATTGAAATGACCACACAATGTGCAGAAACATCTCAATTATAATTAATATAATGAGATGCACCTGATACAAATTTTAAGTATTCTAGTGAGGGGTCTGAACACTTGTGTCAATGTGAAATATCAGTTTTTATTTGTAATAAATTGGCAACATTTTCCAAAATTCTGTTTTGCTTTGTTATTCTGGGCTACTAGATGTTGTTTGATGTTTTGTTGGGTAAATATAAATTATTGAAGCACTAGCATGTAACATAGCAAAATGTGAAAAAAGTGAAGGGGTTGAATACTCTCTAAAACTTCCCCCTCACCTCAAAGTTTCACCTCTTATTTCCTTTCTGGATTTTTGCTTTAAAGCAGTCACCATATAAAAAACACAGTATATATAGCATAATAACAACTCTTATAGAAGTGACGTTATGTTCAATCGTAAACTACAACACTGTTCAACTGTTGATGCCATTTATTATTTTAAGACAGAACATTCTTGAAGTGGGCAGCAGGATTTCGCAACAGTTAGAGCTGCTACCTGCTGAATCCATTATCCTTAGTTTAAATGCCAGTCTGTACAAGTGTGGAGTCGGCATATTCTCCTACGTATGCGGTTTTTGCATATTAGGTTAACTCTATACTGGCCCAGTGTGAATGTGGATGCAAGCCTGAGAGGGCTCTATGTTGGACCTTCCTATCTTGCTGAACAGCTATGTTCCTAAGCCCTTACCTATTACTATGACAAGGTAGTATTATTGATCAAAGGTACATTAAGGAACGGCATTAAACACATTTTCACAACATTTTAGAAATGGGAATGATCACATCTTTATTCTCAAACTGGAATAGTATTGTTAACAACTTTCCAATGTCCATTGAGTACAGCAATAAACAAAGAAGGTAGCTTTATTTGGTCGTCCCTTAGGTATTAAGAATTCAGGTGAACTGGAGGTAATAAGACACAGAAATAATGTTTTTTTTTATCACAAAACCTTCTACATACTAGTTCGCAGATATGAAAGATTAATATTTAAGTAAATAACACATAGATAACAGATTAAAAGAAAAACTGAGACAAATAAATGGGAGGAATCACCTTCCTCTGTTGCAAGAGGTAGGACGTCCTCTCGAAGGTCCCAGCTGGCAGAGTTGGCACTGTTAGTTCGGTGAAGGTGAATGCAGGAATTGCTCAGAGGTCTTTTAGCACGCACTTTATAGCCATCCACAGAATGTACACCTGGATAGCAAGAAACACACACTGTAAACACATAAAGCAGAGCACATATTCATAGTTATTTAAAAATCTATGTAGGCTCTATGCAATTTAACATACTCATAGGAAACATTCAGTGATCACATAAGCTAACATTAATATTAAAAATGCAATGATTTCAGATTACATAAATTACTGAATTGACAATTTCTTAAAATTATCAATGTATACAGAAATAACAGTAGATGTCCATTAGATAAATTTGTAGTATATGTGTTACAATCTTTAACCAAGCTCTGTCAGAAATATCCCTTGTTTTCTTTTTCCCCATCTTCATTCTCAGGAATTCAGCAAATTGATTTTTATGAGATGTTACTGACAAAAGTTGTACACCACAGTTGGAGTAGCCCTGGGAATAAACTGAGTAAAAATTTGGACCTGCATGTAGAAATGTTTTGTAAGAAAACTCAATCTGGCTCTCTTTTTAGGAATTAGTTATATGAAAATCATGTTTAGACTTCACAGTATTGCTAATTAGATTAGTTGCCACTTAAGATCTCCGGAAATTAGATGGCAAGACTGTGGAGCACTGAATAAACTTTCTAAGCAAGAAATAATATTTCTGAAACTTTCTATAGTACTAGGTTGTTGTACAGTGTTAGCCATTATGAATGTAGAGAAAAGCCAAGCAAAATGACACCTTTTATTGGCTAACTAAAAAGATTACAATATGCAAGCTTTCGAGGCAACTCAGGCCTTCTTCAGGCAAGATGTACATCTTGCCTGAAGAAGGGGCCTGAGTTGCCTCGAAAGCTTGCATATTGTAATCTTTTTAGTTAGCCAATAAAAGGTGAAACTTTCTAAAAAAACTAAAGAAGAGTTTAAGTATTTGTTACGGCTCTCATAATGCACTTCACATAATGACAGATTATACTGTAGATGAAGTCTGTTATTTGAAACATTATATTAGCATCCTGTACTATGCTGTATTTTTCAATATTAAGTGTGTTCATTACTGCTATGAAACATATCTGTTTATGAATAAAAAAGAATGTTTGGAAAATCTGGATTACTTGTACAACATTTTACTTGAAAAGTGAAACAGTGACAAAGTATTTTATTAAAAACAACTCTTATGAACTTTACAAAAAACAAAAAATAATCCAAGCTACATTATACAAAGATGACATCTAAAGTAAACATATGTACAACCTGTGCATTACCTTAAATAAATGTAGAAATTAATTAAGTCAGCCTTTCAGTATCATGGGTGAGTGGGTTTTGAAGACCCATGAAAAGGCAGATTATGTTAAATGGTCCATGATCATTGTTTATAGAGAAAATCTCAGAATGTTACCGCAGTAAAATATTGCATTTTACTTTCTCATTTCAATGTATTTTTCAACAACAAAGTTCTCACACAAGTTCGCAGACAGAGTAAACAACAGAAACTGTTAAACCATAAATCACTTACATACATTAACATAGGTATACATCAGGTTAAATACACAGTGAAACAGCACAATTAAAACTTACATACATTAACATAGGTATACATCAGGTTAAATACACAGTGAAACAGCACAATTAAAATCTGATTAACATAAAAAAGCAATGGAAATAAAAGTTCATCAGCATTATAACTGATATATGGCCAGTTCACATGAAAGGAGAGGAAGCCTTCACTCAATAGCATTCTTGAAGAAAATAAGGAGGGTTCACAGTTGGTATTAGGTGATAAAAGAGACAGAATGCTTCACAATCATTTTGACCTAGGACCGGCCTATTCAAATGGCAGCCCACGGGCGTCATATGGCCCACTGGCTACCTCCGAGTGGACCAGTCAATGGTCCCGCCAGAAACGCAGTGAAAAACCAAGAAAAAGACATTTTTCAAGCCTTCAGAAATCTTACATAAAATTTCTACAGTATTACAGACCATGAATGTAACACTCCATGTAGCCTAGAAACATTCAATACACAATGCAGCGCATGGTTGTGTGTCTAGAAGTGGTGGTGGTAGTAGTAGTCTATAATACTGTGACAGCCTGTCGAATAAGACACAGTGGAGCCGCTTCTCTGGGGGAATCTTCAGAATGCCAATTGGCTTTATATTTGGTGCACCATGCTATTAACGGTACCTTACCGCTACTTGTCTGGGTCACAGGGACATCTAAAAAAAGCCTTCCACTTTTCACCCTCTTCCTGCTCTTTCACCATTCTCTCCCCCCTCACCCTGATGCTGTCACTCAGCTCTCTATAGGGAGGGTCTCACAAAGTGCTTTCTCCAAGACGACCCCACCGCCCACCCCACAGCCTATGAAGTACCGTGATACATTACAATATCAGCATAATGTGGGATGTGTAACAAAGTCATACCTAATCAAACATGTGGTCCCTCACACCTGCATGTGTGTTGGTCACTGTTTTCACTTGTTGTAGGTTTGTGCACTGATAGCTTTGATAGTATTTATATTTGTTTTTTATTCTGTTAAATGCACTTTGTGATGTGCCTGGGTCATATGTGACAAAATATTTATTTAATTTCAAAGGGGAAGCAAATGTTATTGCTAATACTGCACACATTTTGATTTTATGCAATTTGAGATGTGAATAGGTCAGATATGACCAAAATGTTTGTTTATTTCAAAAGTGGAAAAAGTATTGCTACTACCTCAGATTCTGTTTAGTGATAGCTTTTTCACAGCTTTATTTTTGTGTCTGGTTCAGATGTAACTAAATTTTAAAAGGTAACAATGAATAAACATTACTTGTTTTTTGATATATTCATTTATGTTGGTTTAAAATTTGTCATTACCTGTTGCTTACCAGTCGCTGAAAATGTCTGGCCCAGCTTAATTTCTTGGTATGAAAATATGACTCAATACGAATTTGTAATTGAATAGCCCTGACGTAGGACAACTGGCCACTCACCCCCTCCTAAGCATAATATTATATAAGTATGTACAGAGCAGTTTGATAAGAAGATTAAGTCCTTTCATCCTTACATTCCAAGGCCCCGATTTCGTTTGTAACCATACAACTTAAAAATACAATGAATGTCAAATTTTCCCCTCTGAATTTGTCACAAAATTCCTTGTTTATGATGCTGTCATTAATTATCTTGCTAATGGCTAAATAAAGTATTTTAATATCAAAATAATTTTCAACAAAATTTGGTCCTAAAAAAAGGAGAAACACCAGTGTTGCAATTTGTAAAAAATTGCATGTGCTCTAGTATGATTATAAGAGGTGTGTGAAATATACATATGGTAAAACAACAATATTTTATCTGCTTATAACATTTCTAAAGAAGAAAATTAGGCATGCATGCATTATTCTCAAGCTAGTGCATGTCATAAATGATTTCAACAGAGAACTGAAAACTATGGTTGAGTCAACTTTATACTTTATTCATTTAGTTTTTAACCTTCTTATTCCAGTATGGGACTGCAGGAAGTTGTTCATCCCAACCTTACCAAGTCTAATATGGGAACCAACCCCAGATGAGATAGGTGTCATCTGAAGGGCTCTTGTAGGTACTCCCATTACACTCACTCCACCTTTGCCAATTTTCAGTTACCAATAAAACAATCAAGAATATCTTTGGAATGTGAGAATAACACCAGATTAACCACAGAAAACCATGCTAAAATACAGGGAATATGCATAAACACCCCAAAGACAGTAAGAAGGGTTAGGCTTTGAACCCAAGTATCTGAAGCTGTGAGGCAACTTTGCTAATCTGAATATATGTTGATGTGTAATATTCTGCAGCCTGCCAAGGATTTGTAGGTCATTTTCCAATTTATCTCTTGTACATTGTTGTGGGCAAACATAAAACTATACATGCCTTTAATTGCCAACATGCTATTTTGTATGATTAGGTGTAGGGATGTAAAGGTAGCAAAAGTTTTGTATTTGATACCAATGCCATGGGAATTTAACAATACCTAATCGATACCACACCAAAAACAGAAATATAATTCAATGGCTATTTATCAAAAGTACCTCCATTATTCAAATGAACAATACTGTGCCTTTTTCTGTAGTAGAATAAAATATATAAATGCTAAGAGTAACAGTACCTTAAAAATACTGTTATGTTCATAAAGTAGCTACCCAACTATTATTTAAGTAGAGTATATATTAAAATTGCGGTGGGCTGGCGCCCCGCCCGGGGTTTGTTTCCTGCCTTGTGTCCTGTGTTGGCTGGGATTGGCTCCAGCAGAACACCCCGTGACCCTGTAGTTAGGATAAGGCGAGCTGGATAATGGATGGATGGATATACTAAAATGCTTGATTTCTCATGTGTTATAGATATAATGAATCAACCCAGTGTAACATTAAGTGGGAGGGGATGTCTTGGAGGAATCTTGTCATTGGGTTTATAAAGAACAATATCAATGTGAACTACGTGATTTACATTACCATGTGCATGTTATAAATTTATTCTCTGACATTTTCTCTCCATTAGCTTTAAAATACTGCTTACAAGCAACATTAAAAATAAAAATCCAAGTATTATTATAGGTGTACAACTAAATCAGTGAATTCCAAAACAATTCAGGATATTTTCATTTAAACAAACTGTTTAAACATAATGTTTTCTTAATAACATGCATTTAGAGTGTGGTTTTGACAGAGTACTACTCTGTTAGGTTTGTAACATTTGCTAAGATTTATATTTGCATTATTAGCTGGTTAAAAAAAAAAAAAATCTTACTACAGAGTAATATTTAACTGGAGAGTCAAACTGATTCAGATTTCAAATGTTACAAACTCTTGGTGCTTTAATTGTCCAGATCTGTCCCTATTTTTTTACATTTGTTTAAACGTAAAGGTTTTCTGCATTAAAGTGATCTTGTCAATTTTACAGTATTCCATTATTTAAGAATGAATGTAAAACAGCCTTTGTTCCATTGTTTTCACAGTATTTACTATATCCAGACTTTATCACTTATCCTGTGTACAGATCCAGAAATTGAAAGTGAGCTGGATGGACATTACCTGCAGTCAATTAATCTCAGCATGTCATAGAATATAGGGGTTGAGGGGCAAAATAACAGGGATGGATGGTTCCTTACCCAACCGGGACACTTATATAATGGAAGGATGAAGGTGACTGCCTCCCAAAGCCATATGCCCCCCAGTCTGACAGATGGCAGCAGCTCTTTGGTGGGTCTCCCATATACACTCCCACAGAGCATCGTGGAAACTGGAGTTCCAACAGGAAGCCCTGCTGAGTCTCGTGGGAGCCATCAGAGGGAGCTGTTTGGAGGAGATTTCCTCCTTTCAGGGATGTTC
The DNA here is from genome assembly GCF_016835505.1 of Polypterus senegalus. Classification (NCBI taxonomy): domain Eukaryota; kingdom Metazoa; phylum Chordata; class Cladistia; order Polypteriformes; family Polypteridae; genus Polypterus; species Polypterus senegalus. The sequence continues at coordinate 266,297,843 of NC_053155.1, forward strand.
CACCTGACCCGGATTTGCTTCCTGGATGCAATGTGGCAGCACCGGTAGTACTCCTGGGTCCGGCATAAAGGAAGCCACTCCTCCTTACTTCAGGTCGGGTGGATGAGGAAGAAGCTCACTAAGGAGGAGTGAAAGAGAGGTAAGAGACAGAGAGAAGGAAGATGACTTTCTGTAGCTGTACTTGTGCCATGTTCCAAGAAATTTGAACACAATAAATAATTTCTTTGCACCCAGGACTTGTGTAGCTGTCATTTTGTTTGGGGTTTTGCAATGCCCCATACTGGTCACAGCCATTCAAAAAAAATTACATATGTGCTTTTACTGTGTTCATCACTTTGAAGGGGTTATACTCATGAACACCAGTTTGAGTTTAAAATCAAATGGGAAAAAATTAGCATCTGCATATTCATAATTAGCAATGAAGAATGCATCTTTGCCCCTTCTGCTAACTTCATGAATTGCTGATTATGTGTTCTGCTTACAGAGTACACATATTGATAGGGTAATGAGCTTTGAAGCATTGACTAAATTCCTTTTATTAAGATTTATTAACAAATGGAGCATTTCTTTTCATTGCTAATGTAGGCAAGCCAAATTACCTCTTCTTTTGAAACTTGCCTTGATTTTTACCTAATAAAACTGTTGTTAGCACTGCCTGTGTAAAGTTTTCCATGGTGTGTTATGCATAATTATAGGTTGTGCAAGGTTTCCCACATAGACCCTTAACTGCATACATCTGTAGACATGTTCATAACAATCACAGAGTGAATTCAAAGCCTCTATTCCTTTATCAGAACTGTGTTAAGACATAGTATTAAAAAGCAATTAATCTCATCATTTCTTCTCCTCTTAAAAATTTGTGACCCTAAAAATTAAATGATTAAAACCCACATCTGATCAGTCACATCATTGTGATCTCAAGGCAAGCACAAATCTATTTCTAGACTAAATTCATAATGAGATAAAAGTTGCAATAATAAAGGTGTTTTACTTTTTTTTTTTTAATATTAGCAGAGTTCACTGAAAGATTTCCTGCTTCTAACAAAAAGCACTTCCAGACATGCCTTCTCTTGTTTTTCTTTGTGAATTAGTGCTGTATCATCACCATTGTGAGACATTTTTATATGTAGTTTTTCTCACATAATATTGTGTCTTCTGAAGTAGCTTGTATATTGCCAGATAGTACCAATGATACTATCAAAAAATTGCACCATTAATACTTCATAATTGTGGTATTGACTGATATCAAAATAACGGTTCTTGTGACATCTCTAATTAGGCATTAATTGTATTGGTTGCCCGTTCCATAGTTTAACGAAAAATAAAAAAAGTAAAAAGTAGTTTTTAGTTCAAATCATTCCAATTACTATCATCCAAGAGCTAAAACTATTTAACAAATTTTACATTTTCATAAATATAAGACTGTATCAAAATGATATGAAGTGCAGTTTCTACCATTATACAAAGATGCAGATAAAGCTATCTGATCTACTGAACTTCATCTTAACGATATCAATTAAAATCTACTTCAGCCAACGTACAAGTATACGGACTAAAATTACTTTTGTTTGACTACAGTGAATCACCTTGAGTAATGGAAAGAACTCACCTGCCAATTTATTAGGTACACCTCTTCAACTGTTTGTTAACGTAAATATCTAATCTACCAATCACATGATAGGAACTCAGAAAAATGTAGGCATGTAGAGTTTGTCAGTACGACCCACTGAAGTTCAAACAGAGCTTTGAATGGGGAAGAAAGGTGATTTAAGTTACTTTGAATGTAGCATAGTTGTTGGTGCCAGTCGGGCTGGTCTATTTCAGAAACTGCTGATCTACTGGGATTTTCACACACAACCGTCTCTAGGATTTACAGAGAAAGTTCCGAAAAACGGAAAATATTCAGTTCTCTGGGCAAAAATGCCTCGTTTATGCCAGAAGAGAATGGCCAGACTGGTTTGAACGGGTAGAAGGGCAACAATAACTGAAATAAACACTCATTGCAACCGAGGTATACAGAAGAGCATCTTGTGGAAGTAACCTCCAAGGAAGACAGGAATAGTTCAATCAATCAATCTTTATTCAGTCATCGGTTAGTACATAGGATTCATGCATTGCAAGGCAGAAGAGTGAAGTTCCGCTTTTTAGTCAGGTTTTTTTTTGTACTTTCTCCCTCCCTCTTCCTCTTACTTATAAAAAAGCATAATATAATTTACTTAAGCATTTCATCTTGTATTGCACAAATCGGCCCACCATTTCTGTTTTGTGTACGTGTCAGATGGGGCCCTAAAGAAGGAAAGGTCATTTTTCCTGTGTCTAACAGACGCATTTCTAAAAAGGAAGTTGTCCTAGGTCAGCTTACTGCACCCTGACTTTTGACAGACGCCTGTATGAATAACATTATAGTAAAAGAGCTTTGTCAGCTTTTAACCCTTGGTAGCTTGCAAGCAATTACATTTTCTTTCAGAATCTCTAAACACACAACACGTTGAACCTTGAAGCAGATGGGCTACAGAAATAGGAGACCATATCGGTTGCCACTCCTGTCAGTTAAGAAGTAGCAACTGAGGCTACAATTCACACTGGCTCATCAAAATTGGACAACAGAAAATTGGAAAAATATTGTCTGGTCTGATGAGTCTTAACTTCGGCTGGGACATTGAGACGGTTGGGTCAGACTTTGGCGTCAACAACATGAAAGCATGGATCCATCCTGCCTTATATCAACGGTTCAGACTGGTGATGGTGGTGTAATGGTGTGGGTGATATTTTCTTGGCACACTTTGGGTCCTTTAGTACCAATTGAGCATCATTTGAATGTTACAGCCTACCTGAGTATTGTTGCTGACCATGTCCATCCATTTATGACCACAGTGTACCTATCTTCTGACGGCTACTTACAGTAGGATAAAACATTGTGTTACAAAGTTGAAATCATCTCAAACTGGTTTCTTGAGCATGACAGATTACACTGTACTAAAATGGCCTCCACAGTCACCAGATCTCAATCCAATAGAGTACCTTTGGGGTATGATGGAACTGGAGAGTCGCATCATGGATGTGCAGCAGACAAATCTGCAGCAACTGCATGATGCTGTTATGTCAATATGGACCAAAACCTTGTTGAATCTATACCGCAAAGGATTACGGCAGTTCTGAAGGCAAAAAGGGATCCAAACCTGTACTAGTAAAGTGTACCTAATAAAGTGGCCAGTGAGTGTATATTCAACACAAAAGAGAGAGAAACCCTGTAACACACCTTTTGCTTCTTCTAATTATAGATGCCATCCGACACAGGTGTGACTACTGAGCTAGAAAGATGTATGCCAAGCTCCATCCAAGCAGAAAGTTGTAAAAAAGGAGAAAGCAAAACAAAAATGTATTTACACTCATTAGGATTACAATAACTGGGAAAAAATGTTCTTTAGGAAAATAAAATCTGAAAATGTCATAAAAGCTGTAAATATTTTTTAATTTATCTAGCAAATATTGTAAATCCTATTAGAAATACTGCTTGATATTTGAATATCCTGGCTATTCAGTGATGAACACTGAAGCCCATATACATATATCCTCCATTTAAACAGCCAGCATCTTCTCCAAAAGTGCAAATGCATGTGGGGTTATAGCCTTCAGGGTTGGCTGGAGAAATGATGCTCATTATTTCTGTTGTATTGTTTATTTACTCACTTAATTAAATTCCATGTTCCTATGCAGTTTTTAAAATGCAGCTCTAAAAGGAAAGCTTTAAACTATACTGTGTTAAATTTGTATGGCATTCTTTTGTTGGCATGTGCTTTTCAAGTTTTTTTTTTTTCTCCCACATGCAACACATGGGAGTCTGCCCTAGCATCCTTGCCTAGGGTGATTCATATTGTGTGTCTGATGCTGTACAACTGGATGTTTATGAAAAATGATTGGACAGGTGTGCTTCTAAAAAATAAGATTTATTACTGTTTGACAATGACTTGCCTCTTGGAGACTCCATGGTATTTAAACATAGGAAGCCTGCAATTTCACCTTGTGCCAGTAAAAGATGCAAGCTAAATTCATGCCACTACACGATTTCTGTTTACACTTGTTTGTAAGACCTCTTTCTGCATATTCAATAAGCAGACATCATAACATAACATTGTCACTGAGGGCAATTTTGATTTGGTAATCAACCTTACAAGTGTCTATAAGATGTTGGAAGAAAACACTATGCAAACAGGGGAGAGCAGGGTCCACTAAACTGCATATGTTAAAAGTATATACTTCCATTATTAAACTTCCTTTCCCCTTCATTCATTGATCAAGAGTCCTGTTTTAAACTCAAAAGCACAAAATTAAGACAATGCGTTTTCCGGTTTGCAATGTGCACTGTTTTTTTCAAATGTAATGTTAACAATATTTTAGCAAAGTATTGAGTACACAACTGGATAATGGACATGTAGGTTATGTGACATAACTAACAAGAGAAATGTTTTCTTTTTTAATGGACATTTTTCACATCATTTGCCATTTTACAGCATGTGTCACTATTATGTTTTATTACATCAAACTTTTTTTCTCCTTTTACATACAAATATTGGCTTAGAATTTCTTCCTGGCCATCACTACAAACTTCATGGAGTAATTGACATATAAAAAAAATATCACTTTTGGATGGAATATTTCTTTAAGGTCACAGATTCCCTCTTAGTTTATGACACTGGTACATGACATTGTTTCAGCTTTTCAAGTAATGCGATCCACACACATTCAAGGAGAGAAACTCAGGTAATTATTATGCTGCTGATAACACATATACGTATTTAAAAAGTAAGAAAAACAGGGTGGCCCACAATCTGTATAATACAAGCAGATTTCTGTTTCTGTTGACAGTTATAACCTATTGGGCATATTCAGCATCAACATTTCCAGTGCTCCATCTATTGGAATGCATTTCAAACATTAGCACTGCTATTGAGAATCCTATACTAGATGACATATAACTGAGGTAACAGATTCACTGACACAAAAAATTTATCTAGAATAATATAATTTGATTTATGTTCATCTACAACTAATGAAAGACCGTTATGTAAGTCAGTTTTGCTGAAATGCAAGGAAAACAGCTTCACATTTGCATTCTTACCAAATAATCGAGCAAATTTAAGCAATCAATAATGTGAAATATAAATAAAGATACTCAAAAAATAAATTGCCTGCAGAGAAAAAACAACACCAGAAAGCTACAGCAAAGCATAAAAAATAAAAAAGTTAACCAATGAAGAAGCGCACAGCACTCAAGAAAGCCAGATCCATTATGGTAGCAAAGTAAAAAATAGATGTGAAGTAGATGTCACAGGGAAAATAAACAAAAGGCCAGTAAAACTACATCACTTTACAAAACGATTAGAACAGGGTCTGAATTATAATCAACAATCTTTTTCCTCTTCATCTTCCCTTCAATTTTCTTTCAGTCCTTCTTTGGCTATTATTAACATTTGTATTTTCCCCCACTTTAATTTATTTTACTTCATGCTTTCGATTCCACTCCTAAAAACAATATCCTATGTGAGATCTCATCTTTCACAATTTTTCTATATTTTCAAAAGACCCTTCATTCAGCACTCCACTCTGATTTACAATAGGTTGTATGGGGATGATCTTATCATATTTAGAATTATACCTTTTGCTCCCAATCACAAATGCTCTTGGAACACTTTTGTGTTGAAAGACACACCTCCAAACTGGCACTCCCACAGTTTGATCTTCTACCATGAGGCTGCTAGAATTGTACTTGGTCGGGTATTAGCACTATTGGAATATCTTTGAAGATTTCAGGCTCTACACACGAAGACTCTCCTTTTTTGTCTTTTTTGCACATACACATAAGGAAAATGTACAAACTTCACATAGACTGTGACTAGAGTAAAAATCGAATGCAGTATTCTGAAAATAGGAAGAAGCTCAGCTAACCAACTAAAATAACTTTACAACAGCTTAAGTTAAAATTCTGGAGTTCCAGACTGGAGTTGGACCCTCCTGAACATTCTACGATATCATATGCATATAATGGATATCCTGTGGCCTGTACAGTTAGATCTTGAGCTGAAATAACATAAAGGAAACTAAGATAAATAAAAGAGATTTTATTATCTCTCTCCAGAGAGCTACTTAATGGATTTAGATCGGGTTTTTTTCTATAATTTGCTTGAACATTCCAGTTGATTTTGTGACTCCTCTCATTGGGCTATGTATCATAGTTCACTTGCAGTACCGATTTATTTGTGTGAATCTGAGAGACATGCAGCGGGCTGAGGGGGGTGTGGCCCTCCTCACTCACATGCCAACCTCGGGGCGTTTACCTTACCTCCGATTGGCTAGTGAATGAAAGAACTATTTAATGGATTTAGATCAGGTTTTTTTTCTATAATTTGCTTGAACAGTCCGGTTGATTTTGCAACTTCTCTCATCCCGCTAAAAATCATAGTTTGCTTGCACACACAATATATATTTGCGCTAATCCGAGACAGACGCTGCGGGCCAAGGGGAGGGGCAAGTGTGACGTCAGGAGTGTGGAGCCGGGCAGGGCCCTCCTCACTGTCCTTTTTCACCAATATGCGGGCGGAGATGTAGGGCATGGTTGATAATATTATAAATACAATAATAAACACCATGTTTCATTCAGTGTGAGAATACAGAATTTCACATTACCACTTCCTTCTGTTGTGAACATATTTGAAAAAAGGCAGACGGTAAGCATGCTTGCATTCAAATGTAACGTTACCATATGTGTGCTTACACAAAAGGTTGCGAAGAAACGTACATCCTTATCTGAGCAGAAAACGTGTGTACAAAGGAAATCAAAAGCTCAGCGAGAGTGCCGTGGCCAATTCCACAGCACATCAACAATAGGGTTACTAGATGTCCAGCAAAAGGAGGACACATTCTTTTTTTTGGTGTTGTGTCCTGTGTCTGGCAGGCATTGCCTAAAAAGGTGAAAATGTCCAGCTTCTGTCAATCACTGACTTGACCGTGTTATTGGCTGAAATTGCACGCTATTACCTCTGTTACAGTGGACAAAAGAAAGAAAGAGACTCTCTGTTGACTCTGTCAGAGGAATTCTTCTTACAAAGTAAAATTTTAAGAATTTTGATGACTCGTTTTGTGACCTGTAAAATTTGTTGTTTTAAAGTTTTCATTGTAACACACAGTTCACACATTCTCCTTTGTCCTCCTTTATGACCTACAGTGTCCTCCTTTGGGTTGGCAGGTATCTGGTAATCCTGTGACTGAAAAGGGCAGGAACTGGATGGAAAAGCAACAGTTCCAAACTAGTTGGCTATCAGACTTCAAATGGCTTTTATACAGTTTGGAGGATGACGTGATAATGTGAAAGTGTTGCTGCAACAAGCCTAGTGTAGCCAGTAAAACAGATTTTGTATCAGGATCACAGTTTTAAAACATGAAAATTTAACAGTACACTCCCAACAGCAAATGACATGCAGCAGGCTGCGACAGTGTGTTGGTTACAAGCAAATGTGCCAAAAAATCTATAGTGGTAAAATGTTTCCAGACATGAAAAGACGAATGTTGATGTGAAAAGATATAATCTTTCAATTAAAATAAACTTGGCATATTACATAGCAAAGGAAGTTTCACAAAAATGAAACCACTTGCTTTGCTGCAAAAAGAAAATAGTCTGGACATTTCCACAGCAAATGATAACTAATTTCAATCATTACTGCAGACTTAAAAAAGCTACAAAGTTATGATGGTGCAACAGATTCATCACTGGTTTAATATTGTGGTGGTCAGATATTTACATGACGGTTTGGCAGTAAACCTTCTCTTTCACAGAAGCTGAAGAAAAAAAAAACTTAATTTAAATGGCATCTTTAATTTTGAAGTGTGTGTTTCTATATTGTATATTGTGTGTGTATATTCATAAGCCAAACTGCAAGTTTAGTTTATTGAAAACTTGTTTTTCAAGAAAAGTGTGTGTGTGTGTGTATGTGAGAGTACTCATTGCATAACCAGATATAATTAATTGTTTTTGTATATTACATTACTAGCAAAATACCCGCGCTTCGCAGCGGAGAAGTAGTGTGTTGAAGAAGCAATGAAAAAGAAAAGGAAACATTTTGAAAATAACGTAAAATGATTGTCAATGTAACTGTTTTGTCATTGTTGTGAGTGATGAGTGTTGCTGTCATATATATATATATATATATATTTACACACACACAAACATTTATATATACATATCTATACATATACACATATATACACATACACATATATACATACATATATATATCTACATATATACACATACATATACATACACAAACATATATACTCACACATATATATACAGTATATATACATACACACACACATATAAACATATATATACATATACATACATATCTACATATATACACACACAGCTATTTCGTATCAGTGCAATACGCTGCTTGTTAAAACGGATAACTCCCGCTCTTACGTGCAAGTCTGCGTGGATATTATGAACTATCGTATTTGTTCAAGTTCTATTTAAATTTTAAATAGAAGGAATTTTTATTTAGTCGACAGAAATATCTTTGGTAGGAATGGTAAAAACAGACAGGAATATTATTCGTGAATAAATCAACTCAAACCTTAAATAACTTAAAAGAACAAACATTCAAATTTCTTTACTCTTATGTAAATTTATATAAAAATAAACTTAGATTTTAAATATCCCAAAAGATTTTGCTCTCCATAAAAATATATCCTTTCAAAATTATACAAATTCAAATATGAACATGCTGCATAACAAAACCTGGAAATATAAATAAAATGTGTTCCTTTCAGCAATAACAAATCAAATCATTAAGTTGTCTTTGCTCATATGTCATTTTAGAGCTGGACGCCTGGCATCTTTTTTTGGCAACAGGTTCGTTTATGTTTGGTGTGAGGTTCTGTGTTGTGGAGATTCTCAGGATGGATTGCAGGTGCTCATCAGTGAGGCGACTCCTGTGTGCTGTTTTGTTAGTCTTTATCACTGAGAAGAGCTTCTCACACAGATATGTGCTACCAAACATGCACAAGGTTCGAGCCGCATGTAGACGGACTTTTTTTGTTCTTCAAAGTCACCAAAGCGCCGTGCAAACTCAGTGCGCTCGGCTTATCAGCAAAGTGCGATTTGGGAACACCGTAGTGACGACTTGGTTTAACATTACTTGGCAACAGGGAAAGTTGCACTGGTGCATTTGTGTCTCCCATAAAAGCAACTTCACTTGAAATCACTTTGTGATTGTGCACGGGTAAAACGTCCGCTGAAGTGTCAGATTCTTATTTAATTCTTCTGCTTTCTGTATCTTCTGCATTGCATTCAGGTCTTTCAGCCTCACTGATGAGCACCTGCAATCCATCCTGAGAATCTCCACAACACAGAACTCCCTGATGTTTTGTCTCATAGTGCCGTCTTAGATTAAATTCTGTAATTACAGCCACATTAGCTCCACAAATGAGACACACGGGTTCAGTAAACATATACTCAGCCTCCCATCGGTTTTAAAGGCTCTATTTTCAGAATCAACTTTTCTCTTCAGCATCGTGTGAGCTAGCCGCAATAACTTGCAGCATCATAAGCTAGACTTGATTAACGCGTAAGTGTTGCAAGGCAGCTGAAGCGCTGCATTATGGGATCTGTAGTTTATTGTGTTACCAGCGCTTCATATACCGGGCCATTAATAACAATAATACAGTATATAAAATGATCTCGCGGGCTGGATATAATTACACGCCGGGCCGGATGTGGCCCCGGCCCTTGAGTTTGACACATATGGACTAAATAGAACTTGAAAAGATATATTTTTCAAATGTGATCGCGCAATTCAGATAGAGTTGACGCGACTACAGCCTGCATGCCTCAATAAGTCATCCTCCCCTCGCTCTTACTTTTTTACCGTTCATCTAATGAATACACTGAGTATGGCTTTACCAAAACAATCATTGATGGCGAATAAAGTATCCATTATTCGAGTATGTAGATCGGGATATATATATACATATATATATATACCCGCGTATCGCAGCGGAGAAGTAGTGTGTTAAAAAGCTAGAAAAGAAAAGGGAACATTTTAAAAATAACGTAACATGACTGTCAATATACAGTATTTGTTTTGTGAGTGTTACTGAGTGTTGCTGTCATCAATGATTTGATTATCATTATTTCTTTCAATCAGGTTCGTATTTGTAGGATGTGTTGTGTTCAAGTTACATTCCGTGTTTGTCAATCGTTGTAAAGATGACAGGTTTCATTCATCGATTCGTTTCTTACTGCATCAATAAACAGCTCGTCTTCTTCTTTATCCGAGACCTGACACACTGCATGCATGGGTTTTTTTACACTGTCTTCCTTTAGCGGGACATTGACTTTTTCCACCGTGTGCTTTGTTTCCACAGTAGCTGCATTTATGAATATGCTTGTATGTATCAGACGCTTCATATTTTTGCTGCCTTTTCAATTGTGTAATTCGGTTTTGTTCAGCTCTTTGGAACTGTTGCTTTTATCTGTGCACTCGTCAGTTCACGTGAGCCGCTCGGTATACATGCATCGAAGATTCCCAGTTGTGCTGGTGCCATCTCGTGCTATGTCCATGGCTGTATTTAATGTTACCTTAGTCCTGGCACTTAAAACTTTCTCTCGCAGTTTCGCTGAGTTTGTGCCAAACACCACCTGACCATCTCATCTTCCTCTGCATAAGCACAGTCCTTAACCCGTGAATATTTAGTGGGAGTTTGCTATTGGATTGCCGCTGACGGACGGCCTTATATGGGCAGGCACTAAATTACAAACGCCAGCGCAGCCTGTCTATGAACTTAATTTAAAGTGTAGGTTTACATCGTGCTTTGTTTCCAGTAGCAGAACTCATCAATATGGTTGTATATGTCACTCGCCGCTTCTTATTGTTTCGCTGCCTTCTCAATTATATAATGCATGTTTTCTTCAGCGCTTTTTGGAGGTCTTCCTGATTTTCTATGTACTGCGTGATTACGTGTGAGGCGTGATGATGTCACACGAAACTCCGCCCCCACGGCGTTCAAGCTCATCTCCATTACAGTAAATGGAAAAACAGCTTCCAGTTATGACCATTACGCGTAGAATTTCGAAATGAAACCTGCCCAACTTTTGTAAGGAAGCTGTAAGGAATGAACCTGCCAAATTTCAGCCTTCCACCCACGGGAAGTTGGAGAATTAGTGATGAGTCAGTGAATGAATGAGTGAGTGAGTGAGTGAGGGCTTTGCCTTTTATTAGTATAGATAATATAATATAATATAATCTATACTAATAAAAGGCAAAGCCCTCACTCACTCATTCATTCACTCACTCATCACTAATTCTCCAACTTCCCATGTAGGTAGAAGGCTGAAATTTGGCAGGCTCATTCCTTACAGCTTACTTACAAAAGTTGGGCAGGTTTCATTTCGAAATTCTATGCGCAATGGTCATAACTGGAACCTATTTTTCTACATATACTGTAATGGACATTAGCTTGATGGCCGTGGGGGGCGGAGCTGCGTGTGACATCATAACACCTCCCACGTAATCACGTGAACTGACTTTGAAGGCAGTACGTAGAATAGAAGGAAGAGCTCCCAAAGAGCGCTGAAGAAAAACGCTGAATACTTTATTCGCGAGATACAAGTTTAATGAGAAGACATGAGGTATAAACGAGACTTTGGATCACTTTGTAACGGAGTTAGAATTGCTGTAGCGAGAGACTTTTAAGTGCCAGGTCTTAGCTAACATTAAATAAAGCTGTGGACATCGCAACATCCCACAAAAGAGCAGCTAATGTGAACTGACTGAACGCAGTACGAGTGATCACTTCCATGAATCAAACCTGTTCAAAAAATGCATTACACAGTTGACAAGGTGATGGCTTTATATGTCGTTTGTTTATAAACGAGCGGAGAAGCTGTGTAAAGGTTGTTTCACAAAAAACCAGCAAAGCTTCTTATATAAGCAGGCAGTGAGCTAAAGAAGGGAATCAATAAATATCTATAATCGTAATAAACAAACAAAAAATAATGTGCAAACCGCGGATTAAATAAAGGAAATGGTTACCTGAACAGTAAAGTAAGTCTCGAATAGCTACACAATAACTATAAGAAGCGTAATAAACGAACAATAAAACAGTACAGAACCGCGAAGCAAGGAGAAATGATGGCCTTATATGGCGTTCGTTTATAAAGCAGCGGAAAAGCTGTGTGAAGGCAGCTACACAAAAAAACAGCGGAGTGCCACACTCTGAACGTATTCCTGGCATCACTGTTATACCCTCTGATCTCCCATTTCAATTGAAATGCCTTCAATTTCCAGTAAGGCTCTGCTTCGCGATGACAATTAATAAGTCTCAGGGACAGACCCTACAAATTGTTGTCATTGATTTGAGGCAACATTGCTTTTCTCCTGGACAAAACTATACGTTGCATTCTCAAAAAAATCTCAGTACACAGCTTGGTCATATTACAACCAGAATGCTGAACTGACAACGTGGTATACAAAGAGATCCTTAACAGATAGTTATTGGTATTTTTTCCCTCAGTTTAAAAAGGTTTTCTTTTCTTCTTAATAAAAATTTAAAAGCAGTTCTTCGTCGCTGCGAAGCGCGGGGATTTTGCTATATACAATATGTAGATATATATGTATGTATGTATGTATGTATGTGTATATATATATATGTATATTTATCTGTATGTATGTATATGTGTTTATATATGTTGATATGTGTATATATGTATCTATATGTAGATATGTATATATATATATAGATATGTGGATATGTATATATGTTTATGTGTGTGTGTGTGTATATATATATATATATATATATATATATATGACAGCAACACTCATAACAGTGACAAAACAATTACATTGACAATCATGTTATGTTATTTTTTACTTCTTTAACACACTACTTCTCCGCTGGGTATTTTGCTAGTGTATTATATAATGTATTATTAAAATACAAGAGTAATTTTCAACTTTTTCTTAAAATTTCTATGTGTATATTTTTGTTTTGATTTTGTTTTAAATCAACACTTACCCACCAGTTATTTGTTATTTTTAAAGCAAATGGCCACTAATGTTTTTTCTGTATGTAGATTGCAAATTGTTCCATAAAAAAAAGTTTGATTAATGCTATTCAATAGCATACGCTCCAGAAAAAAGACTCAATGAACTTAAAAAGAAGTAGCAGCAGTAGTATTATCTTGTTTACATAGATTTTCAAATATATTACAGCAACAGTGCAACAGATAACCATACTAATTTCTGCATAGATAATAATAAAGGTTTTCTAAATTAGAAAAATAGCACATGCTAGTAAAATATACAAAAAGAGCAAAAAGCTAAAAATACACACACAAAGAACTCTGATGCTGATGTATAACAGTTAAAGATATTCAAGAAAAACATGAAACCAAGAAAAGTTATATTTCTAAATTTGCAGTTGTAAGACACAGGTGAAAGTTTGGAAAACACTATTTGTGTATTTATTTAAGTGGAATGTGAATAGACACTTCTTAATATACATGGTAAAATTGTGCTTATTACATTAGATATATCAGAATGAGATTCTTCAGATCTATTTCTAATGTTTATCCATTCTTTTTCTTTTATGAGTTATTCTCATGTGATCTGAGTTTGTATAAAGTACATTAGTTAGCCCAGTAGTACCTCAGTGTTGGTTCTGGATGCACACCCCAGCCTATATGTTCATGTGTTTACCATTCATGGCCCTTTCCATGTAATAATGTGAAAATTATATATGCATGAATAACATAATAATGCTTGCTCATTGTGCCAATAATCTTTTAAAGACTCTGTTATACTTGGTCTTGCTCTGTATTAATGTTTATATTTCTGATCTTAACCTTTTCAATTCAGTTTTGAATTCTGTTTTTGAACCTGTTTTGCCAGATCTGTGTACCAGTCCTTCCGCTTATCTATCTTTTACTAGACCCTCCTTGCTCTTGAACTACAGTTCTGACCATGACTTCTGTTTGTCCTACTGTCCAAGTATCACTTTCACATGCAAGCTGTAAGTCATTATTGGTTCTTACAGAATCACTTCACTATACAGTATAGCTGTGAGATTAGTGCTGCAGTTGTTAGCAAACTGTCCCCAAACACCATAAAAGCTTTATGATATGGTCTATGAGGAGTGAAAAATGCATATGCATGAAACCACTACCATTAAGCTCCTCCTCGAGGATTACAAAGGACACCTAAGCCATCTGAGAAATGAATTTCTTTGCAGTTTTCTGGATCTTCACATGCCATGAAGTTCATACCAACTAAACCTAACTAAGATGTTCAAACCACTTTATCAGCCTTCCATTGATCTAGCAGAACACTGATTCTATTTAACCGTCACCCTAGATTGGCAAACTCTTCACTAGCCAGTGAAAACAAACCCAGAAATACCACGGAGACACCAATTTTCAGACTGTTGCACATGCAATATTACCATTTTGATCACTACCTACAGTTTGTGAATATGGCTACAAATTACAACTTACAGTAGTTCAATAGGAAAATCAAAACAAAAACTTCTATAATCTTAGTTTCACTTTCTGGTACAGAGTCTTTAAAATACTGCTGTACATGCCTTAATCTGCTGATTACCTAAACAATCTCTGGCCCCTTCACCAAAGAATTGTATTCTTCCACTGGGAATCAATATTATTTCTCTATTAAGGCACACATTTCTAATACCTAAAAAAGAAAAATGTCCTTTACTCTTGTTGTGAAACATTATCCATTTTTTCGAAATTTTAAGTTGATTTAAAACAATTTTTTTTATTAATGATACGTTAATGAATTTAATTTCTTTGTTTGCTGTTTATACTTGGTCTCTGTACTTTAAATTTTGTTTATTCCTGTGTTTTCTTGTATAATCTGAGTTTAAGCATAGCCCTCACCCCCCTGACTCAAAGCAGACTTACAGTATGTCTTGTTTCATTTCCTGAAGATATCTGTATTCACTAAAAAGTAGTAGAAAGAAGGGAGGGCCATAGGATTGTACTGTAAAACAAAGGCACACAAGTAATAATAAATACTCTATAAATCATATGTGTGGTCTTACCTTTCATTTGTGATGAATTCTGTTTCTTTGCAGACAGAATGTGTGATTTTATCTCTGGCTCCCTACAATTTCAACTCTATTTAATCTTTTCCAATTTTTTTCTCTTTCTCTGTTTACTGTTTGGCTATACTGTATTTCAATCTTCCAGAGTGGTGCCATTATCTTTTCAAGTGTCTGCTCAAAAACCTCTGACAGAGGGTTGCCACTTTAAACAATGACGTTTGACTTCCAGGAAATCACAAATAACAAGTGAAGATCAGACACTAGCTTATAAAGATTGAGGTCACCAGTCACGTTTAGTGTATGTCTGACTTCTCTGGTACCTCTGCACATCTGATGTTTTAGCAAAATGCCATATTTCCAATAATGATCTTATGCTGCTTGCCCTTCCAGGTAGTATGCTCCTGGGATTGTTGTTATCATAGAAGTATCTGACCTTCTCGGGGACCCTTTTCATACCCTTTATTGTACAGCACCTCCTTGGCCCCAAGCTCAAAGGCATGATATAAACTATAATGTATATATTGCATATTATAATTATAGCTATTATTGTAATTACTTAAAAAATTGTGTAACATTTCAAATAGAAAATTGATTTTGTCCAAAGTCCATACTCACTGTCCTCTTCATTGCTTTCCTCAAATGCAGGATTATCTAAACCATGTTCATCTGTCCACATTGGTACAGAGGTGGATGATGCACCACCACCTATGCCTCCGAGCATGTCAAGGTCAGGCAATGAAGAGTCTGAACTATCCATTACTACTGGCTTGCTGTCTTCCTTGGTGTCCACCTCTTGTAGCCTCCCTGTTCTGCACCTCTCCAATCCAGCCCTGTGTTTTGAAGCACCTGTGCACCTGTTTTGTAAAAACATAACAAAAAGTGAAATTAAAGCAGTATGCTTTCTAAAAAATGTTCTGCACTTGAACTATGAAACCTGTCTTCTAAAAGCAAGACACTTCCAATACATATGCAATGACTTCACCCAGTTCGGTCCAATTTATGTTTTAAGTATATATGGACCAAGCTAGTTAAACAAAGTCTACACATAGTCCCTAAACCTGAGTTATTTTTTCAGGCCTAAAAAGAACCACAAATCCGGATACCTCTTGGAAATGATCCAGTATTTTCACACCCAGAATATACATCAATAGCAAATTCTAAAGGATTAAAAAAACCTTTCTGCAAAGATGTTTTGCATTTTCACCATCCTGAATCTGCTCTTCTTTATCTAGTGTTTATTAAAACTGATTATACAATGTACTTAACGCTTTAAAGAAGCAACCCTGCCCTCCCAGTGTGTAATCTCCAGTTTTAAGTGTTTGTAATTACATGTAGGCAGATGACCTCCTAGTTAAGTCTTCACAGCATACATGTCTAGCTAGTGTTTTATTTTGAGTGAATGTCAAGATGGCTTGTGTAAAGAATGACATCAGAATTTAAATTAGTTTGTGAAAAATCTGCATTAAAACAATAACAAAAAAATAGGAAGAGTTTACCTCAAGGTACACTGAAGTATATTAGAGCTGTTTATTTAGGAGATGAAGATGGGCTGAAAAGGCAATCTGCAGGGGAGAAGGGCCTTTCTCATCCTTGACTCCTGAACCATGCCCTTGCTTGGACACACACTTTTTGGATAATAATGTTGTAGCAGACTAGTCTACACTGGAAGTATCAGGTACAAGTCAAGAATTACACCTAGAGGGGATACAGTTCATCACTGGACACATTCATGTACTCAAAATCCTGCAAAATGGGACAATTAAGACTCACAAATTAAAGGCAGTGTGGTGTAGTGATTAAGGCTATGAACTTCAAACCCTGAACCTCTGGGTTCATATCCCACTACTGACACTGTATGATCATGTGCAAATCACTTCATCTGCCTAAGCGCCAACTGAATTACAAAATAAATGTAACCAATTGTATTTGAAGTGATATGAGTCATGCTGTATAATGGTGGCAGCCAAATAAGTAAATGAAAATTATAAATTAACATAAACATATCTGTAACTGGAAGAAAAGCAGAAGGCCCTAAATAACAACAAAAAATATAGTGTAAACTTCACACAGACAATAATCAGCCCAACCTTAGTAGGATAAGAAATTTAATTAATTGTAAATTCCTTATTTAAATATTAATAAATAAATGACTATTATTCATTACTCCACAAGCTGTTATAAAAATCAATTTTAAACAGCAAAAATGCTTATTAAAGAGTATTTATTAGATTTCCAAAGGACGCCTCTTATAAAATTGTTATTTTTATGGCCAACACCTGCCACCCTCCATCAATACCCGGGTAGAACTACCTGACAATACCATTTACATGATGTGAGACCTGGGATGAATTCATAAAAGCTACTAACAATTATGTATTTATTGTACATTCTTGATCTGTTTACAAATGCTGTTACAGATTCGAGCAGCTGAAGTCTGCCTAACATGTGGAGGAGTCTGGCAGTCTAAGCCAATCCTCCAGAACCAGTAAAGCAAACCTGAACTGGAAAGTCTTTGCTGTGTCCTGTGTTTTACTTTATCTTAAACTGCACCATAACATTTTTTTAATTTACCTAACCTGTGTGTGCAGTGTGATAAACATTCACTTGCTTTGCTTAAAATTAGATGGCCCAATTTCTTAACATATCACAGCAAAATATAATAGCATTTTATGCAACTAAATAAATTAACTTTAACTCTAGAGCAAATACAATACATCTTTCACATGTTAAATGATTCTTACACTAAGGAATTAAAGTACAGTATCTGTTATGTACTCTATATCTGTTTTAAAATTAAAGCAATTTTTTCTACTTACCAGAAGAGAAATACGTTTCTTCAATTTAACAAAAGGAATTCAGTAGATAACCCCATATGTGAGGTGTATGAAAATAACTCTCCAGTTGTTCGCAGAATAGTGAGAAACACGCCACTAAGTGCTAATCTCACTGTGATTCGTTTATCTTCCATGTTCATATGCCAAAATGTCTCTATTTTAATCCTCATTAAATCAGCCTCACTTTTCACTAAGAGGACGTCATACCAGAAGTTTGAAATTTATATTATTTTTATCATTCACACATATAAATTTGAAGATTTTGCATTCAAAAAATACAGTAATGCAGATGTACAGAAAAGTATTGGAACCCAGGTCAAGTACCATGTATTACTGAAATGCCTAAATGAATAAAAATTAACAAATTCTCTAGAAGAAAAAAACTTTGCCATTGCATGTTCCTGTTCATTTCCAGTTACAATTTATTTTCTGAATGTAACAGAATCAGTGGTATAAAAGAAATTCAGTTAAATACACAACTTGACCTGGCTTGCTAAAACCTATCCATGCAATTGTAGATTGTATTACATAAGCTTTCAAATACCATGAAACTTTTGGAAACCCTCAACACTATTGTCCTCAAATTCACCAGAGATTTTAGCTAAAAAATATGTAGTTTTTAAAAAAATGTTCAGTCATGCAAATCAAACAAAATTTAAAAATTTATTTAGTGTTCTTTAAAAGCCTACATACTAAAGTGCCAGGATTCCTGACTATTAGAGGAGGTAACTTGTCTCTTTTACTTTCTGACTCATTAATTCTACCATCACACTTTCTTTTCATTTTGCACAATTTATTTCTTTCTATCCTTCTTCTTTTGCCAGTCAGTGATTTTTAGGTGTGTTTGCACACATTGCCATATTTGTCAAGAGTAGTACTGAGCAGTACCATAAATTTATTCAGGATGTTACAGACTCACATCATATGTATGTTTTTGTCATATGATAATAATAATAATAGCAGCTCACTACTTAAGGGCTAAATGCAGAGACGACGTGAGATTCAAACCTATTACCTTGAGAATGGTAAATGGTAGTTTATCCACTGTGCCATCTGCGCAGATCTGTGACAATGCAGTATTACCAGTGTGACAATTGATTGAAAATGAAACTCGCAAACACACACATATGCAAACGTCTTTTACTTTGTACTGACTGATAGTTGGGCTCCAGCAACATGTCAATTGTGCAATTTCAATTTTCTTCGGTTTTATTATTAAATAATAGTATACTTGTCTTGTTACTCCTTTTCTTAAAGTGTTTTTTGGAAATTTGGGCTTCAGTCTTCACACATCCTACACTTCATGTTAGAATGATGACGTTATTACTATTTTTACTACTAATTATAATTACTAATACTACATTTTCTGTTTTAGCCATGTGTTCAGCATTTCTTACCTCGCATTTCCCCAGTCATTCTATATTTACAGGTTGTTGTAGACACAGAACACACATGAAATGTATGTATTTCAAATCACAGTATTTCATTACCTATACAATTCCTTACAAACGCACCACCAAATAAAAACTTTAACACAGGCTTGAAGTGTGAGGACTGCAGCAGGGCAATGCCTTCATCTAATTGAAAGAGGGGTGGGGGAGTGTAGCAGGCTGCATTCTGCTAATCGACACATTTGCAAAACAAAAGCAGGCTATTAGTGCAATGATAAGTAGTTACGAGCTTCATGGCTTATCTCAGCAAAATATAAGAAGGTCAAGGACAATGAAAAAAATCGTAAGCTTCAGGGATTCTAGTGTTGAGATTGTATGTTTTTATCTATTTTATGTAATATTTGGTATATGCCTGGCTTCTCTGCAAATACACATAAACTTTGACACAAAGGTTGTATTATCTCACTGAAACTACCTTGAGATTTATTTTGACACTATCAATCACCGGTTTAGGCACGGATTGAGCGGTCAGAGCTTTTATTGTATGAGGGATTGAGATACCTATTTAGTATCGGTAGGATCCTAACTCAGATTAAATAAGTCCAGCGTTCACTGGAGCAGGCTATGATCTGCTTGTTCAGGCTAAATCCTTTCAAGGGTAGTGAACTGGGGGCAATTTCTGTGAGCTGTGATCCTGGCAGGAGGAGGCTCTGATATGTTGTCCGAGCCTTTGGTAGGGTATTTAGAGGTTACTTTTTTTAGTGGAATAGCCCTTGTTAAGGCTTCCTGAGGTAAGCACTGTGGGGTGCACAAGTAAAGCAGGGTTCCTAAGCTTAGGAACAGTATTTTAGAAATTATGTAATTAATCATGTACACCAATAATAAATAATAAAGAACCTGGAATCTGGAAGTTAAAATGCCTTTTCGTGGACACTTTCACAAAAAACACTAGCAAATTTGTAGAGTCATCTGCCATTAAAACAGAGAAAGAAACACTATGACTTCAGTTACAGATTAGTTTTCTGTTTCAAATTTGCCTTTAGAGAGGTTATTTCAGCTTGTATATTTTAACCTTTTACTCTTGTGATAGCTACTCCTGACATCAAAACGAACCCTCAATATAAGTTAGTAAAAAGCCAAAAGAGGTATGCATGCATAAGCTGTACCTATGCTACACCAGCTCACTTCTCTTGGTATCTGAGGTTAACTTAACCACAAAAGTAAGAAAAAAAAGTCACATATCCAGAAATGCTTGCATAATTCCTATCACATTACATTCATCACTCAGCAATCACAGAGTGAACAAATATGTACTCATTATTTACATTTCAATAAAAAGCTGCATTTTTTGCATATTATGATTCATTATTTCTCTGCCGCTATAATGAATTGGCATAGCCCCAGACCTGTTTTCCTTCATGGTCTGAAGCAGCCAACATTTTTTACCTTGAGAAATAAACAGAGATATTAACCCTGCATAAGGTACTTTTTTAAAAAAAATGTTTAATAAAATTAAAGTACAATAAGTCACATACTCTCTGCAACCAACAACTAAGACCAGAACATCAATCAGTCCCATTTTTACATCATTTGAATAGAAATCTTCTGTCTATGGAAGCTACTGAGCCACCAAAAACCTACTGTATTTAGAATTCATTTTTGACTACAACATATTGTAATGTGACCTTAAAAAGCAATTGTTTAATGTAGTCTACTAATGTATGTAATTGCATTCTATTATGACAGTTATTTTTTCATTGGACTAATTTTTACAAAAATATTTAATAAACAAAATTAGAAAACTAACTCATTTTAACTAAAAAGTACCCAAAAATGTAAAATGCTACAATTTTCACATCACCTGAATGTTACACTATGAATACATTTTCTAACTTGTTGAAGGTTGCTGAGTTCAGGTTCATATACTCAAGGCAGGATAAGCTCATTTATATCAAATCACTGGTTCACTTTCTGATTGACAACACCAAAAACCAAAACTTACCTGACTGCCCCAGTATAAACTACCCTTGTTTCTGACCCTACTTTAAGAGGTCAAGTACTCAAAAATACTCCTGGTTTATCACTTCTTTATACTTCTTTTGTTGTGTGCCTAAGAATCCTACAGTATATTTTAGTTTTTGATTTAATGCATCTTCTGAGAAATAAGTTAATTTCGCCTTCTTAAACATCTGAGTTTTCAATAAAAATACAAATTAGAATGACGTGTAAGTATCACTTGTAACCCATGAACATTTAAACACTTTTAAATGGTCTGAATACTCCACAGAGAAGAATGACAAAGATTCTATTAGTAAAATGCTGACTTATTGCAAAAATTGACACTGAAACTTACACAATTTACTCAGAGTAATAACACAGTTATGTACTATCTAATTCTAGACAGGGTGATTAAATTTTATACAGATATGCAGTTTTCTGGACAGCAGATGTGCCATTATATATGAGACATGCACAATATGTAATTTTAAATTATTAACTTATTAGCTTTTCTTCTGTCCTTCCTTATTTGGAAGTCTTCACCCTCTCTCTGATTCTTTGCTTAACACTGTCAAAGTCACTTTTTTTCTTCTTTAGCGTCCTTCTTAGGTTAATGGATTTAGTAATCCATGTGAGCTGGCCCGTTAATTTAGCCCTCTCAGCAAATTCATCTGCTGATTTGATCAATGTAGCAACATCCATTTCTAATCATTGTTTCTTTTTCTTCAGTTCATTAAATGCATGCTTCATCTTTTCAGGAACATGCTACTTCCATGTGGGCCAAGTAATGCTGTGTTGATCCTGAGGGAAAATGTACAATTTCCTTGGTAATATTCACCTTAAGTCTTCCACTTACACAGAAAATGGAATTAATAATACTGTTTTGTGTTACCAAAGCCTTATTGCTAAGATTCTCAACCTGAAGTTCCTTATTAATAGAAAATCTTCACTTCACACTGGCCTGTTTGTGTGAGAGAACCATGTTATTAGCCTTATCCTGATGAAACAGAATATCTATTCTCTCACTTAACTGCAAGTCTCTGAATTCTGACAGACTGCTAGCAACAGTGGTGTCAATACACTCACCAAACTGTCATAAAATGTTGCATTTGGCTGAATTCACTTTGTTGTCATCTGTTAGGACTTTTAACATCTTCTTTATGTGACCTCTGCACTTCTCCTGATTAGTAGCAGTGGGTCGAAATGCACTAAACAAGTGTGTACTTGACTTGTGCTTTGTCGAAAAGCTTCCTTACCACATAGTACAGAAGATATTTTTGTAGTCTGTTTTAAACTGCATATCTTGTAATTGACTAATTTTATTGTTATACAGCAGTTGTTCAAAAGTTCATCTGCAACAAGTCCAACGTCAGTTCTTTTCACATCATAATGGTTTTCCTTTTTAGAAAGATCGACCTTATCCACTTTGACAGAGTTGGAGCTTCCTTCATTATATGCACCTTAATAAATTGCTTCATTACACCTCTCAGCATACAGCACATATCCTCAAACAGAAATGCTACCATATGTGTGTCTGTCTGGAATGTGGTCATAAATAGGGCTATATGATTGACCACAGAGAAAAAACAGTTAATTTTAGCTGTTAGAGGAGATCTTTTACTCCTGTGTAGACAAAATTTAAGGGAAAGTCACTGTCAGATGCTCTGAATGCCTTGGCATAGTTTACAGTTGTGTCTTTGAATAACAGGTACAAGAAAGATAGCAGATTTTGGTATCCACTGGTCAGCAGTCAGAAACCCTGTCCTGAATGCACCATTAACAACAACAACAACAACAAGATCAAGATTGGAATCACAATCTGATTTCAGTTGCTCTTGTAATGAATCAAATAATTTCCAATTTACATTAGTGCCACCTATTGATAGTTGCCACAGATGATGCAGGTTAAGTTTCTCCAAAACACTCATGAAAATGTCGTAGCATTGTGTCAGATTCTGAATGACCCATGAACTGAGAACCAAAAAATGAAATGCAGATCCTCTCTCTTTTCTACATCCAGACATGGACATTAATGTGTAATGTGTTTATGCTTTATGGTTTAGGCGCTTATCATAAAGAGACACATACACATTAGCTATTTCCACCTGGTGAATGAACATATACAAGTCTATAACAAGATAAGTTGGCATATTCAAGTTTCCCACGTGTAAATGCCTTTGTTATCTCACAGTCTAAAAACATTTCCTTAAAAAGGTTACCCCATGTTCTTGCACGACTTGTATAAATAATGTTTGTCCATCATACTTAACATCCAGTGGATTTCAGACATTCTCTTTTAGTCACATATGAAGGCAAGTACAAGTATCACTAGCCTGGATAGAGCTCTCACTAGCTCTTATGACAGCTACTTCCCTGGCACTTGAATAGCTCATTGGTGTGGTGCTGTGGTGTGAAGATCACTCCACAAAAGGTCTAAAAATGTCTTAACATAGTTACTGGCTTCTTTGCTATTCTTCAGTTTATAATATTTACTTCCTTTCACTTCGCTTTTCAAAGCATACTCATTCATATCCCCACTGTCAAACTTCTCCATACCATAGAGTAACAGCATCCAGCCATAAGCTTAGTTGATTTGTTGTGTTGAAGCCAATCTTTGTAGTCAGTAGTTTTCAACAATTTCATGTTAAACCTGTACTTTTCTTCCATGTTGACTGCAAGATAAATCACAGTGACACATCTAATATACAGTCTAATTTACCTTGCTAATTTTCACCTAATGATAATGTGACTCTAATAACCTGACGTGCAGGCTCTGAGCAGCAATGGCTACTACATATTTATACCAGTTTGTGAGAATATACAGAACAAAATGCAAGGTACTAATGCGTGAGGTCATTTAACGTGATATTAATGTGAGTTACTGGAGTTTCGTTGGCAAAAAAATAATATATTTCACTTCATGATATTTGATTATTAGACTTCATTTTAATATATTCCATGACTTTTAAGTACCATTTAATTTTTTTTAGATTTTCAAGGACTTGTTTTGCTGCTGCTGCAGAAGTTTAACCTGTATTACATCAATCACCCCAGACTCATTTTTCATAGAATAATAATAAATCAGTACACAAATGTTGGTTTAGAGTATCCTTTTTGTCGCTGCTGACATAAACACCATCATTCTTTAGCTGAAGCAAGATGGGATGAAAGCATCCTACAGAAAGATATGCTTGGTCAGTTCTGTCAGATGGAGTTGTTGGGAACAGGGAGGAGTAGGATACTCTATGGTTTTCCAGGACTAAAGCTAAATCAGATGTATAGTTAACAACAACTATTGATACAGATTAAAGAAATTAACCAAAATGAAAGACTGTACTCTCACTGACCCCCTATAGCCACAATTGGAAAACCCTGGACTAAGATCTTTGTATTCAAGAAAGAAAGAAATGGACTTACCTATGTTTGAGATGTGCTTCCAAATCACAACGTTGCACTACCTCTGGACACACTGTAGCAAAGGGACATGATACCAGGAGCTTATCCAACAGTTTGTGAACAAGAATGCTGGATTTCTTGCAAAGTTTAAAATGAAGCTTTTTACGGTCTAAGGGGCAGAAATCTTTCTCTTGTAAGAAGTTCCTTAGGCACTTATAGCAGAAAGTGTGGCCACAGGGTGTGTCCAATGGCTGGAACAGAGGCTGCAGGCAGATATGGCAAACCAGGTCATCATCCACTTCATGCTGGTAGTTATAAAGATGATTTTCCCGTGTCCAGTGCTGTTGTCCACACTCAAAGCAAAGTGGGTTTAAAGCAGGATCTTGTTCGACTAAAACCATATCTCCATTTGTGGTCTCCATATTCCACTTTGGCACAATACTACTGTCTCAATTAGCTACAATGGTTTAACACCTGAACAGGTACCCATTGAGATGTCCTATGGCGTTTTCCATAATGGACTGAGCTTCATACACTTTGTTGGCAACTGCATCATACTTCTGAAAAAAAAAAATCACAATAAAGGAAACATTTTAACACCTGTACATGGATGTATTTTATATCTAAATATAGTATCTCATTATCTGAAAAGTGACCCAAAATTAGAGGTTATTAATAAAACTAGAAGGACTAAACATTGAAGACAGTTACATTCTTAAAAGAGTGCATTGCTGTAGTAACAACACAACACTGTACAACTATTTATTTCAGTGGTTCTCAACCTGTGGGGCGGGCCCCCCTAGAGGGGCGTCAAGTAACAAAAAGGGGGGGCGCGAAGATGTGAAAAAAAAAAACAAGAATCAAAAATATGAAAAAAACATCTGTTGAAACCAAAACAAATTAACTTAAACTACATTCTGATACTAGAACAATATAGAATTAGATAAATGTCGATAAAAGTTAAGTAGGTATAATAAAATATGCATCTACATTTCAAAAAAATGTTGGGGTGGGGGGCGCGATTAAACCTGTTATGAAAACTCGGGTCACAAATACTTAAAGGTTGAGAAACGCTGATTTATGTTATTTTAATAAGGGTGATGTAGCCTGCTTTAGTCCATGACATACAATTAAGATTTCCAATATTTAACAGAAAAAAGCTTTGACAAGAAAATCATTCAGCCTAACACAAGGGGTGATCAAAAATTGTAGTGACTACCCTCTTTAAAAAAAGAAAAAGTTTTATTTTTCAACATAATTCTAATGAATGCAAATGAACCTGTTATAATGTTTACAAAACTGTTCTATGCCACTCAAATAAAACTTTCATCTTTATTCTGTAGTTGAGTTGAAGTCTTACAACAAAGGAAGCTTTACACATTAAGGAATAGGTGGTAGTTATTATGTTCTAGCATAATAATATTTAACTAACAAACACACATCTAACTACACATTATAACTTTCACAAAAAAACACTTCTAATTAAAAGCTTTCACACACAGTGTGT
The DNA here is from genome assembly GCF_016835505.1 of Polypterus senegalus. Taxonomy (NCBI): domain Eukaryota; kingdom Metazoa; phylum Chordata; class Cladistia; order Polypteriformes; family Polypteridae; genus Polypterus; species Polypterus senegalus. The sequence continues at coordinate 266,324,092 of NC_053155.1, forward strand.
TAGATTTCCTCCTGGGTTACTGAAAAATACTTATAGAACACTTTTATTTATTTTACGGCTAATCAAATTTGTGGTGGAATTACATTGCCTGAGTCTCAAGTCATTTCAAATTTCATGAAAACATGACCATGGTTGTGGAATCCATCATTCTGAATGAGCCTTAACCTCAACAACAAACATGTGGCCCTGAAATGTCTATATGTACCTGCTGCCATGGTTTTCGTTACCAGACACAAGGGTGGACTGGTGCATGGCATGGCATTTTCTGGACTGGCTGAGAGGACTGAAAATCCTTTGACTTATTTTTGATGGCTGCAGAGCATGGACAGCCTGCTTGAAATCATCCCATAGATTTTCAATGATTTTCAAGTCAGGGATCTGTGACAGCCATTCCAGAACATTGTATAAACCCTCTGCATGAATGCCTTTGTAGATTTCGTACTGTGTTTTGGGTCATTTTCTTGATTGAATATCAAACCCCTGCGTAACTTCAACTTTGTGACTGATGCTTGCACATTACCCTGAAGAATTTGTTGATATTGGGTTGAATTTATCTGACCCTCGGCTTTAACAAGGTCCCCAGTCCCCGAACTAGCCACACAGCACAATGGAACCTCCACCAAATTTGACAGTAGGTAGCAGGTGTTTTTCTTGGAATATGCCATGCAAAGTTCTTTTTGTTATGACCAAATAACTCAATTTTTGTCTCATCAGTCCAAAGCACTGAGGATTTGCATACAACAAGCAACACTGTTTGTGGCGTGAGTGCAGAAAGGGCTTCTTTTTTATCACCCTGCCATAAAGATGTTCTTTGTGCCAGTTGCGCTGAATTGTAGAACGATGTACAGATACACCATCTGCAACAAGATGTTCTTTCAGGTCTTTAGAGGTGATCTGTGTGTTGCCTGCAACCATTCTCACAATTCTACACATATGCCGCTCCTGTATTTTTCTTGGCCTGCCAGACCTGCTGGGTTTAACAGTAACTGTGCCTGTGGCCTTCCATTTTTTGATTACATTCCTTACAGTTGAAACTGACAGTTTGAACCTCTGGGTAGCTTTGTGTAGCCTTCCCCTAAACCATAATACTGAACAATATTTTTTTTTAGATCTTTTGACAGTTGCTTTGAATATCCCATGCTGCCACTCTTCAGAGGAGAGTCAAAGGGAAGCACAATTTGCAGTTGACCACCTTAAATACCTTTTCTCATGATTGGACACACCTGTCTATGAAGTTCAAGGCTTAACGAGCTAATCCAACCAATTTGGTGTTGCAAGTAATCAGTATTGGGAGCAGTTACATGCATTCAAATCAGCAAAATTACAAGGAGACCCAAATTTTTGCACAGCCAGTTTTTCACATTTGATTTAATTTCATACAACTAAATACTGCTTCACTAAAAATCTTTGTTTGGAAAATACCCCAGTACTCAGATGTTCCTAGGAAATGAAAGACATACCACTGCTATCTTTTTTGATGAAAGTAGAGTAAATTATTATGCAGGCTGAGAGGGGTTCCCAAACGTTTTCATATGACTGTATATCTAGTGTCCACTGCTGTAAAGATACAAATTTAACATACATACTTTGTCTTATCTTTGGAAAAAAGTCACTAATATTGTTAATCAGCGAATTTCACCAAAGTGTTATTCGCAGCAAATTTGCTGCATTGTCCTTGTTCATCAAATTAATTAGTGATAATTAGGCCTATTTAGGAGAACGTTTTTCCCCAGCACCCCATAATGCTTTGCAAGGCCAGCGGACAACCTCTGGTGGCTGTAACAGCCAACATTGGAAGGGACCGCACCCCGGGTATATAATGCTGATCTTTCGCATCACAGACTCTGTGGAACTTAGTTTGTGGTAGAACAGATACAAAAATAATACAGGTTCTCAAAATGTTATTTTTATGAAACATATACAGCATAAATAATGTGTAATCTCTGCTTGTCAGAGCCTAACGCCTCCCCTCCACCCAAGCACAGGGGATTCTATGAAATAATAATAATAATAATAATTAAAGATTTATTACTATTTACAAGATGTTTCTATCTTTTTTAAAGAAGAAAAAGTGCAAAGCATCTGCACAGACCGTTTGGAGAGCCTTCAGCGTGACTTAAAAAAATAGAATGAGCCAGGGGCTTCAATCATGATGTGCTATTTTGAATTTTCTACCTTTAAAAGACCAACATAGTTTTTCTGACTTTTGACTACGATTTCTTCATTTAGTTTTGTTTTGACAAAATATATGATCGCGAGTCTCTGAATGGGTTCTTTCTTCTTTGATCTCACAGAGGCATGGTGGTGCAGTGGTAGGTATGGCTGCTGCTGCACAGTTTAGGTCCCCTTTTTGGCCACAACAATCAATCCAGCATAGTTGGCAGATGTTTACCTAGCCCTCAGGGACACTTTAAAAACGATTGCACCATTATATCCAGTCAAATGTAGTTCAATTAGTCCTTCCCCATTGACTTCAATGTATTTTGGCAAGTTTGGCAATATGTACAAACACTTCCATAATTTCTCTGAACTCAAGGTGAAGCGAAAACCATGGAGTTCATTCATCACTAGTCACCAACACACACAGACAATGTTCAAGCAGATGTCAGGAGATTCTTTTTTGTAATATTTTTTCTGTTGCTTGCATATAACAGGATTGAATGCCAATGCCTGACCTGCATGATCGACATCACCCATTGTGTTACTGAAGCCTACCACAGATTAAAGTATAGTGACTTCTACATTTCCCCTGACACAAACATTGACATTGTTGCTGTATTGTGAACTGTGATTAGTAGGCTGACATCTTTATTATCCTTCTATTTGATCACAATCATTTTTCTATTTTGTCACGCAGCTTCTGGTGTCACCAGATATATTACAGCGGTTCAGTTGTACAGTGCTGTAATACATCAGTTTTCCTTTGAAGTGAAATCTTGAAGAGTTCAGGTGAGGTGTAGAAACTTACCAGGAACAGAACAGATAATGTAGCAATGCTGTATTGACTGTACTTGCTAATCTGCTCGGTCACTCTATTGGTATAAAGTATTGAGTCCCAGATATACGCAGAGCTTAATTCACTCAGCATGTACAAACTGATACCAAATCATGCCTGTTTCATGCAATGTACTATATCTATGATAGCCTTCCCTTGTAACCCATTAGACTCTTGCAAATACTTGTGTTACAATCAGGAACAAACACCTTCTGCATGCTTTTTGCTAATTGCCTAACAGACATTCCACATTTTTGGCTGCTTTGGTTCTGAGTGGCTTCATCATAGTCATCAATATTAGTGACATGCAGGTACTTTGTGAGTGAAAAATGACACTTATAACTTCTTCAAAAACATGATTATGACCAAGAGTTTTAATCACTATGCCATGCAGTATCAGGAGACTGGAAAACACCAACATGTTGTCTGAAGTGACAGGCTGCCAGCAACTGTGACAAGCAAATGATTTACTGTACCTTTTCCAACATTGCTTAGCACAGTGGTTCATTTCAAAAACAATTTTTTCTGCCAGACTATCATCGACAAATTGTAAACAGTCTACATAATCATGATCAACATAGATCTTTGGACCAGGGTTATCTTTAAATGGGCAATGAGGAGGTGCAGGATTGTTAACAGTTGCATGACACTAACAACAAATACAAACATCAACAAAACTTGGCAGGTCAAAACTTACTGAGCAGTGGCACTTTTACTGTCCATTATCAATGTCTGATTACCAATTTACATTGTCATCACTATTGCTTAATTCGATGAATGACTGGTTCCAGCAGACCCCCATGACCCTGTTTTAGGATATAGTGGGTTGGATAATGGATGGATGGTTAAGTATAAGTTTGTTCTAAAATTGGCTGTATGGCTTTTCATTTACCATTTTGTTTTTGATTGATGGCTCCAACTCACTCATGAATTTTGATGAGTTACCACAGAGTTACCATAAGGTAGCAATTGGTTTTTCATGTCACCCACTTAAAAGTATTTATGTGAAGCACTGCTTTATCCATTATGTGAATATGAGAAAAAAACTTTCAAGCTAATTTTCCTCGTTTCCTTTATACGGAGCCCCTGACGTGACACTGTGTCATTGTTTCTCTGGGAAAAACTCTGGTGTACAACACATACTATCTCATGCTCACCACATAGCATTTCATGGACACCCATGCCATTGGATCTGTGTAGTAAAAGGCAAGCCTGTGTCAACACCCAGATTTTCTTTAGCTAACAGTTCTAGACTGATTATAAGATTTGAGTAGCATTCGAAATGGTTAAATCATTTTGTCCCACTTTAATTTTACAGTTTTTTGATAAGAAAGATTGCTGTTTCAAAATGCAGTTAGGTTTTGTCTGGCCAAATGCGTATATACTAATCTTTTTTACTTGGCAAAGTTTGCACATTCCTGTATTTGCAATATGGATCAGACTTTCATATGTTTCAGATGTTTCATAGGCACTCAATGATTAAGTATGTCGGGTCAATTTAAAAGAGATCCTGTGTTAAACTTCATGTGAATGAATCCCAACATAAAGCAAATACGCTAGCCACTTGTGATGTGAATTGTGGTATGTTCCCATGTGCAGTACTAGACTCTATAATATTGAACAGGTACACTAAAGGATTAAAGAGGCTAAATACAACAAAGTAAAATGTGCTGTATGCCATTTTCCAAGAAATGATTATATGACTATCCTTGCAGGTAATATGTAAAACCATAAAAATGAAAGAATGTGTCTTACCATAAAACTGAAAAAATGTGTCTCTTCTTTTTTGCATCACAGCAAACATGATAACATAGCAGATTAGCCACTGAATTTCACTAGTATACCTATGTTTGGCCTAAGCAAATATCACCTGCAATTTAAGTAATCCTTCTCATCAAAAACATGATAATAAAAACTGTCATAACACAATTTAATTTTCTGCTATGCCCTTTAAATATCACAGTTTGTTCTTGTCAGTGGATGTAACTAGGATATTCAAGTTTGGCCAGGAAAAAAAGTGTCTCATTTTAATAAGGGCATGTCTCTTGTCACAAGACGCTGGCAATCACAGTAGGTCAATGCCATTTAACTCTTTAGAGTACATGTTATCTAAATAGCACAGTCCATTGGTGTAGATAAGCGGGCATGCCAAGTTTTCCAGATAATTTAATTTAATTTTAGTGTCCTCTCATTGGACTGGGCAAAATTCACTTGCAATCAAAATGTGGAATATAAATAGCTCCCCTACACTGTGCTAATAAGATGCTGCCTGCACGCTAATAAGTAGCTAGCTGCAAGTAGATGGCTAACCAATTTCATTAACTTTTACTACACAGCAGTGCAGTGGTCACCATTGTAGCTTTGCAGATTCAGCAAACTGTGTTTGAATGAATACTTTTATAAATTTGCACTTATTCATTTATGTAGAGTGAAACAGTGCACATAACATCAAACTATTAAGCAGTGCATTCTGTTAACATGAAAGGATGTATAAATGCACAAAATAGTATCTGGTGCTCATTTTAAAAGTATGTAGTGTGCATGAGATAGTATGTGGTCTGTAGAGAATCGTTTCCCAGAAAATAAAAATACACTATATTCCCTCAGGTTCTCTGTACTTTTCAATTAGTGGAAGCCAAGTAAATGTGTTTTGTAACCGTTTACTTCTGGCAGGCTTGTACAGTGCCTTGCAAAAATATTCCCCCCCCCCCCACACACCCACAATGCTTTGTGGAGTAACCTTTTGCTGCAATTACAGCTGCAACTCTCTTGGGGAATGTCTTTATTAGCATAGCACAACTAGCCAGTGGAATTTTCATCCATTTCTCAAGGCAAAGCTGCTCCAGCTCCTTCAAATTAGATGGGTTGCGTTTGTGTACAGCAACCTTCAAGTCATGTCACAGATTCTCAATTTTATTGGGGTCTGTTTTTTGACTAGGTCATTCAAAAACATTTAAATGTTTGCCTTTAAATCACTCCAGTGTAGCTTTAGCAGTATGTTTAGGGTTTTTATCTGGCTGGAATGAGAAAATTTCAATTCAGTTTCAAATATCTAGCAGACTAATACAGGTTTGTCTGAAGAATTGCCCTGTATTTAGTGCCATAAAACTTTCCTTCCATCCTTACCAGTTTTCCTGTCCCCACAGCATGGTGGTGCCACCATCATGCTTCACTATAGGAATTGTGCTCTCGGAGTGATGGGAAGTGTTGGGTTTGCACCACGTGTGGCATTTCCCACAATGGCTAGAAAGTTTAATTTTAGACTCATCTGACCAGAGAACCTTCTTCCATGTGTTGAGGAGTCCGCCACATGCTGTTGGGCAAACTCCATATACAATACAAAACAATGTATTTTTTGTATAGCCAAAATCACACAAGTAGTGCCGCAATGGGCTTTAACAGGCCCTGCTTCTTGACAGCCCCCCAGCCTTGACTCTCTAAGAAGACAAGAAAAAACTCCCAAAAAAACCCTTGTGGGGAAAAAATGGAAGAAACCTTGTGAAAGGCAGTTCAAAGAGAGACCCCTATTCAGATAGGTTGGGCGTGCAGTGGGTGTCAAAAAGAAGGAGGTCAATACAGTACAATACACAGAACAGAACAAATCCTCAATATGATATAAAAAAAAATAAAAATTTTAGAAGTACGGAGTAGAATTTAACAGTAGATGATATCACATAATATCATTTGGATTTGTTTAGAGTCCTGGAGACCTCATTCATCAAACTGCCTCCCCCATTTGGCCATTCTACAGCTGAAATAGCGCTAGTCCGATGAAAGGACCCCTCTTTCCCATGATTTCTGTGATCCTCCATCAGGGATGACTTTACCTTAGGCATTCAAAACAACTTGGCAGGTGGGTCGTGGCACCAAGTGCCACATTTGAGTACCGAGAAGAGAAACAGAATAGGTGAGTGTTAGTGTCAAAATATAACTATCATGTTACTTATGTTTTAGTGCTAATGACTAACAACAGAGATGCAGTCTGTACAGTTAATCAGCAGCTCTAGTCAGGATATGCTAAACTGAAGTAGTGAGTCTTCAGCCAGGATTTAAAAGCTGAGACCGAAGGGGCATGTCTTATTGTATCAGGCAGACCATTTCATAGTTAGGGGCCCTGTAACTAAAAGCTCGACCTCCCACTGTTAGTTTATTAATTCTTGGAATCATAAGCAGACTGGCATCTTGATCTTGATGTGTGCGCTGGTTTGTAAGTCACGATAAGTTCAGACAAGTAAGCCGGACCTTGGCCATTTAATGCTTTATAAGTTAAAAGGAGGATTTTGAAATCTCCCCTGAACTTAACAGTTAACCAGTGTAAGGATTTAAGAACTGGAGTTATGTGTTTGTATTTTCTGTAAGGATTTAAGAACTGGAGTTATATGTTCGTATTTTCTTGTTCTTGTAATATTTCTTGCAGCAGCATTTTCTTTTTCTTGTAATAATTCTTGCATCAGCATTTTGGATTAACTGGAGGCTGTATAAAGAATAGTTTGAACATGCAGTGAACACCGCATTGCAGTAGTCAGTCCTACTAGAAATAAATACATGAATTGATTTCTTAGAATCCTGTTTAATTAGAAAGCGCGCTTAATAATAATATGTGCTTTCTTATTTTTTTCTTTAAGCAATGCCTTTTTTCCTGGCCACTCTTCCAAAGAGCCCCACTGTGGTCCTATTGGCAGATACTCCCATCTCCACTGAGCTCCTCCCTTGTTATCCTCGGTGTCTTTGTTGCATCTCAGATTAATGCCCTTCTTGCCTGATGTGCATTATAGTGGGTAGCCTTCACTTTTCAAGTTTGTGTGGTGCCATATTCTTTTCATTTTAATTACAAGTGATTTCATGATGTTCTGAGGGATATTCAAAGTTTGAGCTATTTTTTTTTTAATAATCCCACCCTGATCTATACTTCTCCACAATTTTGCCTTTGACCTGTCTGGTATGCTCCTTAGTCATCAAGTTGCTTGTGTAATGGTGGCAGGGTCATTGGCCTTTCAGAACAGGTATTATTTACATAGACATCATGTGGCAGATCATGTGACACATTCATTGCAGGCAGATGAACCCTTTACTTGTTTGTTTATACAGTGTGTATATATATACTGTATATATATATATATATATATATATATATATATATAAACTAGCAAAATACCCGAGCTTCGCAGTGGCGAAGTACTGCTTTTAAATTTTTATTAAGAAGAAAAGCAAACCTTTAAAAACTGAGGGAAAATATACCAATAATTATTTGTTAAGGATCCCTCTGTATACCACATTGTTACTTCAGCACTCCGTTTGTAATATGACCAAGCTGTGCGAGCTTACTCTTGAGCATGCAACGTATAGTTGGCCATGTGAAAAGCAATCTTGCCTCAAATCAATGGCAACCTTTTGTAGGGTCCGTCCCTGAGACTTATTGTCATTGCAAAGCAGAACCTTACTGGAAATTGGAGGAATTTCAATTGAAATGGGAGATCAGATGGTATAATGGGGATGCGAGAAATAAAAACTCTCTCCCCTGAGCAACTGCCAGTAAAAATAGTTGCCTCAAATAGGTTCTTTTGCAGACACGTGACCTGAAGTCTCGTGCCGTTACAAAGTTTCGGTGGTTGTAAGTTTTTCAGTAACATTATTGGTGTTCAAACCTTCAAAATTAGGTTATGCTCAGGAGTGCCTGGAGGATTCAGAGTGGGAAGAAACTAGCGACAGCGTGTCTATTAACTTGTGGATTTTTCTGTGAGTATTTGGCGGCAGCGTCACAAAGTTGTTTCCGCAAGACCACGTTAGCTGCGGAGCTCAGCTCGGATCGAAATGAAGTGAATGAAATGAGGTGAATGGGAGGGGAGATGATGACGTGACTCCCCCACCCGCCTTAACTCTCAATCCCTCCACAAACATACAAACACAGTCTCTTGGATCTCAACTCTCCTTTATATAAAGAAGTAAAGGAGAGAGGACTGAACACTAAGGAAAAAGAACGGCAAGACCGCGTCAGCTGTGGAGCTCAGCGGAGCTCAGCTTGGAGCGAAATGAAGTGAATGAAATGACATGAAGGGGAGGGGAGATGATGACGTAACTCCCCCACCTGCCTTAACTCTTCATCCCTCCAGAAACACAGTCTCTCGGCATGACAAACGCCAGCAGCAGCGTGTCTATGAACTTAATTTAAAGTTAAGCTTTACACCTTGCTTTCCTATTCGTTTGCATAAGCACAGTTTTTCACCTGCAATTATTTAATGTTAGCTCAGACCAGGCACTTAAAAGTTTCTCTCGCACTTTTGCTGAGCTTGTACCAAACACTATTCTATCCCTGACCATCTCATCTTTGTTTGCATAAGCACAGTCCTTCACCAGCAATGTTAACTCAGTTACAAAGTGATCAAAAGTCTCGTTTATACCCTGCGTCCTCTCAGTAAACTTGTATCACGTGAATATCTTGGGTATGACAAGCGGCAGCGTGTCTATGAACTTAAAGTTAAGCTTTACACCTTGCTTTCCTATTCGTTTGCATAAGCACAGTCCTTCACCAGCAATTTTAAATTTTAACTCCGTTACAGCAATTTTAACTCCGTTACAAAGTGATCCAAAGTCTCGTTTATACCCCACGTCTTCTCATTAAACTTGTATCTTGCGAATATCGTATTCGTTGTAGGCATGACAAACGCCAGCAGCAACATGTCTAGAAACTTAATTTAAACTTACGGTTTACACCGTGCTTTGTTTCCGCAGTAGCAGTACTTATGAATATGCTTGTATGCGTAACTCACTTCATATTCTAATGCTGCCTACTCAATTGTGTAATGCGTTTTTTGTTCAGCGCTCTATGGAGCTCATACTTGATCTCTGCGTACTGCGTTCACAGTCAGTTCACGTGAGCCGCTTGGAGTACATGCATCGAAGGTTCTCAGCTGTGCTTGTGCTATCTCGTGCGATCTTGCGATGTCCACGGCTTTATTTAATGTTAGCTAAGACCCGGCACATAAAAGTTTCTCTCGCACTTTCGCTGAGTCTGTGCCAAACACTAGTCCATCCCTGACTATTTCATCTTCGTTTGCATAAGCACAGTCCTTCACCCGCGAATATTTAGCGGCAGCGTGTCTAATGGATTGCTGCCAACGTACGGCCTTATATGGTCAGGCACTAAATTACGTGGGAGGTGTCATGATGCGGGACGCAACTCCGTCTTACATGGCGACCGAGCTGCAGGCTATGGCCGTACATATGTACGAAAGAAGGTTCCAGTTGTGACTGTTACGCATAGAATTTCGAAATGAAACCTGCCTAACTTTTGTAAGTAAGCTGAAAGGAATGAGCCTGCCAAATTTCAGCCTTCTACCTACACGGGAAGTTGGAGAATTGGAGTGATTAGTGAGTGAGTCAGTCAGTCAGTCAATCAGTGAGGGCTTTGCTTTTTATTAGTATAGATATATATATAAACACAGTGGAACCTCAGTTCACGAATGTCTCGGTACATGTACAAATCGGTTTATGACCAAAAAGTTCACAAAACTTTTGCCTCGGTTCACGACCACACACTCGGTATACGAACAAGCCAGTTTCCTTTTCGGTTTGTACATATTCAGTCTCTCCCTGTGCATTTCCTGTGCAGCGAGCGAGCAAAAGAGAGAGAGCAAGAGATAGACAGCGCGACACACACACACAGGCGCACGAGAGAGAGGTGCACACACACAGGCACGCACGCTAGAAAGAGGCACACAAAGGCGCATGCTAGAGAGAGACACACAAAGGCGCTCCAGGCTCACGAAAGAGAGACACACACACACACACGAAAGAGAGAGCGAGCGAGAGAGGGTGGGCTGGACGCATAAGGTAGAAAAGGCTTGTTTTTGTTTTCAGTTCTGTTTACAGCGATCAGTTCATAGCGTGCATTGTGGCAATGCTACTTTTCTTGGTGGTTTATTAAATTACGGATTTTTCAAATGTTCATTTTTTTACCCCGTGTTTAAAACTCATTAAAGAAAGTGTTTTTAGCGAGCGGTTCCTAGCACTATAGCGTGAACTATTGCAGTGTTAGTTTTCTCTGTTATTTAAGGTTTTCTCAGTGTTATTCAATGTTTTTACATTTAGTTTACTATTACACTGTGCATTCTATGGTAAAATTAACTACATTTGTGCTTAAAAACTAAAAAAATATATATTTATATACAGTTCGTACGGTCTGGAATGGATTCATTGTATTTACATACAATCCTATGGTGGAAAATGCTTCGGTTCACAACCAAATCGGTTTACAACCAGAGTTTTGGAACGAATTATGGTCGTGAACCGAGGTTCCACTGTATACTGTATACATACACACAAATACACAAGGTATTTTATTTGTATTTCACTTTAACCATTTGGAGTATACAGTAAAAGTTTGGGAACCCCTCCTAATTCTTTTGATTTTTGTTTATCATTGGGTGAGCTTTCAAAGTAGCAGTTTCCTTTTAATATATGACATGCCTTATGGAAACAGTAGTAATTCAGCAGTGACATTAAGTTTATTGGATTAACAGAAAATATGCAATATGCATCATAACAAAATTAGACAGGTGCATAAATATGGGCACCCCAACAGAGATGTTACATCAATACTTAGTTGAGCGTCCTTCTGCAAATATAACAGCCTCTAGACGCCTACTATAGCCTTTGATGAGTGTCTGGATTCTGGATGGAGGTATTTTTGACCATTTTTCCATATAAAATCTCTCCAGTTCAGTTAAAGTTGATGGCTGCAGAGCATGGACAGCTTGCTTCAAATCATCCCATAGATTTTCGATGATATTCAAGTCAGGGGACTGTGACAGCCATTCCAGAACATTGTAATTCTCCCTCTGGATGAATGCCTTTGTAGATTTCGAACTGTGTTTTGGGTCATTGTCTTGTTGGAATATCCAACCCCTGCGTAACTTCAACTTTGGGACTGATGCTTGCACACTATCCTGAAGAATTTGTTGATATTGGGTTGAATTTATCTGACCCTCGACCTTAACAAGGGCCCCAGTCCCTGAACTAGCCACACAGCTCCACAGCATGATGGAACCTCCACCAAATTTGACATTACGCAGCAGGTGTTTTTCTTGGAATGCGTTGTTGTTCTTCCGCCATGCAAAGTGCTTTTTGTTCTGACCAAATAAGTAAATTTTTGTCTCATCAGTCCAAAGCACTTTGTTCCAAAATGAATCTGGCTTGTCTAAATGAGCATTTGCATACAACAAGCGACTCTGTGGCGCGAGTACAGAAAGGGCTTCTTTCTCATCACTCATCATGTTCTTGCAGCTGTTTGGAGGTGGGCTGTCAGTGACCATTCTCAGTATCTTGCGCATTTGCCGCTCCTGTATTTTTCTTGGCCTGTGGCCTTCCATTTCCTGATTACATTCCTTACAGTTGAAACTGACAGTTTAAACCTCTGAGATAGCTTTTTGTAGCCTTCCCCTAAACCATGATACTGAACAATCTTTGCTTTCAGATCTTTTGACAGTTGCTTTGAATATCCCATGCTGTCACTCTTCAGAGGAGAGTCAAAGGGAAGCACAACTTGCAGTTGACCACCTTAAATACCTTTTCTCATGATTGGACACACCTGTCTATGAAGTTCAAGGCTTAATGAGCTAATCCAACCAATTTGGTGTTGCAAGTATATCAGTATTGGGAGCAGTCACATAAATTCAAATCAGCAAAATTACAAGGGTACCCAAATTTTTGCGCAGCCAGTTTTTCATATTTGATTTAATTTCATACAACTAAATACTGCTTCACTAAAAGTCTTTGTTTGGAAAACACCCCAGTACTCAGATGTTCCTAGGAAATGAAAGACATACCACTGTTATCTTTTTTGTTGAAAGTAAATTATTATGCAGGCTGAGAGGTGTTCCCAAACTTTTTCATATGACTGTATTATTAAGTATTTTTCTACATAATGGAGTATATAATTCATCACAAAAAAGTGATTCTTTACTCTTATGGACTGCTAGACTGATACATTACCAACTATAGCATTTTATAGCTAAAATTGCTTATGGCCAGGTTGTGAAATGACAAGCTATTATAGAAACAAATTATTTATTGATGTGGTGTGTGTTATGTATGAGGTTCTAAAGAAAGATTTCACTTTATTATTATTAAAGAGTAATTTACTAGCATACCAACGTCATTGACAGTTTTTTTCAGAAATATTTGTTGAACTAAAGGAACTGTATCTAACATGCAAACTCCTTTTCAAAGTGCCTTTTTATTGATGTATAATAAAATTAAACAATAGATGTCACAATAGTATTTCTGTCTTGCATTTTTTCCAACACTCGGCATGAATACTCGCACAGTTAAGCTTTCCACATTTTCTCCCTATGTCTAAAAATGCAGAAAGAAAAAGAGAGTGGTTTACAGTTCAATGTAAACCAACCACAGGTTTTTTTTTTCCATAGTTGGGCTCAAACAATATTTTTACATAGTAAATAATGAGCAAATATCTGAAAATTTCTAATATTCTAATCTTAAAAATGAAAACCGTTTTGTGCATCTGTGCTTCAAGATGTCAAGTGTATCTTCATGTGCTGTGCTTGTTTATTCCCCATGAGTAACTCACACAGCCGTACACAAGACTTTGTACACATTTTTCATGGATTACAACAGACTTTGACGCAATGAGGAGGATTAGGCTGTAATTTTGTAATCCAGGATTCCATATACTGCTGCTCTGGGAATCCTAGCATTTGGAGCTTCACTTCACTACAGTTAGGAGACATCATTTGTACAGTCATTAGTACAGCAATCTGACAGCATTTATTTGCAAGATAAGATTAAACGTAATTATGGCATAGATCATTACTATTCACTGAACCATGGGCAACTACTCAAAACAAGAAGTAAAATCTAATGATATAATGTTTAATGTTAATAAAATTAATACCAATAAATTACATTTGTGAACAGTTCCTGTTGTTAATTGTTTTCACCATGATTTAAATGCAAACAGCTTGTGATGCTTTGACTCATGACCAATTCTGTACATTTATCTTTAGTGAAACAATACAGCTAAGTAACAATTAATTATTCACTGCTGGTCTCTACCATTTCACCAAGACATCGGACACTCCAAAAAAAGATGGGCCACTCTATTAATAGTCAAAGTATGTGATGACATCTTCTGTGATTTTCTCTTGGAATATAATGTACAAACTGTAAAAATAAATAACATTCAGGACTTTTACAGAACTTAAAGTAAAGATTTCACCTGATTTCACTGCTCAGATGGATGTAACATCTATGTTCTCGTTCAGGTGGTTTTGATTTAATTGGATATTTCAAAGATACCCATCCATCATTAAAATCTGGTTGTGTAATGGAACCACAGCCTATACTAGCAGGTTTGAGGCACCAGTCCTATAGGTAAACAGGTGAATAGAGATATTCTTGGTAGCTGATAATGGCCTGTGCACCACGCTTTATGATGAGCCAAAACGTGTAACCGAGCTCTTAAAATACATTCTCTGTGTAACGTAATATTGTAATTGAACAAGTGCAGCAATAGTTTTTTTCTTTTTAATGACTTCTGTAAATACGCAGACTTATTAAAAAAATACTCCTATGGCATTGGCATTTCATTCACTGCACTGTTGGGCAGCAAAAATCTCTTCCATACATGCAAAAGAAGAAATTTGGATAGGTTTCCTATTACATGCTGTTAACCATATATTTGTAAAATGAAAACTACCAGAATTAAGCTCATTTATAATATGGAAATTTTTAAAAGTAACCCTGTATAGGATGGGGTCACTGCCCTAATTTGTGATTAACACTATTATACCAGTAAAATTCTAAATAATAACACATTTCAATGTGTTCAAGTGAAAGAAACTAAACTGTTGTTTAATTGGTTGTTCAACAGCTCTTCAGCATTGCTATTTTGCTGGCTTAAGTTAACATTATTTTTATTTTGGTTGTTAATTTTTTCTTTAGTTTAAATTTTTTTTACATATTTGATGTCAGTTGAAATTAATGCATCTTTTTTAACTGCTTTTTTGTATCAATTATTTCTTATTAATTTATTGTTTGTATGAATCTCACAGTTTCACGGAATGGTGCATTTTCAAAAAAACAAAACAAAAATGCATCCAGGCTCAGGGGATGTGGGTGCGAGTAAAAGCGTAGCCATGTGTTCCCAGAGTGTTTAATGGGAAAACTGGGTAATTCCCATTCAGGTATACTCCATGGAGTGTAATCAAGTCACCTGCACCTGCAGTAGGTTAAAAGGAATTTGAGGTGGTTAGATCAGAGGTGAAGGTTAAAGAAAGAAAATTTCAGGAGTACGAGTCAGCACAGTGGAAGGATGGCATTGTGGTCAGAGGCTCCTGTAAGGCTGCAAGAGGAATGGCATTGTAGGGGTGTGTCACTCCCTCTGAATATTCTGGAGAAGCGTGTTCAAACAAGTGCTCCAGGGGTCCTGTTGGATGACATCAGGTGGCTGGGCAACGGAGGTCTGGCTCTGAGCACACCAGCAGGTAAAGTCTAAGGTGGATAGTATGATAGCCTTAGAGAGGAACTGAAGCTGTCGGCATCTCAGCCTGGCTGCAAAACCTGAGAACTGCAAGTTGGGGAGACAAGGGAGAAAGATACACTTGGATCATGTTGAAAGAAAGTATTTATGTGTAATTGGGAGGCAACTCAAGATCATGAAAGGCTGGAGGGCAACTACTGCTGGTGAACAGACCATGATGGTAAGCAGGGGAGGCATGAATACAAAAGGAAGCACTGAAGCTTGTGGTTTTAATGAATGGATGCTAAATGTGTTTTAACTTTCGATTTTACCCTTGATTTTAAAGGATTATTTATTGAATTATTCACCAATTTTAACATTCATTGAGACACTGCTTTTTATGATGGATCATTTATTTAATTACAGAAGACTTTGCACTGCACTTTATATTATTTGTTGAATATTGTTTGAATAATAAAAACATGAAGCACTGTTTTTAACCATCCCTTGATGTTGTGTGTCCTTATTGCCCAGTCCATCCTCGGTTACATTTATTGATGTCCTGAGATCAAGAGGATATTAAGAAAGCTGCAGCCAACCTGGACATCAAAATACATTTAAGGTTTTTACATCATTTTTTTATTCCTAGTTTGTACATAAATTTTCATCTAAGATAACATCCATAAAACTTAAAATTAAAACTGTATATTCATTTTATAAATGAAGCCCCAGTATAATGGAAACATGAAATGGCAACACTATCCACTGTGCCAGCATTTAATGTCCTTATTTAGAAACTTTCTTGAATATTACTCATTAAATCCCAGGTTGAGAATAAGATATGCACTTTGTATGTTTTAAAACGAAAAACATCTAGGATTAATTTGTGCCTTGAACACAGAAATGCTGAAATAGTACCTGATCCCCATGACTCTGAACTAGATGTAGCGGGTTCAATGATGGTTGGATGGATAGCTTTATAAAATGGACAAATGTATAGAGGAATAAATAGGTTAATGCAAGAGAAATGTTGACTTTATTTCAAATGTGAATTCTCCATTATTGAAAATGTCTAAATAAATTGTACCAAATATACATTTTAAAGAAATACCTTCCTGGGATTATTAAATGAAAAAATAATTTCAGCGCTTTTAATAAATAAACTGAAGCTTTCAGAATGCTAGTCAAAAACAGTGAAAGCCATTACATAATGGCAAAGTTGCTACTTTACAGGGCATAAGCAGCTTATCAACTGATGTGACACCAACAGTGTTCCATGACCCTAAACAGATGGAAAACATTGAATTAATGTGAACCTGCAGAAGAGGAACTGTGCTGTTCCACACTGCACTTTTATTAGGTTTGCCCTAAGGGGTCTTGTGCCCCTATTCTTAAAAGTGTTTACAAGCTACTGGAGGACTTAATGTTAGTTAATGCATAGGCCACTTTGTAAAACCATTCAAAGTTATTGGAGCTGTCATATGTTCATTTGAAAGATCTTAACCTTAAACCTCACAGAAGCAACTACTACAAACTTGCCTTAAAAACAGAATGGGAGAATGAGAACATATTAAAAATAAAAGCATTTCTATTAAATAAGAACTGCCTTCTCAATCTGTACACAATGCCCTGTGAGGTCCATTTTATAGATAAACCTATTATTACAAACCTTGAAAGCTTGAAGGTCCTTTTCTTGGGCCAGACTATGGCATTAAAGCAATTTATCGTCCTTCTTAACTGCTCCCTTTGTTGTCAGACTGATGGAAAAGTGTATTCAAAAACGGAAGCTGTAGCTTTTCGTCTTTGGATTCAGGTGACACCAACGCAACAGACTCATTCCTTAATATTAGTTAAGCTAAGAAATATTAATATCACCACAACCCCCCCACAGCACACACACACACACACACACACACACATTCTTCATACCCAGGGCAAGATTAATTGTCTGAGCAAAGGAAAAATGCAAATGCTTTCTTCCAATCTGATGAACTTTACTTATGCTTCATTTAAGCTCAAAATATAGCACAACTGGAACGTCCACAATTGGCATCATCCCTGGGCCCTTTTGCTCGTTTGTTGTGTATTTTGTTAATTATTTAATGAATAAATATTTTACACAAATAGGAGGGGGAACATGTTTTTCATGTTTAAATGAAATTGCTTATTGTAGAATAACAATACAGATGTGGTGTTATGTAATCAAGTATCAAGAGAAAAGCAGAAATGGTGAATAGGTTTACTTGGAAAAGGAAAATGCTGGAGGAAATTATTTTTTTGTTCATTTACATTAGTCACCAAATTAATTTATATTACTACACTAGATTGTCCCGTCTACAGTAAATTGAGAACAACTGAATCAGTTTAGGGCTGACAAATTAGCCAAAAAAATAAGGAATGCATATATAAATTAAAAATCACTAAATATTCCAATATATTCAAACTTTGGTTAATAATTCTGGGCATTACTTGTACATTTTCTGTTTTATTTTCAATACTATATCATCATAGTAATGTCCAAAATGGTGGCCACAGCAAGAACAAGCACCAACAGCAAAATACCAAAAAAAATCTTAGCTGCATTTGAGCAACTGTTATTAAAAGATAAGAGCCATCAAAATCATAGGCTGTTGCACTTTCAAATCCACTCTATAAATGGGAAGCATATGTACTTTCACCTTGTTTTCAGTCTAGTACTGACTGTTGGGTGACCAAGGGCCTCATGTTCAAAACAAAATTGTTGCAGACTTTAAGGAATTGTGCTCTACCTGCTCCTTTGCAAGTTTTGTCCACTCTTTGGTTTTTAGCCACATAAGCTTTTCAACATGAACTTGCAGACGGTCGGGTATTTCACAAAAATCACTGAGTTGCGCCATGTCAGCTGTATAGGGTAATATTGTCTGCTTCTCGTCATCCAGATATACAAGATTTCCTTACACTGTGGCTGAACATCAGCCAGAGATGAATCACCAAAAGAATGAGCTGGCATTGCATAATCTATAGCAGGAGAGCCTATAAAACTTTGCACAGTCACAGGTACTTTTCCCAACTACTGTGGCAAAATGCAAGTACTGTAGTTCTTTTAAAGATCATGAGCCATGTAATGAGCAGAGAATCTATCTGCTGTAGCACTCAGTGCCAACACTTCACTATAAAGGTGCTTTCAAGGAATGAATTTGCTTATGTACAGGTACTGGTCATAAAATTAGAATATCATGACAAAGTTGATTTATTTCAATAATTCCATTCAAAAAGTGAAACTTGTATATTAGATTCATTCATTACACACAGACTTCATATGTTTATTTATTTATGTTCAAATGTTTATTTCTTTTAATTTTGATGATTATAACTAACAACTAATGAAAGTCCCAAATTAGAATATTGTGAAAAGGTTCAATATTGAAGACAACTGGTGCCACACTCTAATCAGCTAATCTGGGCTCCAAACCAACACTGCTTCCCATTCCTCACAGCCGTCCCTGCAGTAGTATGGCATGTCACAATACGTGGGGTACCCATCGTGGGGTAGATGGCTCCTTTCTTCAGATTGGCTGGCCCAGCGCTGACTCAACTATGGAACAGCCAAATGGGAGAGGCAGCTTGATGGCTGAGGTCTTCAGGACTCTAAACAAATCCAAATCATATTATGTTATATCATCCATCCATTATCCAACCCTCTATATCCTAACTACAGGGTCACTGGGGTCTGCTGGAGCCAATCCCAGCCAACACAGGGTGCAAGGCAGGAAACAAACCCCGGGCAGGGCACCAGCCCACCGCAGGGCAATGGGATATCATCTACTGTTAAATTCTGCTCCATGCTTGTACATTTTTTATGTTTTATACTGTATTGAGGATTTGTTCTGTTCTGTGTATTGTATTGACCCCCTTCTTTTTGACACCCACTGCACGCCCAACCTACCTGGAAAGGGATCTCTTTTTTGAACTGCCTTTCCCAAGGTTTCTTCCATTTTTTCCCTACAAGGGTTTTTTGGGAGTTTTTCCTTGTCTTCTTACAGAGTCAAGGCTGAGGGGCTGTCAAAGCCCATTGCGGCACTTCTTGTGCGATTTTGGGCTATACAAAAATAAATTGTATTGTATTATATAACCCAGGACATATGTTGAGTGCTACCAGTGGGACCCATGCAACATTATCATAAGTGTATCATATTTTGCAAAAGAACTGCAAGTAAAGATATTAAAAATAATGTGCCAACATGTGTGGCTCATTAGTATTTAAGCTCCTTTTTGTAGCTCACTGATCTGACTAGGATTGGGAATAATATGGGTCAGTTAGCATAGCAAATGAACAAAGTAAAAGAGCAGTAAAGAAGTAGACAAGACGAAGGTTGACTTGTTTTATTATTTTGGTGGTGATCAATGGGTAGCGGCAGGATACCATCAATATCATGCCATTCAGAATAAAAAGCCTTTCAGCACCTGCGGGCTTACCTAGAAAGACGGTTCCTGTTTGGCTTGGAGGTTTGTCACAGTATTAAGGGTGATGTACTGTCTCTGCAGTGTTTTTTGTATATCTTTATTAATATTGAACATAATTGATTTCTTAAATATGCTTGACACTCAGAGTGCTAAACTGAAAGTTCTTATTAGTGAATTTCAGGAAAACTGCTTTCATCTGGAAACAAGCTTTCCTTAATTATATCTGCTGTACAGACAGAAATTGGCTCATATTATAAAGATAATTGCAGAAACAAAAAAGGAAAATAAATACACTAGCAATTCTACACCAAAAAGTGAAAACAAACTCCTAAATAAAACAGTTAACAGCACGGCTGCCTGCATGGTAATATTGTGAAGTGCTCAACAAGAAATAAGTATCTCAATATCTTCAAAGTTCTCTGGCCTTCTTATAATGATGTTAATTCCAAGACCTCAAGTCATCGACAATGGAGATCCTCAAAAATTAACTTGCTCCCAACAATCCACATATAGCCCTAAACCTGTGCTCAACTGTCTCTGTGGTTCCTACTCTGGAACTCTCTCGTTAGGTGTAATTCATGGAGCTTCACTAATGGCCACATTCTAATTCTACTTCTTTCTCCTTTTTAAATCTGCTATTCCATTTATATTAACTTAAATTTAACTACCATTTACACTGAATATAATTCTACTATAAGGTCATCTTACACTATAAATCTACTTAGTGTTATCAGTTCACTTTCAGTTAAGCACACTTTTGAAGGTTTGTTTTCTAATCAGGTACTGAATGACTTTATCCTGGTGAGCCTATAGCTGGACTTACATTTATTTGCTACCAAAATCCAAAGAGGTGTGTTGTTAACAGTATATATCCAGTGCAGGTTTTTGCCTGAGGCTACAGGGAACAGGCTCAGAATTACTGTGACCCTGAATTGGATTTGGTAGGAATGAGGATGAGTAGATGTTCTGACAAGGCTTCCTCCGACAAACATTTATCTCCAACTGTCTCTTTAAATGAAAGTAAACTTGATCAGTCCAAAATGCATACATGATAGCAAACTGGCATCTGATTGTCAGGGTCTTTAAATATCCCACAGAGTAAACCATTTATGAAGACATCACACTCTTAATAAGGCATAATAAGAAAAATGAGTATGAAATACTCCCCAAGTAACCAAAAAATGTATATGATAATTCAGATTATTTTGTGATCTACATAGATTAAACAATATCAACAAAAAATTATACTCGTGAAATGAATTTATAAAGTATTACAATAGAGAGCATGGGAAATGAGGCTACGATCAGGGTCCTTGTATTTTATTACAAAGAGCCACTCGAGATGGGTGAGTACATGTTGTGCTTTATCATCCATAGGGCCAATTGTGACACATCATGCAAATTAGCCATGCTGTTTCTCTGCAGTCATAGTATAAGCATGTCATTGAATGTTGAATGATCATTCCTATAACCTTAAATATTTTGTCCTGCATGTTTGATCAGTTACACATTAATTAATAAGGTAACCAAGATACTACAAAAAGAAGGTAAGGTTTGTGGGCAGGGTTCACTAGCATTTATCTGTTTGAGTAATATCTCAAATTTGGCAGTACTCCAGGAGTAAGAATTATTGAGCCTAACAATAATGCTAGAGAGCACAATTGCCTGGTTCAAAAATAACATTTCTGACTGGATCCATTATATCTCTCTCTGCTGCATATTAAATGTAAAGAAAAAAACCCTTGTTACTATGTCCTAGTTACTAATGATAGAACATCTCCCTCTGTGTGCGCATATAAAGAAAGTAGCACCATTTTAATAGGATAAACGCAAATTAGAAGCAATAATCTGCTAGTAACTGGGATAAAATTAAGCAATGGCACCCTTACACTTAACACCTTTTTATCAGCGGTGTTAATTCTGCAGCACATTTCTCCTCATCTCTGGCATTACCTTCCATGAATCTACTTAAAAATCCGCTCACACTCTGGAACTGTGCTAATATAGTGCTGCAGCATTCAATTATTAGGATGCAGACAGTAGTTAGTTTTATCTATTATGCTGTAGCTGCCCCACCCCCTCACCTTCATGGTACCTACTGTATCCGTCACTCAGTCTCTGTCGGGATAGGGGTTCACCTAGGAAATAAAGCCTGAGGCGACATGAAAGACCCAATTAGACAGATGTTCCAACTCACTATCCCAATGCGTCACCTTCAGCAATGCATTCATGTGTGGTCCACAAGGGAGGTGAAGGGAATCTGAGAAAGAATTAGATAGGTCCAGATCTGTAGCATCTATTCCCACTACTGCATTTCTTCCCAACCACAGTTTAGTGTGAAAATAGTGCTATTTCACTAAAGATGCAAATTAATCCCATATATTATT
This sequence comes from Polypterus senegalus, assembly GCF_016835505.1. Lineage (NCBI taxonomy): Eukaryota > Metazoa > Chordata > Cladistia > Polypteriformes > Polypteridae > Polypterus > Polypterus senegalus. The sequence continues at coordinate 266,346,395 of NC_053155.1, forward strand.
TTCTCTGACTCAATCAATGTGTTCAGTTTGGAAAACAAAACCAGCAGTCAATGAAAAGATATTGTTGTCTATGTAAAAATACTTGTAACAAGTTCATAAAACATCTGTAAAATTTATAAAAAAAATATGTTGGATTAGAGTGGCACTTCATTTCACAGGTTTAGAACCCTGGATTCCGTTCCTATCCCAGTCACTGGCTTATTTTGTCTATGCCTGCTGTAAGATATGGCCGGCCATGTACCCCGGCCAATACCCCCAAGCCGCCAGGTGGAGCCCTCCTTGCAGCATGGAGGTCCCCAGAAGACCAGCAGGGCATCATGGACAATGGAATTTTTATGCACCGCCCTGCTGGATGCCATGGGGGCCACGAGAGGGAGCTGCAAGGAGGACCGAAGAGTTCTTCGTGCCCTATGACCCGGAAGTTCGTCATAGGAAGAGCGACGGGCTTCCGGGGTGAGAAAGTATTGTCTACCCTGACCCGGAAGGAATAAGGACTTGTGGACTGTTCGATTGGGAACACTTCCGGGTCGGGGAATATAAAAGGACTGTGGGAGCTCCCGGACGGGGAGCTGAGTTGGGAGGCAGGGTGGCTAAGCGTCTGGGAGTGGAGGATTGGTTATTTGTGATTGTTTATTGAGAATTGTGGAGAGGAGCATGCTTTGTGCACATTATTATTATAATAAATAATAATTGGATTTTATCTGGTGTCTGATGTGTGGTCTGAGGGTACAAGGGAGGAGAAAACCCTAATCTGTCACACTGCATGAGATTTCCCCCAAAAAGTATAGACAAGAAAGGCAATAAAAAGGGTATCACAACTGTATTATATGCATTCGCCCTGTCTGTACTCTGTTTTGTTGGTAGTGCTGGTTGCCCATTATCATGTCATAATGGGCTGAGGGCAGCATAACATGCCCACCACATGCTCCAGGATCAACCAACTCCCATTCAATGCTATATGTGTAGGCCTGCATAGAACATATTGGCACAAGTGAACTGTAAACACTGAAAAAAAGTTTTACAATTTTACCCTGTCAAATAGTGCCAGTTATGCTGCTTTATCTGGGTAACTTTCTTATTTTCAGCCAAAGCGGTCACTGTTCCATACTCTCTCAGCCCCATATACCACTATCAGCATCTTAACTGAGAAGTACTCTCAGAGACAAAGCAGTGGGAATTATTGTACATGAAGGAATCACCTCCATGGTAACCCAGTCATGCAGTGCAATGTGTTTCAGATTGCATTGCTGCTGAACTATAAAAATACAAATGCAAAAGGTAAACAGAGTACCACCACCAACATCATGAAAAAAGCATTGTCAGAGCCTGTTACCAACTTGCTACCAGCTTTTGCCACTGCACTGGATTTTTGCAATAATCTAGACATCATAGGCGACAGTATGAAATGATCCAATACCTCTGTCACTCCCAAAAGTGATAAAAAAAGCAACAGAACATCTAGACAAAAATATTGGGTTTCTACTGAATAAGCCAGACCTGAACAAATTGGAGAAGTGGTAGTATAGCTGCCTGACAATTCAAGGCACCTGACTTTGATTGCTGCTATAATCACTAAATGGAGTTTATATATTTTGCATGTGTCTCTGTTGTTCTATAAATATTCTTAGTTCAAGCCACATTCCCAGAAATTCACTTCCAAATATAAAGTAGCCACATATGAGTGAGAGAGACTGGTGCACGAATGTACAATATAGTGATGCACAATATAGTAGTGAAATATTTGACTAGGTTTGATCCTAGTTTGTGAAAAATAGGATAAGAGAGAGTTCTGGCTCACTTGTTAGCCTGAACTGGAAAGATTTTTGAAAACTACACTAAACAGTGGTTTTTATCTTCAAATGTTTAAATGTTGCTGTTGCAAACAGAAATTCACAACACTACTAAAAATATACACAACTAAAGAAAAACAATTCAAAGAGCACATTTTCTATTATTAGAAAAGTACATCATAAATCTTAAGATTGTTCTTTCTTTCCTTTTCTCATTTAAACCCAACAATACTTGTTAGATTTACTAAATGAAATTGTTTACTTGTAAATTAAATGTGCGGCCCTTGAAATTCATGAAGAACTGCTTATAATGTAGACTTTGGAGTAAGCAATGAAACATAAACTAGGATGTGCAGGAATTTAAAAGTCAAATTCTAGAATGATTTCCATGGTCAACTGCCACTACAGGAATAACAGGTTTGAACTCTCTAGATTATTCCCTCAGGACTCTACAGAACGTAACTCTGTACAGCTCTTAAAAAGCAGGTAGTATATTGCTGCCTTCAGCAGGTTTGCCTTTCTAAAAGGGCAATGTTATTATACGTTCGCAATCAGGAACTGTACACTGGCCTGTTGCCAGTCCTGTCCAGCCTCAATCCTGAAATTGGCAACATTGTGCAATATTTTCTTGGTATTTACCCTGTATTGCAGGGCTGAAGACCTCTGGCCAGCCTGACACAGCTTTTATTCACTCTGAAAAGAAGACTTGGAAATGGTAAACCTTGTTACACTACCTACCTTTTGTCATCTTGGGAGTTAATTGACTTTGCACCTGTGGAAGTTTTATATTAAGACTCAGCTTCAATAGAGTTTACGCTACCCTAATGACCCTAGCATTCCCAAAGAGATACGCAACTGAAAAGCATCACTGCCATTATGGATCTTTTTCAGGCAATTTGCTTGAGATAACTGGGTAGACAATCAATAGAGATGCTCCGATTGATCAGCCAACAATCTAAATTGGCCAATTTCCATCACAAAAACAATCTCTTCAGCCCCTGCTTTTCTAGGCATTACAGTACAGTACAGTATTGTAGTGCTCTTTTATGCAAGGTATTACAGTAATTAAGCCAGCACATGTATTTCTTTCTTTCTTTTTGCAGCAAACATCCTGTAGTGTACAAAAAGCAAGTCAAGGCTTGTTTCACAAAAGAGCAAGAGACAGCTGGAACAATACCTTTATATTAAAGGAAGTGGAGTAATAAACTAAGAAAAAGGAATCGGAGAAGTTGTCCTGTACAGTTTGACAAATGGTAAGAAAAACTACTTTAATTAATCCAGACCTTTCTATTTTGTCCTTTAAATTAAAATAGACACTGTCTGAGTTTGGACAGCGAGCTTGTTTTAAGTACAGCAGCTGAAATTTTCAACTGAAAAAAAAAGAAAAACAAATTTGAAATTGGTGCTTATTTTACAATAGTCTAGTTAGCTTAACAGAAAAATGTGTCTTTTACTTATGAACCTGTTAAGCATTTCAGTCTTGTGTCTTTTTATAAACAACTTATTAACATTTGATACATTTGCGCAGTGGCGTAGCTCGAGTTTGGGGCGGGGCGGGGTGGGGCGGTGCTTCAATTTGCCGCCCTCCAACATAACTGAATATGTTAAACTATTTAAATAGAAAATTAAAATGACGTATAGAGAAAAATTAAGATAAATTTTGCATAGATTTATTCATATATAAAGAAACAGCAATATTTTTTATATACATTTATAAGCATCAACTAGACAAGAATATAGTATAGACGCACTGATAAGCCGTGTTCTAATTATTAGTTTAATATAATTACGCTACGAAAACCACAACCAAAGTAGGGTACAAGTGATAGGTGGGGATGTTTTCTGCGCAGAGCAAGAACGCATTCACAATAATAACGAAATTATAAATTAGTTGTTTATCTTCCTAGAAATTATCGGTGTAATGTTTATTTTTGTCATTGCCTCATACATTTCAACTGCTGTGTCTGATGCAGAAGGACAGTCTGCACATTATTTTTCAAGCATTTGTGGTTAAAATAAATCAGAGAATTTGACTTTTTTCATACATGAGTGATATTTTTCCGAACCCTGCTGCTTACACACAAATTGTACTAAGCCTTGTGGCCAATAATGTCGCCCCCCAAAAATGTGCCGCCCAGCACTTCACTTTAAGTTTCCAATAAAAGAAGACTTATGTCCAAATCTTATTGAAGAATTTCACCCTGAAGGTTTATCAACAGAAGAAATAAGTACACGGGCAATCCCGGCACTGAGAAAAGATGTTGACTGGTTACACGGCAAATTAATTAAATGCGTATCAATAGACTATGCTGAAACAATTGGTGGTGATGGTGTGTAAGATGAAAACACCAGCTTACCATATTCCATAGAATAACTACAACCGTTAACACCGTCCGGTCTTCCACTGGCCGAATTACTGTTAAAAGAAGGATGTGTTGTAATGTTATTGCGTAATTTATGTCTGAGTGATGGGCTATGCAATAGGACAAGATTAGTTGTATTCAAAGTTGGTCAAACAATTCTGACATATAAAATATTAACAGGCCACAAGAAAGGAAATATAGTACATCTTCCGTGGATAACATTAAACACCAAAGGAGATCTTGATATGTCATTCGTGTTAAGACATTTACAGTTTCTCGTTAGAGTAGCTTTTGCTATGACAATTAATAAATCACAGGAACAAACATTCAAAAAAGTCAGTTTATTTATTAGATAGATAGATACTTTACAGAGAAAGAAACGATATTCACTCTTGGACAGTTATACGTTGCTTTGTCATGATATAAGTCCAAACACAGAATCAAAATTCAATGCAATATCGACAAAAAGTTAATTTAAAAAATTGTTTTTGCTGGTTTTACAGTAACAGTGTAAGTTTAAAAAGTATTTGCATGTTAATTTTAAAGCCAAGCAGAATGAAAACATATAACGCAATAAATACCTCTAACGCAACATGAAACATAATTTTCTTTCAATTTTTTATGTTTTACTATTTTTTACTATGGTTAATTGCTCGCTGTAATGTAAAATAGTTAGTTCTATTATGCATATGTAACAATTCCCATGAAAATAACAATCTGTTTAAATTGTATATCCACTTTCCCATACGTGATCCGCTAGCGCGTAGCACCCACCTGGGGGTTAGTGAGGGAAGAGAGGAGAGTGCAGAGCCCGCCTAGTTGTAGTAGAGGATTGGCAGACCTGGCCCAGGTGTCCTTTAGAGAAATAGTGTGCACCCCTAAGGATCTGCGGAAGGAGATTCCAGACTTGACAGGTAAAGATAGGTGGGTCATAAGGTAAAGGGTGCACATTGTACAGGGGCATCAACCCCAGAATTGGAAGTGTCAAACCATTTTCAGGCCCTTGCGGAGCTGGACAGTGTCTCTGATGATTTTGAGGTGGTAGGCAGGGATAAGGCGCCCTGATGGGTCACCTCAAAATCAGTTCCCAGAAAGAGAGAGGTAGTGATAGTTGGGGGCTTAATCATTAGGGGGATTGAAGCACAGGTTTGCTCCAGAGACCTACAGTCTCACACGGTGTGTTTCCTTCCAGGTGCACAGGTGGGGAACCTCCCTGGAAAGGTGGATAAGCTCTTGGACAGAGTGGGGGTGGATCCAGTTATCATTGTCCATGTTGGAACAAATGACATACATAATTGTAGTCTGTCTGTTCTGTAATTCAAATTCAAAGCTTCAAAGTTAGGTGTCAGGCTGAGAGCAGAACTGACAAGTTAGTCTCTGAAATTCTGCCTGTTGCATGTGCCAGTCCAGGTAAGAATGAGGAGATTAGAAGTCTTAATGCGTGGCTCAAATCTTGGTGCAGGGTAGAAGGGTATAGGTTTATGGGGTATTTGGACTCCGTATGGGACAGATGGGACCTGTTCAGATGTAACCCACTGTGGCAGAACTGAAGAGGCACCAATGAATTGGGGAGGCATATGGCTAGTCTAGTCGTAGGCTAGTCGAGGATTGTTTAAACTAGGGAATGGGGGTGGGGGGCATGGAGTTTAGGACAGGCCAGGTTTAAAACTACACATGGAGGAACAAACATGTAAATTTTAATCCAACATTTAAATGTATAAGGAGTGACACATTAAAAATAGCTTGCCTTAATGCTAGAAACATCAAAAATAAGGCACGTGACTTGGAGTTGTATGTAGCAGAGCATAATTATGATATTACAGCAATAATGGAAATCTGCTAAATCACAAAAATGGGGATGAGTATAACATAGAAGGATACACAGTATTTGGAGTGATAGGGAGAACAGAAGAAGGAGGTGGGGTTGCTGGTTATGTCAAACAGAATTTAAATGCAAGTCCTCTCCATTTGGACGATGAGCCCCATCTTAGTGAGGACATGTGGCTTCGCCTGGAAAGCATTAGGCAAAGAGGCCTTACTTTAGGAGTGTGTTATAGACCATCCAATACAGAACACATCTTTTTAGAAGTATGAAAAAGGCAAGTTTACAGGGGGATATTATAGTCATGGGGGACTTTAATTATCCAAATATTAACTGGGATAACCTTGCAAATGGCGGAGTTTTTAGAAGTAATCAGTGACTGTTTTTTAACTCAGTATGTTAAAGCAGCAATATGGGGTAAAGCTTGTCTGGATTTAGTATTTTGTAATAATCAAGATAGAATTGAGGGTGTAGAGGTGATTGAACCACTAGGGTCAAGTGACCATAATATAATACAGTTCTCAGTGTTTTGTAAGAGTGTAGATGCAAAGACTAAAATTGTCAAGTTTAACTTTGGTAGGCCAAATTTTGAGCAGATCCGGCAAAATCTAAAGAGGACAGACTGGGATAAGCTTTCAGGTGTGGAGACGATCAAGGAGCAGCATGTAATGCAGGATAGGTATGTACCTAAATTTTGAATTAATGGGAAATGCAAATAGTGAGAACTCAAGCAAAATGACACCTTTTATTGGCTAACTAAAAAGATTACAATATGCAAGCTTTCGAAGCAACTCAGGCCCCTTCTTCAGGCAAGATGTAATGATTACTATTTATTTTCAATGGTTTATTATATTAATGTTGTATAAAACCTATATTTTGTTTAAAATATCTACAGGTAGTTTATTTAAAAAGTACATTTCTGAAAATTTTATACTAATGTGCTTAGGAGGAGGAGCACATGCTGATACAGCGCATTGCCGCAACCACCACATTATGAACAAACTCAGGATCCCAGATTGGGACCCAAGTGTAGCCATGCAATGGGTGTCACCTCAGCACCACACAAGTTCAGATGGAATGGAACCAGTGTAAGGTTTTTTTATGACAGCCGGAGTGCCAATTCTGCCACCAACCCCCAGGTTTTTCTCTACAGGTTGGAGGATCTACATGCAGGGCTGGATGCAGATTAACGTCATACGTGCTCAGTTGATGAAAAATTCCATTTCATGAAATTTGTGTTTAATTTAAAATGAATTATTTTAAACAGCTAATTGATGAATCGACAAAATAATCGTCAGATTAATCAATTTTCAGTTAGTCGTTGTTAGTTGCGGCCCTATAGTTTATACTGTTGCACCGATGCACATTTAATATACTTCCCTCATGTGACCAGTTTTGAAACAGCCAACAATGCACAGCCTGATGTTGCTAGGACAGTTGAAGGGGCTAATTTCTTTCTTGTCCTTCAACTTAAATGTAACCATTTGGCCTTTTTGCCACAAAGCTATTTGCACCATGGTGAAGCTTCTTGGAATCAAATTCACCAAGAACGTCATAGTAGTTTGGTCGTATAGTACAATATGTATCAGTTTCACTACCTGTTTACCATCTGATGACCAGTTATAATTACTTCATTCAAATAATGGCCCAGTTTCTGTTATAAAACTGGTTTTACAGTTTTTCGTTTACACTGTATTGTGCTTTGATTGAAGGTTCTTCCCCCCTCATGAATATGTGGCAAAACACATAGAAATATGCATTTTAGTTTGTTTTTTTTTTTTACACTTGCTTTACACTGTAAGCGTCACATCAGTTCTAACTTTGGGTTAACCACAGTAACATAAAATTCAGAGGTCAAGCCATGCTTGGGGTTAATACCAAGGAGGTTAATTAAAGCATCAGTAACACTTGAGTAAATTTTGCCTATTTCCAGTATGTAAATGCAGTTCATCCCAAACAGCAGCAGATGATAAAATGCCTAACCTCATCACTTTACTCTTTCTTAGTTGACTGCATTTCTATATTTACTTCCAAATTATTAAAATAGCCACCTGCAACAGACATACTATCAGTGATAAGCATGACCCTGGGTACAAGCACTGATCATTGCAGCACATAACATTCTGGAAAGAATTAGTACAGATTTCAACATAGTGAAATTACCAGGGCTGTGGAGTCAGAGTCGAGGAGTCGAAGTCTGAGACAATTTTGGGTACCTGGAGTCGGGGTCGTAGTTGGCAAAAATGTACCGAGTCTGACTCCTAATAAATTTAAATTGTAATGGAAAAATAAATACAGCAAGTTCAAACGTCCCATTTCACAAACAATAGTCATAATTAAGTACTTATCTGATGTAAGAATAAAGCCCAGTGCATAGTTGTGTTACTACTAGTGTGAAGTTCAGCTGAGCTATTATACAACCTGACATCACATATTGTAATCTGGATTATGGTACATTACAAAAAGTGTTTTCATTTTATTTCAGATATAATGTGTTTGACAAGTTAATTTGAGTGTAAACAAGTGTAATGATGTAGGTATAGGTGTGTGGTATGGCCTGATGTGTGTTCAGGGGTTCTTGTCTTTTGTTTAAACTGACCAATACAGTAGAGAGTCAGCTTCCTAGCCAGTAGTTCTGTGGTTAAATGACGTCTATGTTGCCTTCCTTTAATCAACACGGTATATACATTAGCATATTAAATACAGAGGAGTCGGGGAGTCGGAGTTGGAGTCAGAAGTACCAGAAACTAAGGAGTCGGAGTCGAAGGATTTATCTACCGAATCCACAGCCCTGGAAATTACAACTGGATTAGTAGTCTGAAAGAAATGGAATATCAAGAATGGAGTTTGACAGCTCATTATATGTTATGAAAAGCAGTCTGACAACAGTATTCATTAATATCTGCCAAAATTTACATCTGTTTTGGAAGTAATTTCATATTCTTGGTATTGTCCTCACCAATTTAAAAGCATAATTTTGTTGTTGATTATCTCGCTGCCACTAAAACAAACCTTACTATTTTTTTTTGTTTGGCCAAACCAATATCACAGAAATAAGGAACATGACAACAATTCCTTTACCATACTGAGTACCCATTAAATGAATATATTGTAACATTAATAGCAAACGCAAGAAAACACTATTTAAAATCTTTTACATCTGTACTTTTGAGAGGAGTGTGCAGATTAATTTAGATTACATAATAAAAAGCTGCAGCCTGTGCTTTCCATTACAATATTTGCTAGTTGTTATCTTACTGAGAGAGGAGTAATGACCTGCAAAATTACAGTCTGGAATAATGGAGCTTATATAACATTTATATAATGGAATGTGGCACATTACAGTACTCACAGAACTCACATTTATAGCTCATTTCTGAACTCTTAGACAGTAAAACTAAACAAAACACAGGTCTGCAGCTAATCGAATGAATTTGGATAATTAAAAATAACTTGTCATAGAATGCAATAGTATTTTCTGAACTTTTGCATGGACAAAAATAACTTAAAAGGGGAAATCAATACGCTTCAACAATAAAGTATTTTTCAAGAAACAAAGCTTTCTTTGTTTGGAAACAAGGGAATACAACATAGGCCAAATTGTATTGAAGACTGACACTTCGTATAACATAACTCAATGCACAATTAACATTTGTATTCTAACTTTATGTTTGGTTATAGGAAACAATCAGCAAAGAATCTCAATGTCTAATAAACTAAACATGATCACAAAAAGCTGTCAAATCACAGTAATACATTTTTTGTTAAACTACTCAGTGGCTGTGGATATTACCAATCCTCTAATCTAATGCACCCTAAACAGAAGACATATTTGGCTAGCACACATATAAATGATGCTACCTCACAGATGTAAAGACCTATGTTCAATTACTTTCTCTTGTGCTGCTGTATGGATTTTGCATGTTTTACTAGCACTCATATAAGCTTTTTGCAGCTGCTATGTTTTTTTCCCTTATCCCTAAGACTTGCATGTTGGGTTTTTGGCCAACTGTAGAATGGACTTGGAAAAGTGAATGTGAGTGTGTTTGTGACCCATCCACGATCTTGAGAACCCTTGATGGAATAACCAATTCTAGAAAATAAAGGGATGCATGAGCAAAAGATGTTATTGTATTATTGATCTACAAAGAACTAGAGTGTCAATACTGATATGGTAATGCATTGCATAATTTTCAAGGGAAATATATTTTGTATCTGTAGGTATAATAATAGCTTGCCCATCAGATTACAGTTGGACGGATGAAAGAAATTTATTTTCTGTCATTGCAATTGGACTTGATTTGCAAATATTAGCTCGGGTAAAAATACACAAGGAAAACTTTTATAAATAACTAAATACTGTATAGTAAGTAAATAAAACAAATGTGTCACAAAGCAGAATTTTCACAGTTAAAATCAGGAATGAGATATTCACTTCAGCTCACATTTAATTGAGAAAGCTACTGAAAAACTACCAAGTTTGTGTTGCATGCCAAAATGCCTCTCCGCCTACAGCTCTAAACTCTGAGAATACAGTCATCGTTCACACTCTCCAAGTTATAGCCTCTGGAAAAACAAAAATCTTCTGCATATGGTTATAAATCACCAACAACATTTTATTATGTTGTTAAGTGATTAAGTAAAATTCTAGAAAAGGCAGTTTTTAAGCAACTAAATGGATACTTGAATAAACATTCTGTTCTTGACAAGTTTCAGTCTGATCTTAGAATAGATCTCAGTACGGAAACTGTACTGGTTAAAGAAGTAAATGATTAGCGGGTTAATGGGGACAGAGGCCATATAAATGTTCTTGTTCTCTCAGAATTGAGTGCAGCATTTGACACCATAGACCACAGTATTCTTATAAATTGCCTTAGACAATAGATGGGCCTCTCCGGCAGCATCTTTAATTTGTTTCAGTGTTACTTAATAGCGAGGAAATTCTTTCTTAGCAGTGATTGTACTTTGTAGATACATGATATTCTACTGTACATGGTGTACAATAATGATCTATTCTGGGTTCATTTTTTTTTTCAAATTTACATGCTTCCATTAGGTCAGATTATCTCTGTGAGTTACCACAGCTATGTAGACGACACTAGTGCCTGATAATTCTTAGCAGAATTTCTGATTGGATGAGTAGAAATTTTCTCAAACTGGAAAATATAGAAATAGCAAGGGTATTAGAAATAAACTTGATCCATTAAGTTTAAAATTCAAGGCGGAGGTAAAGAATTTAGATAATCATTGACTCTAACCCTAAACCTTAAAAAATATTTTAAGTATATTACTAGGACGAGGTAAAGAATTTAGTGGTAATCACTGACTCTGACCTAAACCGTAAATCACATTTTAACCAGATTATTAGGACTGCATTTTTTTATTTAAGGAATATAGCAAAAGTTAGGCCTCTTATAACTTTACAAGATGCTGAAAAATTACTTTACACTTTTGTTTTTAGTTGACTAGATTATTGCTATGCACTCCCAACAGGACTATCTAAGAAAGACATCAGGTTGAAAATAGTGCAGAACACAGCAGTTAGAATCTTAACTAGAAAAAGTAAATCTGTGAACATATCACCAGTTTTCAACATTGTTATATTGGTTCCCCGTGTAATTTAGAATTGACTTTAAAATACTACTAATGGTTCATTAAACCTTAAATAATCTTGTTCCATCCTATATTTTGGAGTTCCTGTCTCCCTATGGTGGTCTGCTAATAATTCCAAGAACCATCTTGCTGTTATGCACCTAAAATCTGAATACTTTTACCAACAGGCTAACACCATGGAACATTTAAAAAAAAAAACTGCTCAAAAAAAAAAAAAAGGATTAAATTTGGCTTTTTCCTAGCTACATTTTAGTTGCACTTCTAATAGACCATATGGGCATAGGATTATCATATTGTTCAGGTATCTGCTATTTTTACTAATATCTACTTTTTTCTGCTGTCTTTTCCGGATCTTGTCTGGTGACAACCTGCGCCACCACCTCCTGATCAAGGCTCTACGCAGCCATCTGTGTTGGAAAGAAGGCAGGTGCCTCAGCTGTCCACAAGACTGATTTTATCAAATACTTTTATATGAAGCCTGGAAACAAAGAAGAATGAATTAAGAACATTTATGTTAAGTAGAAGTCGGGGCTGGATGGTCTATTAGTCTTACAACCCCTGCAGATGTTGGTTTTTTTTGTCTCCAGCCTAATTGGAATTTTTTTCCTCCCAGCCATCTGACCTTACATGACTTCAATTTTATTTTTTTAGAAATCTTCTGGAAATGAATTTGCTCAAAGTGTTCAGCCCGGTGATGGATTTAGTCACAAAACCCTTTTGATTGTGTTCAGTTCTGATACTGTGTAACTCATTATTAAGATAAACATATTTGAAAATGAACAGAGCATGTAAAGTATATTGAATTAAATTGTACCATTCAAAATAAAAACATAGTCAAGAAAGGATGATTTATCAGCTCCATCAGTGGCCAGTCAGCACCAAGGTTAAATGAAAGACTTCGGGCTCCAATATCAGAAAAAGTATGTTTGAAGTCTGTCAAACTATGTAAAACATGCTCGATTATCAAGAAACAACTTTTATAGTGGACACAACCACTATGAACTTAAAGGAAACAAGAATTCAATACAAAGAAAAATTAGATTAAATTAGCAAAATACACCAGCATATAAATTTGGAAACTACCAGAGTCACTCAGATTATAAATTTAAATATGTATACTTTACTACAGAATTAAAGTATAGATTAAAAATACAACTGTTGAACAAATTAAAAGACACTGGCAAACTTAAAGAAGTCATTATGCTTACACGTGCCACTAAGGGATATGACCTAGAAGTTTTGCCAGTTTTACTATCTATTCAGCGCTTCTCCTCTAATTTCTGCTAGGATTACAACTCCCAGAGTTTAAGACTATAGGTCAGTAATACATGACCAGTTTTCAACAATGGGGTAAATATATTTTCTAATGATTGTGGCATACCTTTAAAAACTCATTCGAAAAAATTATTTTTAGATTTTAATGATGTAAGCACGTGGATTTCTCTGTCTTTCATTCAATGGTAAATGGCCTGTATTTGATATAGCGCCTAACTAGAGTTCAAGAACCCCCCTAGGCGCTTTACAACACAACAGTCATTCACCCATTCACACACACATTCATACGCTGGTGATGATAAGCTACTATGTAGCCACAGCTGCCCTGGGGCACACTGACAGAAGTGAGGCTGCCAAACACTGGCGCCACCAATCCTTCCGACCACCACCAGGCAAGGTAGGTTAAGTGTCTTGCCCAAGGACACAACAGCTGCATTCTCATGCCGGGAGCCAGGATCGAACCTGCGACCCTCCGATTGCTGGACCACCCGCTCTACTGACTGAGCTACTGCTGCCCGATAATGACGTCATTATTTTATTGCTAACCTTATCCATCCATCTCTTCATATTTTTATATTTGATTGGGTACAGGAAAGATTATAAAAGATTGTGGTACCAACTTTTTTATCAATTTAATTTCCTTTTGAAAATGTTTGGGAGAAAATATGGAATTTTAAAACTTGTGGGAAGCATTGAGGCCTAGGTGCATATCATTCTTATCCAAAGTATTAAGAATCATGAAACAAACAAACATACTGTCTTCTTCCTTTGCAGTTCCAAAATAAAACAGCAAATTCTGTGCCTTTAGGATAATAAAATTTCAAATAGTATGGGGATATTCTTTTGTCAATAAGAATCCAAAATGCAAAACCTTTTTTTCTTTTTAGTATACTGATAAATCAGAATTTTAACCTAACAAAAACAGACATTAATAAAATACAAATAAAATATGTGATTTTTCTAAGTCATATTCTTGTAAAACAGGATTTCCCATCACCTTTAGTAAAAAAAGAAACATTATGCATCTTTGGTGCGTTTTTAGTACTGAGAAAAGCGCTATATAAATGTAAAGTATGTGTTTTTTTATTATTATGGAGTAATGGAAGAAGATAAAATGTTAAAAAATAATTACAGATTCTTTTAGATCATGTGGATGGACAGGTGTGTGTGCGTCATTTACCTGAGAAAGAGATGGCTAGGATACTCTATGGGAAGAAGGCAAGCCGCAAGAACCTGATACCCTTGCAATGTTCTGCTGGAAAACCTTGATTCCTAGCATTTATGTGGATGTTACTTTAACTCGTACATCCTACCTAAAGATTGTTGCACGTGCCAATGGTATTCCTCATTGGCAGTTGCCTCTTTCAGCAGTAGAATGTGTCCTGCCACACTGCAAACATTCTTCAGGAAATAGTTTGATGAACATGACGATGAGTTTAAGGTGTTGACTTGTCCTCCAAATTCCCAAGAATTAAATCTGATCAAGCAATTGTCGAATGTGCTGGAATAGCGAGTCCAATTCATGGACAACCCATCTCAAAACTTATAAGACTTAAAGGATCTGCTGCTAATGTCTTTGTTCCAGATACTACAGGACACCTTCAGAGGTCTTGTGGGAGTCCATGCTTCACTGGATCAGAGCTGTTTTGACAACACAAGGGGGACATACACAATTAGGGCAAGTGGCTTTAATGTTGTGGGTGGTTGATGCATGTTCAATTCATGGTACGGTCACAGTTGCTACAGCTGATGGCAATACAGTATACCTCATTAGGTAAGAAAGATGCATGAATAAGTAAGACATAACACTTTATGACAACACTTTATGATGTAAATGAGCTGCCACTTGATTAAACTCAGTTTTACAAGGAACACCGTCTACTACACATATTATATTATACAGTCTTTGTGATGCAAGGGCCAAACCCAGCCTGAGTTGAAAGACAGTCTATTACAGAGCACATGCATGCACACACATGCACAGACACATACACACCGCAATTTATCCTAAACCATGCATCTGTTAGATGTGTATAGGAAAAAAATCCCGGGAAAATGTGCAGTACATATACTGTACAGAAAAAGAAAAAAGGCTAGAAAATCAAAAGCTGCAAGGCATCAGTGCATTTTGTTGCTGTACTATGCCATCTCCAAAATAAAGACATAATAGTAACATTTAAACCCAATTAAAACAATAGATCATCCCTGTGAGGATGCTTACTAAATGCATGGCAAGTTCCTGAGAAAGGACATAGTGTAATTTTCTCAGAAAACCTGGAAGCTGTACAAACATCATTTTACAATGGCAGAATCACTGTGTCTATGTTGTCATCTTAAAACTGGTTATGTTTAGCTCCTAGCAGCTCTTACAGAGTTTCCATAGTTGTCCATGCCTTTTCAATCCATATAACAAAAAAGGAGAAAAATGACATGCCCTAGTTTTGACAGATTTCTGGTTAGTAAAGTCAGCCAATATAATATCTGCTTACACAATTTTCCTTTTTTCATATAAGCTCAATATAGATCTCAAAATCAATCATCCAGCAGCAAAGAGGGCAGAAAAACTACTATATTATAAGCTGAAGTTAAACTTCAAGTTTATTGTCAACCTTGCAGTACAATTCTTAACTATACATCTCCAAGTAACATTGACAGTGACACCAACAAAAAGACACACACACTATGTATATCTACAATACAAATACTGTATATGTGCAAAAACACATACAGCATAATCTCTTGTTAATAGGATATTAAAGGTTAGTTACTAATGATATTAATGGAAACAACATATATTTAGTTTACTTTTGCTACTGAGCTCCTTAAATGATAACAGCAATTGTAGTTTTTATGTATCTTCTCTTAGTGTTAAGTCTTTTGTATGGCGTTATTTCAGTGCCACTATTCTGAGCACACGTAAAAAAATATTGAGCGCACGTAAAAAAAGATTGCAAGTGCAAGTGTTGCATTTTGAAGAGAAATTTATTTTGAGCGTACAAAAGCTGAATTTGAGTGAACAAAATTCATTGCTGCGTGCAAAAAATGTATTTCAGTGTTTGCGCTTATCCATATACACACACACAATAGCACCCCTCGCTCAGTTTTTCATTTGCGCTTTGCAATGTGTTGCTAGCTCACAACATTCTCTGCTGCGAGCGCTCAACTCTCTGTACACCGTTATAAGTGTGCCACAAAACCAACCAATCACAGACTTGGTTTCAAAAATTCTGATTGGCTCTTACGGTCTCCAATCAGCTCGCTAGCTGCTGCATTCCGGACACCGGAAACACTGTCCACTCAGCCTCGCTTCTTGCAGATAGAGGGATAGTCTTAACAAATAATATATTTTAAAATAAAATAATTAAAGATATTATCCGCAAATTGGGGTTTAATTGAGTTTAGCTGGATTTAGCTACATTTCGGACTGTTTCCGGAATGCAGCAGCTAGCGAGCCGTAAGAGCCAATCAGAATTTTTGAAACCAAGTCTGTGATTGGTTGGTTTTGTGGCACACTTATAACGGTGTACAGAGAGTTGAGCGCTTGCAGCAGAGAATGTTGTGAGCGCAAGCAACACATTGCGAGCAAGCGCAAATGAAAAACTGAGCGAGAGGGGTGCTATTGTGTGTGTGTATATGGATAAGTGCAAACACTGAAATACATTTTTTGCACGCAGCAATGAATTTTGTTCACTCAAATTCAGCTTTTGTACGCTCAAAATAAATTTCTCCTCAAAATGCAACACTTGCACTTGCAATATTTTTTTACGTGCGCTCAGAATAGTGGCACTGAAATAACGCCATACTTTTGTTCAGTCTATTTTGCTTTCTCCCTGAACCCCGGGGTTGGTGATTAAGAAGAAGCCCTGTGAGTGTATCCTTTGCAGTGCAGGATTTAATCATTATTCTCTAAAAACTTTTTAAAACAGGTTGTCCCCAAATGTGTATTCTGGCCCTACAAGACTCGACTACATGACACAATGAATGCGTAGTCTCTCAAGGCATGTTTTTGATTGTTTTTTGCATAGTGAGACAATACAATCTATAACTGCAATCTATAAACAGATCTCTGACATACAAGTTTTTATTATCCAAGTGTGAAAGCATTTTTTGAAATGCAAGGGATATGGCATCCACTATACACCATTTGGGATGATCTGTAAACTGTCCCGTTTGTTTATTCTGTCTGTAATATTCTGTTTTACGTGTCCCAGAACCTGTCAAAGCACTTCGTCACGATTGGCGTGACTGTTATTGAACTGTACTCATTAACACTGTTACATTTTTTTATGGCACGGAACAATTGTTGACTTTCTGAAGTTGGCAGGAACCACTAATTTTCTCAGTGAAATATTAAAAGACTGAAGATATTGGTTAATTTGGCACTACAGACTTTTAAAATGTGTCCTGTAATTCTATCTGGACTGGATACTCTATGGACATTAATATATTTACAAATCTTCCTTATGTCATGCACAGAAACATATGAGGATGACTAATGTGAAGATGACTGTTATCACAAATAAAGTGGGCAGCAGCACTGAGTGCAACGCCGGACCATGTCCCAGACGGGATACTGGTTTTGGTAATCTTCAAAGTAATTCATCAACGAATCCAGGGGAAAAATTACTCAAAAGTTGAGAAAAATGCTTATGATGGGTTTCAAAAAGTACAAATTACCGTAATTTGTAAATATACAAGTTCAAAGTAAAATAACCTAAGCTCATTCCTAAAGCACAGTGTTTAGTGACAATCTTAGGGAAGTTTCATGTAACTGTGGCACCAGCACTCTACAACAAAGGGGTGCCTGTGCTCCTGCAAATAAAAAAAAACACACTACTAACACAAATTTTACTACAGATGTATAAATTTAAACCACATTGGAATGGTATTCACTAAACATATTTTAAGTACTAAAATAATACATCATTTATTAACTTTCTAACTGGCTATCCAGCTAAATTTAGGGTTGAAGGAAGCTGGTGTCTATTGTGTCTATTGCGGTCTACAAAAGTGAAGGAAGAAAGTCCACCAGTAACTAATGTGTACACTTCATATCTCTTGTACTGGTCAAAGATTACAATGATATGGCCTAATTAAGTTGTTCAAAATACCTCAGTCCTAAAATCTGCAGAAAAATTACAATGGTAATGATTGATATGATGGTAGAAGGAAATAAAAAGTGTCCATGAGCAGTGAGATTGATTTCCTGCTGTATTTCAAAAATGACTTGGATCAGTTTGACACAAAAAAACATGAATTTCCATCTTTTTTATAAGCTACTGAGACTTTGAAATGCACTACCATAAAATACTTCCACAAATCTGACCATTTGTTCACTCCAAGAGAGGATGACTGATAAAAAGATTCTAAAATGACTGTTGGTTTTCTCCCTCGCGAGGATGAAAACCCTCCCTCTTATGTCTTATCTTTGCTGTCCTCTCTTGTCTGGGAGAGAAAGAAAAGGAAAGAGGAAGCAAGAGCAAGAGAGTTAGAGGAAAAATCTTCTCTACTGAAAGGGATGATCTAAAGTAGAAACAGGTGTCAGTGTAATCTAATTTTTTTCTCCCAAACTGAATTTACCCCTTGTCTGGATTACCAATCCATTTTGGTAATTCTGCTGAGCAATTTTGCTCAGAACATTATGATTGTATCATTTGCACATTTCTATCTTTCTGCCATATTTCTCTTATTCAGGAATCATTCACCTCATGAACAATTCAACAAAGGCTGCCATATACAGAAAACTTGTTGGGCCGATCCCCAATTTTCCTTCAGATTTTAAAAAATACAGCACATCCCTAAGACACAGAGAATCATACAGAATTCTTCCAGTTGTTTAAAATAAAATGCTAAATTAGGAGTGTAACAAAGACCACTGTATTAGATTGATAAAAAGAGGGGAGTATGTCCCATAACTCCGGAGAAAAGCTATATGTGGATAATGGCCAATTAAAACCCAAAGGGTGCCCAAAGCAAAATTCAGAAAAGCATCAGTTAAGAGCAAAACAAAACCAACGCTGTCATCTGACTTCACTTATAATTACAGCTGGGTATTAGCAAATTACATTTCAATATTGTATTAATCTGAGTCTAACATTAATTGAATGTTTTCTTTTTAAAAAGGGTCTTTCTACTCATTGTCTGTAAATGTGAATAGAAGATCTTCCTGTCATAGTGCCTACTGTGCAATGTCTTGTAAAGACTGATACAATTTTGAAGCCTGCAGGACTTGTACATCTATAGTAGGAAAAGAGGAATATCTGAGAAACCAAGGCATTTGGCAGTTGCGAAGCAAAAAGATTTTGAATGAGAAAATGTAACAAAAAAATACCATTTTTTCATATACAGTAGTACCTTTTCTGTAGGAAGCACAATTCTGAGGAACTTTACAACTACACAGATTTAGTATAATTGTTTCCATGCATTTTGTGCAGCTGGCACACTGGCTAGTTAAGTTATATGTTCGGGGACACAGAGTTAGAGTCGAAGCTGAAGACTTTTGAGTTTAGAGCGTAGTCCCTTGGCCATGGTGTCACATTTCCTACACAATGTATTTCTCTCACAGCAGTTCAAATGACTTGAAAGCTCCCTTTACTTATAGTCTATAAGGTTTGGTTCCTTGCGTGTGCCATAAACTAATACAGTGCACTTCAATGACAAAGTAGGCAGCTGATTTGCTTTTAAAGGTTTGAATATTGGTAATGACACTGACCTAAAGCAGCACAGATAATAATACCAAATTCTCAATTATGTTGTGATGGTTTATGTACAAAGTGTGCACAAAGAAAGAAAAAATAAAAATGGACACTCTTTTCATGGTAGCACATGCCATTACAGGATGTATTTCACATGAAAATTGTCTTATTATGGAGTTTCCACAGCATACTGAATTTGTCTTAGGCCATTAAACAATTTACTTATTACCAACGCATTGCTATAAACACATTAAAATTATTATTCTTTCATCCTTTTCTTCAATAAGATTTTTCCACTGAGTTGGCAAAGAAACAAATCCTGTGGTACCAACCTTGGTTGGGATGACAGTCCATCATTCATACACAATTTAGAGTTGCAAATTAAACAAAAAAAGTTTACTTTTGACTGTGAGAGATAAAAAAAGCTATCTGGAAGAAACCCATGTATAGCATGATGGAATTCAATATTGAATTCAATTCTTGTCCCTAGAGATGCAAGACAGTAGTGTTAGCCATTACGCCACAGTGCAGCCCCTTATTATCATGTGCTCTATTTATTTTCCAAAGGAACAGAAAACTCTGTTACTGCCCCCAACCTTCCCAAACTTTAACTAGAGAATAAACATTTCCATCAAAATGTGTTATACAAAGTTTAGACAAAAGAAAACAAAAAGCAAACAAAAAAGCACAATTCACTTCTTACAACAAAGTGCCTTAACAATGTTTTCTCCAGTCTACATGGCTTATGTATTAAGTAAAATGTGAGGAACAAATATAAAATGTAAACCACTTTAATCACTTACAGATGTCATAACAATGTCAAGAATAACATAAATGTAATCCTCATGTCGGGTTTAAGTAAGCTTAGTAACGATCATATTCAAAACCAGATTGTGAGAATCTGTCAAGCATCAGGAATGTTTCTACTAATCCAGTCATTAGCTCACCTTTTTAAGCCTATACAGTAATCTTGTTTTCATATAATTTCAGTAGGCTTTAAGAAAAAAAATCATCACAATATAATTTACAACAGGATAAGAGTTTGCTAGTTAACCTTATCATTCTAGAATATTAAACACATTCCAAGTGTACAACTCAATGTATCTATATATGTCAGACCAAAGTAAGCAATAAAATAAATAGGCTGGTTATTTAGTCACTGAATATTACTTATAACCTTTTCCAGTTCTAGAAAGCACTTGCTTTTCAACATCTCAATATACACTTTGTAAATTCAATTTGGTTAGTGGTATCCTTATTGACCATCTAAGAATATAGCAGGGGATCACTCAGGATACTATATTTAGTAAAAGTGTTTGAGATTCCCCAGGGCCCTAAAGGGCAATGTGTTGCAGTATCACAAAGGTAAAGAGGAGGACAGCCAATGTGGTCCTCTCCAGTATATGTATGAAGAAAACTTTCTGGGACAGGGACTGAAGACATCATCCAGGACATCAGAAGTAATTATGGTATGTACTTTGAAGAAGTACTGGGTACAGTTTAAAAGAACCTTGACAACAGCCCAGTTAGCCAGAACAAGGACGTAGTGCTAAAGTGTTGGAAAATGCACAGGGAGAGCACAGGCAACAAAGTAGCCAGGGATTATTTATTACTGCTTAGTTAGGCTCCAAGAGCAGAGATGCCTGTTATTTCTCCTTTTTGTTGTGCCTTGCCACTCCTGTGTCACTTATTCATTCTTTTTTGAATGCAATCCTTGCTCCTTTACTGGTTTTGGCACCACTACCATCCATAATATATTTTAAGAGCTGTGAAATGTTTTTATGTTCTTGATCATTACAAAATGTTTCATATGTTTAAATTTGTTCATGTCCTTGTTAATGTACTAAATTCAAAATGTCTCAAATGGATTAAGTTTTTTTGAAAGTAATACAGTATTGTATGGTACTGTGCATCCTCATGGAAGCTGTAAATTTGTCCCTTTAATAAGTAACTGTTATATATTAAGTAAAACATCAGCACAAACTGCATAAAATGTTGGAAATTCATCAATGTTCCCAACTAAATATGAAACATTCATTTAATAGAAACAAACTTATTCTAAATGACAGATTGTATACAATGAACAATTTTTTCCCCCAAAGAAAAAGAATTATTGATGTGGGATAGAGTTCATCAGTCCTGAATGAGTAACCAACTGTGATTAATGGTGGGAAAGGTTAAGACCACCCACCCAGAATGTGACCAGCATGAAATTAAAAGACATTCCACAGATAGTACACAACTTGTATAGATTTCATCCATGTAACATTCACATCAAACCTCCGCTACAACGATTTAAGTTTCACCGTATAATTGCATAACCCATCATGACAATCTAAGGCAACATATCACAACAGAGTTAACCTTAACTAGGGCAAAGCTACAATATAATGCTTTACTTTCAACAATATGCATAAACCTTTATAACACTAGTGTTTTATGTCATGTTATACATTATTTTAATATACTAGGCTATATTGATTCATACAAATTGTATCTACAGTATAACCTTACACAGCAAATGAAACAGGATCCCAACCTATTTTTTCAACCACAAGTACTTATATATGCATGCTTCCTTTGCATATAGACTTTCAAAAAAATAATTTTCATATAGACTTCCCCAAAAAAATAAGGAAAGAAAACAACCCTGTTTGATTATTAATGCTCGAATTAAGTAAATATACAGGTGATGGGTGTAACACAGCAAGATGCAGAGGACAGGAAGATATGGAATAAGATGATCCGCTGTGGCAAACCCTAATGAGAGAAGCTGAAAGAAGAAGAAGATATTAAGTGGACCTTCTTATCCTATATTATATTGCAAAGATAGAATACAAGAATACAAATTTATTTACTCTTTTCATGTTGTGTATCATTGAGTCTGAGGTGAAGTCTTAGTATATTGTTAAAGTCATGGCCATGGATCATATTTACCTTTATGTTTCTGGTCTTTTTAAGTTCTAATAAAATAAAAATTAAAAAATCACTAATTTAAGCATTACTTTCTAAGTAAATAGCATAAAACCAGAGACACAGTAACCAAAGTGTTATTGTTGACACACATTGTCAGAACTTGAGTACATAAATGGAAAGGGAGATGCTCAGAGACACATAGTGACTCACTAGTAGAACTGAGCTGGCACCCCAGTGGTTAAAAGTGCTGTGCCTTAGCCATTAGGTAATACTCCCTAATACTAAGATTTACAAATTGTGCTTTTTAGTAGACAACTATGTAAAAGAACCCCTTATAGAATATCTACTGCATTAACAAGTGTTATTAACCTTAAAATATAATTGCAAAATCCCCATAATAAATCTGCGTATTGCTTTTTCCATTGTGATCAAGTATGAAGAAGAATGTCACACTAAAAAGTACTTCTTAAAAGAGTCTTTGAAAAAAACATAAAAATAAAAGCATTTGATTGCCAAACAACATTTCACATTCACCAAGCAATATGTGCAGATGCTTCATTTTTGCCTTGTATCCAATAAATCTGCATTGCTTCAGACTTATTTTACAATTATTTCTCATTTTTTGAAAGTAGCCATTATATATACTACAAAAGCACATTTACTCAATTTATGTGGGAAATGTACCATTCATAAATATAATATGCAAACTCAACAGCAAAATTGGAATACAAATGTAAAACAAGCAAAAAAGTGCAGTGTGAAAATGATGGATATCCTGCATAGAATATTTTTTCCATTCATTGATAACAAAACAAGAGTAATTTATATTGGCCCAGGTCTCGCATAAATATGCAAACTGGATGCTAATTTTAACTGTGAAAGTGATTCTCAGCATTGTGCACATTTCAACATAACTTTACTAAATCACAGTAGCTATTACAGTCTTGCATTTAGTACAGTAACATCACTGGCAAGGTGGCCAATTTAACTGGCTATCCAAATTGGTGCTTAAAAACGGGGCTTGGCTTTTTGTGGCTTTCTATATAAATAATAAACCAAAAATGTACAGCTCTGCATTGCATACCTATAAATTCTGGACCATTCTCACAGAAAACATTCTTGTTTTTAATTGAAGGAAAAATACACATCCTTCAACTCTACTAAAATTTTCTGTATTTGTAAAATACTGCAGACAGGCAGCAGATGCTGTCTGTATTTTTCTCCATACTTCATATTTTTATTGTAAATAATAAAGAATTATTCTTCCTTTGTGCTAGGTAGTAGTGTAAATAGGAGCTGTGAAACACTGAAGGAATACTAGCAGTTCATTTTGCAAATGCAAAGGCAGAACTCAAGCAGCTTAGATTTGCGGATATATACACTATTAAAGAGAAGTATTTCAGCCAGTACAGAGAGTTGAGAGATCTGACATGTTGCTTCACTTTAATTGCTTTTGTAGCCTTTGTTGTAAGAGAATGAATGATGCCTGACTTACCTAATCAATGAAATTACAAAAACAATAATGACAAATTTTCCCCAAACACTGTAGAGGAAACTAGAGTAATATTTTTTCAGAGAGAAATTCATCATTGAACACATCATGCATTCATTATCATACTTAAGGAAAATTGATAGTGAGTATAAAAACCAAACATTTTAATAATAAAAAGATAAAAGAAACTGCAGTTTGATATTATAATCCAAAACATATCACCTTAAAGAAAATAAGAAATGATTTTAAAAATCTACCACCAATTCCATCACCACCCTGAATGATCAATAATTTTCAAAAGAAAACTTATTCTTAATTAAAAGAAACCTCACTTAGTAAAGCTTCAGCTCTTACTATTACAGGCTATAGACTGACTCCAAGTGGAAAAAGATTAAATTATTCCAGTAGAGTCCTGTTTATTAAATTATTAAACCTGTCAAAATTTACATTTCTAAACTTCGAACTAAACTCTCCTTCGTCACTCTGCCACTTTTAAAACTCACCCCTCCTCTTCTGGTAGTCAGAGTGGTGACTCTGAAGCTAGGGATCTGCACCAGCAGAAGGTTTCCCGTTCAAATCCTGTAAATGCCTGAAGTGATTC
Source organism: Polypterus senegalus (assembly GCF_016835505.1). NCBI lineage: Eukaryota > Metazoa > Chordata > Cladistia > Polypteriformes > Polypteridae > Polypterus > Polypterus senegalus. Next base: position 266,370,962 of record NC_053155.1, read on the forward strand.
GACTCGGTTGGGCCCCTGTGCAAGGCCCTTAACCTGCAATTGCTCCATCCTGGGTATGACATTAACCTTGCATCCAGCTGTGCAGGCAGGTCCTCCAAATTGCAAGGGAAATTTTGGGGGTTGGTGGCAAGATCGGCACTCCAACCACTGTAAAAAAAAAAAAAAACTCACACTGTTCCATTCCATCCAAGCTAGTGTGGTACTGAGGTGTCACTTGGGTCTCAATTGCATGGTTTATCGTGTGGTGGGTGCAGCAACGGACTGTATCAGTGCATGCTCCCAACCTACCAGACTAGTCTTCTGGCAGCACAATCATTAGCTGAAAGTGTGTCAGTTGTTTTACATTTTAAACTCCCTACCAGTATTATCAATAAATACAGTCATGATAGGAAGAATATATTGTAAATGTTTATTGCAATGCACTTCAAGTTTGTAAATAGTTAGACAACATTCAAACTTGATACCAGAATTGTAATAATAAGCCAACCACATACAGTATATTGACATTTTGAGAAAAAGATAAAAGGTACCAAGTCTTCAGCACAATATAATTTCTAAGTAAAAAGATAATTTGCTGAAGAAAGCAAAACTCTACATATGTTAAGAGTTCTCTCAAAAATGTGTACATAAACAGGGCTTAAACTTTGTATAAGATTTCACTGTCAACCCTTCTTTGTGTATTAGGTAATTAATTTTGTTCTGATTAAACTCCAATGGTTTATCAATGCTCGTATTACCTACTTATTGCCCAGTTTTGAGCGGGAGATACTGTCCACAAATAAATCCTCAACCACTGACTAAGGATACATTCACAATGCAGCTCATTTCCTTTCCATTTATTCACTCATATATAATAAAGATCTGGGGCCTCATGTATAAACAGTGTGTATGCACTAAAATGTTGCGTATGCCCTTTTCCACACTCACGTTGAGATGTATAAAAACTAAAGTTGGAGTAAAGCAACGCGCATTCTCACACCAGCTCAATCCATTGTATATGCTCGTTTTCAGCTCGCTTTTTTGCAAACTGGTAGCACCCAGAGTCAAAGCAGTGCTACTGTTCCTTTTTGGTTTCCTTTTATTTTCTAGATTCACACCCCTGACACAGCTTTATCAAATACACTGAAATTAACTGCATATCGTTTATTAGTTTTCGGCATCTTATTGTAATCAACCTGTAACTTTATAATGGTGCACGGAATGGCCAAACTATTCCAAATACTATAGCTGCTTTAGCACTGTTACTCTCAGTGTACCACTCAAGAGTATTTTAACCCACTGTATCTAACTGTGGAATCACAGCTGTACAGCAGCTGATTGAAAAGCTATAAGGCAAATTGCATTGAGAGTAGTGAGAGAGGTCACTGCTTTGTCACAATTAATAGACCACCACAGTAGCCATATATACTTAGAGAAAATTCCTTAATGGTAAAGCAGTCCTTTAATAAAGCATTTCGTACATAATATAAATTACCGCCATAATGGGATAAAATTTTGGTTAAATAAGATTGAAAATAATCCCAATCTCTACAGTTTAACCAGATTTCTGTGATTGCTATAATCTCATATTTCCATGCCACTACATTTTTATTTGTTCATTTCAAAACATACTGTATAATACACAATTCTTAGTCTAATTCTAATTCTTAAAATATTACTGGGAATACTTTAAGTTTTACATTTTATTGATATTATTGTTTGATAGTTTACATAGATTTGCCTTCTGACATGGTAGTGCCAGGACAACGATTTGTTCCTTAACGTCAGAAAAACCCAAACAAGATGATCTTGTTACTATTGCTCCTCAGCTTGGCATCTACCTCTTAAAACTGTGCTTACAGACCTGCAAGCCTATCCTTATCTGAATCTATCATAGGTTCCTTACCGCGCTGCAGGTATGATAAAGGTTGCTGTAACAGAGAGTATGTCTATCTCCCTTACTGAGTCCTGTACGATCACCACTGTGCTCCTTCTGTGGGCTAATTTACAGGCAATTCTCTAGGGCTCTTCAGTATTGTGTAATACTCCAGATGTGTCAGAGATGCTATCAAGCTCCACAAGGTACACAAGATGAAGGCAAGTTCATTTAAATCTGCAGTAAAGCTACCCCTTGTCCAAACTCACTGAAGCTGAAGCCAATCACTAAACAAAACTAGCACTATATTGACCTCATTTACATCTGATCTCCTTTCTTTCAAGACTATAAATAGATTAAAGATTGTGATTGGTTTAAAAAAAAAAGTGCAATCTGCCTCTCTTTTTCTAATTATATTTTTTTCTTCAAGTTACCAATTAATTTTCCCAAGTTTTCTAATTCCTAACTCAGCTTTAATTTATATCATGCACAGAGGTTTTTCACATTCCTCAGACACCTTACACAGTAGGCAGACCATAAGTAACTACTGTATATACTTGCACATAAGTTCTCTCACAGATAAGTCGAGACTTAATTTAACAGTATAATTTTTGATATTTTATAATGTTAGTCATATAAGTTGAATGCGGAAAACTCACGCTATTGGTACAAGGAATTATGATATGCTAACGCCCACCTGAGAGAGTAACCACGGCACACACTGCCTTTTTTTTTGTGAGTGTGGCAATGCCCTGTATCAGCGCATGCTCCTAACCTCTCTGTTTCTGTCTCTCTTTCTATTGTACCTAAATACCCAAACTATTCCAAAGCAACGTTTGCACTGTTTTGTGTTTTTGTATCTCACACCCTCATACACCTTTATCATATCTCTTACCTACGATGGAGCGTTCGATCAGAAGAAAATATGAAGCTGGTTTTAAATTAAACGTTGTTGAAGTATTGAAAGAAATTGGTAACTGCGCTGCTGCAACAAAATTCGATGCATCTCAGAAACTGATGCAAGATTGGAGGAGGCAAAAAAAAAAAAATTAAGCGTTGCATTTTTGAACGGGCGTATAAGTCGGGGTCTGATTTTATGATCGATTTTTTGTGTTTCAAGACCCGACTTATATACGTGAGCATATATGGTAACAGGAAATTAAATATTCCTGATCCTGCTAGATCTCTCCTCTGACTTTGACATGGTCAACCACAACATCCTTCTTGCCACACTCTCTGACCTTGGAATCACTGGGACTGCTGTAAGATGGTTTGAGATCTATCTCTCAAGCAGATCCTACTGTGTGTCTCTAGGGTGCACCAGACATGCACAGTGGAACCCCAAGGATTGGTGCTGGGTCCTCTACTTCACTCTGCTGGGCTCCATTATCCAATCCCATGGGTTCTCTTAACAGTGCTATACAGATGATACATAGCTGTACCTGTCATTCCCTCCTGAGGACAATATGGTATTTGCTACAGTCTCTGAATCTCTTACTGTTATCTCAACGTGGATAAAGGACCACCATTAACAACTCGATCTTTTAAAAACTGAGCTTTTTGTGATCCCGGCCAGCCAGTCCATTCAACTTCCCATCTCAGTACATCCTGGCTCACCGCCACTATCGTCTACAAATTAGTATGCAACCTTGGGATGATGACTGATGAGCACCTATCTTTTTCTGACCACACTTCTACAGTTTTTCATTCATGCAGGTTCATGCTGTACAATATCTGCAAGATCAGATCTTGTCTGATGGAATACACAATACAACTTCTGGTCTATGCTTTGCTCTTGTCATGTCTGGATTATTGCAACTTGCTTCTGGCAAGAGTATCTACATGTGCTATCAAGCAACTGCAGGTGGTCCAGAATGAATTAGCCTGTTTTTTATTTAACCAGCCAAGAAGGAAACATGATACTCTTCTTCTTCAGGTTGCTACACTGGCTTCCAGTAGCAGCATGCATTAAGTTCAAATCGCTGATGCTTGCCTACAGAGTAGTTAATGGGTCAGCAATTGAGTATATGCTGTGCTCCTTCTCGGCTATTCAGGTCTGCCATGGAAGAGCATCTGGTGATGCCACCTCCACACAGTATCAGGTCTCAACCTAGACTTTTTTTCCTGTGTAATTCCTAGTTGGTGAAATGAGCAACCCATCTCCATCCGAACTGCTAACTTCCTCAATGTATTTAAGAAGCAACTGAAAGCCCCTCTGTTCGGTGAATATCTGTCTAACTGATTGGGAGAAAAAGAATGATTAGTTATTACATCTATTCACTTGTGGTGGCCAACTTTTGTTATCTATCCTAGTACACTTGCTAAACAAACAGGCCCTAGCCTAATGTTACTTGATTATGTTTACCTCTTTTGTATGTCACTTTGGATAAAAGCATTGGACAAGCAAATAAATGTAAATGCAAGTGTTTCTACCACTTGATTAACTTTTTAGTGTTACTCTGGGCTCTAATGCCTTTCAATTTCCTCTGTGTCTTTAAATCCTTAGTATCTACTAACTAAAAAGAATGAATTAACTATTTTTAAAAAAAAAAACTTTTTAGTTTCTACTTACAGTAATCCCTCCTCGATCGCGGGGTTGCGTTCCAGACCCCCCCACAATAGGTGAAAATCCGCAAAGTAGAAACCATATGTTTGTATAGGTATTTTTATATAATTTAAGCCCTTATAAACTCTCCCACACTGTTTATAAATATTCCCCGCAGAGTTATACAGCATAATCCCTTTGTATTTTCTTAGATATTAGATAAGATTCATTGAAATTATGTATATAAACACACTGTTTATATACAGTAAAACCTAAATATTATTTTAAAGATATCGAGTGACAGACAGGCCAACCAGCAATAAATACGTACAATGCAAGAAAAATAGTATACAGTAAATGTGTGTACAGTGACACTAAATGTACGTACATGTACTAAGTACTGTAAGTAGAAAATTAATGATGGTTACTCACCAACAATGACACGATGACTTGTCCGATAACAATGAGTTTAATTTTACTGCACAACAAAGGAGAGCGTTACAGCCCTTCTAAAGGAGCCACTTCAGGCGATTGTGTAGCACTGCCGTTGTTCTTCTTCTGGCAGTCTTCAATCCAAATCCCTAAAGCAGATTCCATCCAGACTACTGCCTTATTACATCCACTTACAACTCGTTTTGCACCCTGGTTAAAAGGACACTGCGGCCGTAGATCTTATATTCCTTTCCTTCTTTTTAAATAAAAAGAATCGTAGCCTCATTGATGCTGTAATGGCGTCCTACATCAGTGTAGCTTTTCCGTTCCTTCAACAAATGCGAAATGTTTACCTTTTCGGCAATCGTTAACATCTTCCGTTGGCGCTTGAAGCAGTAGCAGGAGCAGATCGTTTTGGAGCCATAATGAAGGGCTTGACTATGCACAAAGATAAACACAAAAGAGCACAAAAGTTAACTCTTTACACAGCGAAACACGTTGATGCTGAATGAGCAAGACGAGACTCCCTGGTTAACACTGCATTCAGCACACAGGAACTTAACTGCGTGCTCTGATTGGTTAGCTTCTCAGTCATCCGCCAATAGCGTCCCTTGTATGAAATCAACTGGGCAAACCAACTGAGGAAGCATGTACAGGAAGTAAAAAGACACATTGTCCGCAGAACCCGCGAAGCAGCGAAAAATCCGTGTTATATATTTAGTTATGCATAACATATAAAATCCGCGATATAGTGAAGCCGCGAAAGTCGAAGCGCAATATAGCGAGGGATTACAGTATATATTTTCACCTTCAATCTTGAGTGCGCTTACAATTATGAATTTAAATGAAGATTGATTACCAATTTCACAGGCTGCTTAGATGCTGCATCCTCCTTTGTCACACTTCCCATTCTCTCCTTTTGTGGCTCAGTACCCAAGATGAACTAAAACATGAACTGGCAAATGCACACACATTTAAAATTTACAAAAATATTTCCTGTTAAGCAGAGACAAAGATACTTTAAAAGCATAGGTTGGTCATTCAGCAGTAACCAAACTCCTAATTTTAGAAGCAATTGGCAAGTCAAAGTAAACATTTGTAAGACAGACTCAATGCACTATACAAATAGACTTCAATAAACAATGACAGTAATGTCAGCTCACAGTTCCTAATCTTTATGTCAGCAAAGCAAAGACTCTTCCTAGAAATAAAACAAATAAACATTGATAAATACCATGTAATGCGAGGCAGCACTAGATTCATGTCCCAGCCAGGATTCCCAATCTTGTCTGGGACTATAAAATGGATAGACAGATGCAAACAGCTTTCCAGGACTGCATTCTTCTCCAGTACATAAGCTGGCAGTGTGCACCCATTCGCACACCTACAGGGCATACTAGGAACAGTAACCCTGCTGGGCCCTGCTGTGTTCCAGAAGGAGTTTTAGGCTGTCCATACTTTGAGGTACTCCCATCTGAACCAAAAGTGCTTTATTGTAGCATTGAAAGTACTCAGGGTTCAAACGTAAAGGTGGCCCTTTCATCTTATTCAGCAAGTCTGAGCCAGGAGGAAAAGGATGTTTGGGTGAAAAAGGATGGTAAAAGGATGGTAATAATTGAGACTTCAGACTTGTGTATTGAAGGAACAAACTGCAAATAAATGTTTTTTTGAAAACGTGACTGGTGTTTGTGTAGTGGTGTTGAGGGTTAGGGGTCCTGAGACACCCAATACTGGCCACAACCAACAGCACATAACAAATGACATATAACAACATATATGTATATGTTGCTACAAATAATTAATCTAGCATATCAGAGCTATAATAACCCTAGATGCAAGTATTCCTTCATGTTTAAATAAAAAATGCCAGTGAAAACAACACTTTTTGAATAAAACCAACAGTAATTTATAGTTTTTTTTATTTATATGGGGAAAAATGTGTACCTCCATTTTTTTTGGTTAATAAAATCACCTCTAACATTACATGCAAGTTAGGTGAATTGGTGCAGCTAAAATGGCCCTGGAATATATGTTTGTGCGTGAGTGTGTTCACCCTGTGATTGACTAGCTCCCTTTCCAGTGATTGTTTTTGCATTGTGCCTATTGTTTTCTGGGACAGGCTATAGTTTCCCCATGATGCTGCTAAGGATAAGAGAGTTTGGAAAATGGATGGATGGAGTACATGACACAAGATTCAGTTCAGTACAAAATAGCACAGGAGTAGGCTATCAGTAAAGCATCTTTCTTTACTGTAGAAGTATAGGATCATTATGTGGCCATTACTGCCACATGCACATAGTACAGTGAAATTCTTTCATTTACAGCCAGACACCCAAACAGGATAGCATAAAGAATGTTGTAACTTATTTCCTTATATTCTATTTATATATTTTTTGTTTGATATATTGAAAATCTTATTTACTTGAATTTTTCCTACTAAATCTAAGGTAGACGTTCATAATACACAAATATATAAAAGTTATGAAAGTACTTATCTTTATTCACCTCCTTACTAGAGCCTAAAATCTGATCCCATTGTTCCTCTTATTAGTGCTATGCTGATGATATGCAATAGTGTCTGTCATTCCCTTCAGAGAAGCACATAATAGCTAGTGTCTCTGCATGTTTAACTGATATTGCAATATGAATGAAGGAACACCATCTTGAGCTAAAACTGGCAAAGATGGACCTTCTTGTTATCCCAGCTTGTCTGTCTATTCAGCATGTTCAGTTTGGTTCATTATCATGAATACCCACCAAGTCTATTTGCAACAATAAACAAACATCAGCAAGATCAGATTGTATCTGATGGAAAATGCAGTTCAACTCCTGTCCCAGGCTTTTGTCTTGTCATGTCTGAACTACCACAACTCTCTATCCAAGCTCTTCTACAGATGATTCAAATTGCAGTGACACATTTAGTTTTCAACTAGCCAAGGCAGGCACATGCCACTCCTCTTTTCAGATCATTACTTTGGCTTCCTGGAGCTACATTTATTCAGTTCAAATACTTGAGATTTTCCAAAAGTGTACTCAATAGGTCAGTGCCTAAACATATGGAGATTCTTGTGTGGTCCTACTATCCTTCTCAACGACTCAGGTCCACTGATGGAAGGTGTCTAATGATGCCACGTCTGCATTGAATCAGAGACACTTTTCATGTGTAGCTTCTAGCTAGTGGCATGAGCTTCATGAGCACCTTCATTCAAAACTGGCTCTCTCAATGTGTTTAAGAAGCATCTGAAGACTCTCTTGTTTGGTGAATTTCTGTCTAACTGATATTAGCTGTTAAATTTTTGGTAACCGAGAATTGTGATGATACATTTTGTAACCTTGTGCTAAACACTTGTTCCCAAACAGTCCCCTAGACTGATGTTTACTCGATTATGTTGACATCTTTTGCAAAGTAAGTTAGGAAAAAAGTGCCTGCTAGTAAAAAAAATGTAAATGTAAATTTTTTTAGTCAGAAAAATGGCAATTTTCTTTGAAATGAAAGAATATAAACACCAATGTAGCAAATAGCACTATAATTAATGTAAATCCAGGACTCATTGTCACCTGCATTTACTATCAGTCACTTCTATACTGTGACACATCATCCTACATACAGGAGTATGGACTACTCAAAGTACATACCTTAGGCTTAAAAGCCAAATACCTTAGCATAATTATGGTCTGCTTGTGAGTTACTGAAGACAAATGTCATTCTTAAATGTGTCAAGTGGACAGTGTAATGTATTTTAAACAATGTACAATTAGGGATAATGTGAATGTGAAAACAGAACATGATTTCAGCTCTATTGTTCCATATTCTGCCCCATCCAATAAACAACTGACTTCAAGTGAAACCTGCTCTTGCAACAAAAGATATCTCAGAGTTGTTAGCACATAGAAAGTCTATATGTCCATGTTCAGAGAGAAAGAGAGAGAATGACTGGCTGACACAGTCACCAGCAAGGCAGGTAATACATGCAATGGAAGCTTAAAAGAAAGCAATGGAAGTATAAATCAAAAATGGTTGGAAAAACAAGTTTTGAGCTATTTCTTTGAGGCACATCTATTCATGAAATTGTTCCATTTTGAAAGGCAGGCAGTGATGTGGTGGAGGTTGTGGGTTCAAATCCCACCACTGACACTGTCTGACCCTGAGCAAGTCAATTCACCTGTCTGTGCTCCAACTGAAAAAAAAAAAAACAAAAAGAAATAGAACCAACTGTATCTCAAACATTGTAAGCTGAATTGGATAAAAGTGTTGTCTAAATAAATAAATTAAAAAAATGTAGCTAATATTTCATATTATTATTGTGAGAGAACATTAAGTTTTGCATTCTGTATAGAAAATGTGTACTTGCATGCCCGTATGGCACACATGGAGAAATACTGAATGTCACATTTTGGGTCAAAATAATTACAATATAAATTTAAGTCCATATCACTCGGTCCTAGGTAAACAATGAAAATAAGAAGATTTGTTGATCTGTAGTACTAATCAACAAGATACCAGGTGAAGGGAACTGCCAAACGTTTGAGGCCTTGCCTTAATTCAAAGAAAGATCCAACTTTATCCAGTACCAGGATGGATAGCCAGTGATACTAGAAAACTAACACTACATAACCAAACTGAACAGTTGTAATATTGGTGTAGTCTACAAAATAAATAGTTGAGCAGATTATAATTATTCTGCACAATGTACAATAAATGTATAAATAAAAAAAACACAAGGAGGTAGAATGTAAGGAAAACTTTAGTGGCTAATAGACATAAAGAGAGAGAGTGAGAGAGACTTTCAAAGGTTGTGTAGGGCATTGGTGTAAACTGAAGTCACTGTCACTTTTATGGAACCAGCTTGCAATGAGGCATGCTTTTGTATATGGTATATTGTCCTGCTAGATGTATACTTTTGAAAAAGGATAAACTAAGATGATGCATATGGGCAGTAATAATACTTTGGTGTGTTGTGGCATTCAAATGGAGCTCAGTTTTTATAAAGAGACCTAATATGTGCCAAGAAACCATTTAATCACACTATTACACTACCCCCATCAGCCTGTAGCTATGACATCAGGTTTTTATAACAGTGGTTTGCAGCCTGATATCCTTTCCATTTTTTGAAAAACACAAAATCAAATATTCAGCATTTATATTTTAATGTGGTAAATTATACAAATCAGCAAGGTTTGTTATCCTTTTTCACAAAGATAATATATTCACATACAGTAGTAGTAATGTTGTGGTCTGCCTACAGCAGACGACCTATAGGTATAGTCAATAATCCTGTGTAAGGTGACTGGTACGTTAACTTAATTAGCTTCCCTACATAAACTCTTACGTTATTCATATTGAGTGCAAGTACGAGTATAATTATTACAGGGCATACCCATAACAGTGATTATTTCTTTTTGCTTTATACTTCTAGGGCAGGATCCCAAACCTGCATTGAACGGATTTGAATAAGTGAACTAACCATCTTAACATATGACCTTACCTTGAGCACTAAAAATATTTAAGGAAAATATTTAGGTTTATTTAACGTTGTTCTTAATAAAACTCTGTCAAATATGCAAACTGATCAACTGTGTCCAAATACAATCAGAGCTGTCTGTTCACTGCGGCTCCCTTCCATTACAGAATAATTAAATAGACATACAGTACTGTATATGGTGTATAACTGAGGCATTCTCCAACCACATTAAAAACAATAAATATAAGAAGTGTAGAATGCTAATTATATTACTTTTACTTATATACACTCACCTAAAGGATTATTAGGAACGCCTGTTTAATTTCTCATTAATGCAATTATCTAATCAACCAATCACATGGCAGTTGCTTCAATGCATTTAGGGGTGTGGTCCTGGTCAAGACAATCTCCTGAACTCCAAACTGAATGTCAGAATGGGAAAGAAAGGTGATTTAAGCAATTTTGAGCGTGGCATGGTTGTTGGTGCCAGACAGGCCGGTCTGAGTATTTCACAATCTGCTCAGTTACTGGGATTTTCACGCCCAACCATTTCTAGGGTTTACAAAGAATGGTGTGAAAAGGGAAAAACATCCAGTATGCGGCAGTCCTGTGGGCGAAAATGCCTTGTTGATGCTAGAGGTCAGAGGAGAATGAGCCGACTGATTCAAGCTGATAGAAGAGCAACTTTGACTGAAATAACCACTCATTACAACCGAGGTATGCACCAAAGCATTTGTGAAGCCACAAAACACACAAACCTTGAGGCGGATGGGCAACAACAGCAGAAGACCCCACCAGGTACCACTCATCTCCACTACAAATAGGGAAAAGAGGCTACAATTTGCACGAGCTCACCAAAATTGGACAGTTGAAGACTGGAAAAATGTTGCCTGGTCTGATGAGTCTCGATTTCTATTGAGACATTCAAATGGTAGAGTCAGAATTTGGCGTAAACAGAATGAGAACATGGATCCATCATGCCTTGTTACCACTGTGCAGGCTGGTGGTGGTGGTATAATGGTGTGGTGGATGTTTTCTTGGCACACTTTAGGCCCCTTAGTGCCAATTGGGCATCATTTAAATGCCACGGGCTACCTGAGCATTGTTTCTGACCATTTCCATGACCACCATGTACCCATCCTCTGATGGCTACTTCCAGCAGGATAATGCGCCATGTCACAAAGCTTGAATCATTTCAAATTGGTTTCTTGAACATGACAATGAGTTCACTGTACTAAAATGGCCCCCACAGTCACCAGATCTCAACCCAATAGAGCATCTTTGGGATGTGGCGGAGCAGGAGCGTGCCCTGGATGTGCATCCCACAAATCTCCATCAACTGCAAGATGCTATCCTATCAATATGGGCCAACATTTCTAAAGAATGCTTTCAGCACCTTGTTGAATCAATGCCACGTAGAATTAAGGCAGTTCTGAAGGCGAAAGGGGGTCAAACACCGTATTAGTATGGTGTTCCTAATAATCCTTTAGGTGAGTGTATGTTCAATATACTGTTATTGGATTAAGCTATTGAAAACAGTTTTATGTTGACATCTTGTGATATAGGTGTATTTAAAAGAGTTAAGTATTTTTTCAGGAAAATCAATCAATTCAATAGAGAAAAAAACTATTCAAAGTAATGTGTTAAATGATACTGTGCATAGCTTACAATTATTTATTAAAATTAATAAAATTAATGTATTATTAAAAATCTTTTAAAAACACTTGTGTAAACATCTGCTGACTTAATAAGAAAACAAAGTGTGTGCTGATGGAAGAAGAAGTTTTGATTTATAGGAGCAACCAAAAATAAAATTGTGTTTTTAAATATATTGTAAACCATACAAAAATGATTATATTAACTTTTAATGCTGAATTTGTTTCCCTGCAATAACTTTTACAATCCTGTTTTCATAAATGCCATATTCTAGTTCATATTTCTACACCAGTTGACATCTTTCATCTATTGTTTAAATTAATCCCGATTTCCAATACAGAGGTATTATTTGCTCTGTATATAAAATGGAAATTGCTGTTAATCAGACTTAACTATAAAATATAAGTTAGTTACTTTACACCTATTTTTTACATACATAATGTCATCAAGTTTATTATAAACTAGACATTAAGCCCGTTACAATAACAGGTGCTAGAACAGTAGTGCATAAACATTAGTAAGAACAGTCTATATTAAATGGCAAGGGACCTTGTATGTGACTGTAATATGCGTCACTGTATTGTGTGCCTTTAATTTTCTCTCTCAGTAATACTGGTTTGTATTTCTGTAAAATGTCTGTAATTTTGTCTGACACTAATACAGTGGAACCTTGGTTCACGACCATAGTTCGTTCCAAAACTCTGGTTGTAACCCGATTTGGTCGTGAACTGAAGTAATTTACGCCATAGGATTATATGTAAATACAATTAATCCATTCCAGACCATATGAACTGTATGTAAATATATATTTTTATATAAGTTTTTAAGCACAAATATAGTTAACTAAACCATTGAATGCACAACGTAATAGTAAACTAAATATAAAAACACTGAATAACACTAAGAAAACCTTGAACAACAGAGAAAACTAACACTGCAATTGTTTGCGCTAATGCCTTACAACTTAATAAACAACCAAAAAAAGTAACATTGTAACAATGCACGTGCGCGCCAGTGTGTGTGTGTCTCTCTCTCATGGGCCTGTGTGTGTCTGTCTGTCTGTCTGTCTCACGCGCGCCTGTGTGTGTCTGTCTGTCTGTCTGTGTGCCTGTGTGTGTGTCTCTGTCTCGCGCGCCTGTGTGTGTGTGTCTGTCTCGCATGCGCCTGTGTGTGTGTCGGTCTGTCTCACGTGCGCCTGTGTGTCTGTCTGTCTGTCTGTGTCTGTCTGTCTCACGCGCCTGTGTGTGTGTGTCTGTCTCCGCGCGCCTGTGTGTGTGTGTCTGTCTCACGCGCCTGTGTGTGTGTGTGTCTGTCTCACGCGCCTGTGTGTGTGTGTGTGTCTGTCTCACACGCGCCTGTGTGTGTGTGTCTGTCTCACGCGTGTGTGTGTGTGTGTGTGTGTGTGTGTGTGTGTGTGTGTGTGTGTGTGTGTGTGTGTCTCTGTCTCTCGCACGCCTGTGTGCTTCAACTACTGTGTTATGACTTCTATTTCTTCAAAGAGTACTATTGTTTAATTGCCTGTTGTTTTTTTGTGTGTGTGATGGTATTTGTGGTTATACCAGCATTTTCTTTTCCAAAATAAAAAAAAAATGCTGTAGAATTCACATCGAAGTACAAAGACCTAAAATGATGGATAAGCGATTAATTTTTGTAGAAGTTCACAACAATTCAAAGCTCAGTTCTGAAATACAGAGTGTTTCTTATTACAGTAACAATGGTTATTTAAACTTTTTAAGTGTGTTTGTACATTGTTCACTCTTAATCAAATTAAAAAGTGAAATAAGGATAACTTGGTGATATAATGAATAAATCATTACATGATACTCTGAAACATTCTGGGCAGAAAGAAAAATTCTGTTCCCAATACAATTGGTCTCCCTTCTATTCTTTCTACTCTCCAAATTGACAACATAATAATAAATAATAATAGTAAATGTGTGCATGTTGTGTAAATGGAATAGGTGATTTTCTCTTAGGTGTTAAAATTTATTTTTGCCACTGTGGAACAAACTATGGGAAGGAACCCTTCTGTAGATAAAAATGTCTGTTTTTTATGTGATCCACATTAGATGAGAATGTAGACAGATTATCCAATCTGAACATGCTATGTATGTACAAATTTAATATAAACAAATATATCACACAAATGCAACCTAACAGACAAACATGAATTCAAATGGGAATTTCAACAGCATACTGGCTGCTGTGCTACTTCATATGGTTTTAAGTGCAGGATGTCTAAGAATTTGCCAGCTTGCGATGGCAAGTAAGAGAAACAGAATATGAAAAATCATTGCCATGTCTTTGTGTGCAGTTATCATACCATATCTTAATTCAATAAAATGTACTATAATCCATCTTCATTCTTAATGCAGAGAATTAATAATGGTCGCATAAAAATGAAGTGAAAGTGGGTATATTTCCAGGTAAATCCAGTTCTACCAAAAAAAACATTTATTTCACTCAAAGAATGCAGTTCAAAGTGCTTTACAACATGAAAAATAACATTTTAAATATCTAAATGACAGTCTGATGATAAGGTGGTGGATGTTAAAAACGAAAAACTTGTTCAGCTGGAATAAAAAAAAATCTGTAAGGGTTCCAGGCCAAAAGACTGCCCAGCCCGCACTGGGCATTCTTCCTAACATACTGTATATTATATAACATTTATTGACTGGCATTATGAAAACAGCATTTATCTTACCCAATACTCATATTTCTTTTATTTCAGGAAAGTAACATAGTGTACAATTGAGTAGGTACACTTTTTCTAGCTCTTATGCAACAAATTACTTCTAAATCAATCTAGAAAGAACACCAGAGGAAAAGAAAACCCAGAAAAGAAATCTATACTAATAAAAGGCAAAGCCCTCACTGACTGACTGACTGACTGACTGACTGACTGACTCACTCCAGGTTTCATTTCTCACTGACTGAACGCCCCATCACTAATTCTCCAACTTCCCGTGTAGGTAGAAGGCTGAAATTTGGCAGGCTCATTCCTTACAGCTTACTTACAAAAGTTAAGCAGGTTTCATTTCGAAATTCTACACATAACGGTCAACAACATCCGCCATGTTGAACTTTGTTATTTATGGCCCCATCTTAACGAAATTTGGTAGGCAGCTTCCCTGCACTAACCGAAACCAGCCGCCATATTAAACTTTCCAACGTCACAAATTCTCCAACTTCCCGTGTAGGTAGAAGGCTGAAATTTGGCAGGCTCATTCCTTACAGCTTACTTACAAAAGTTAAGCAGGTTTCATTTCGAAATTTTATGCGTTACGGTCATAATGATCGACAACGTCCGCCATGTTGAACTTTCTTATTTATGGCCCCATCTTCACGAAATTTGGTAGGCAGCTTTCCTGTGCTAACCGAAACCGATGTACATACTTATTTCAGTGGTATGACGCCACTGTCGGCCGCCATATTTAACTTTCCAACGTCACTAATTTTCCAACTTCCCATGTAGGTAAAAGGTCACATGGACAAGGGGAATGATGTGCTTCCGGGGTTAAGAAAAGGACTTTTTACCTGACCCGGAAGTGATACAAGATCACATGGACTGGGGATTGGGAACACTTCCGGGTCAGGGAATATAAAAGGACTATGAGAGCTCCCAGACAGCTGGAGGATTGTATTATTGTAGTATTTGTGAGTGTTTATGAATATAGTGGAGGAGAGGGTGCTTTGTGCACTGTGGCAATTTAATAAAGTCAACATTTGGACTTTTACCTGGTGTCTGGAGTCATGGACAGGGGTTCAAGGGAGCGATAGCGCCCCCTATCTGTCACAGTACTTATTTCGGTGGTATGACGCCACTGTCGGCCGCCATATTGAACTTTCCAACGGTCTTTGTTACTTATGGGCCCATCGTCAAGAAATTTGTTACACGGGTTCCCAATGCTAGCTGAATCCTACTTTCGTACATATATACATCCATAACCTGCAGCACAGTCACCGTGTGAGGCGGCGTTGGATCCCCCATCCCAATGCCTCCCACGTTGTTGGCTGCCTGCCTATATAAGGCCATCCGTCGCTCCGGTTTCTACATTCCCTTCCTTGCTTCGCCACGGGATTCACGTCTCCCTGCTGATAACTACAGCCTTTTTATTTAATCCACGGCTTCTCCGCTGTTTTATTGTTCGTTTATTACGATTATAGTTATTGTGTAGGTATTTTAGACTTACTTTACATTGTTCAGGTACCCATTTCCTTTATCGTTCCAACCGCACCCCCATTAACATGTCTATCGAGGTGATCACCATCGATCAAAGAACTGTCACTTACCGAGTGGTTTCCATGCCCGGAGATGGCACCTGCCTTTTCCATTCTCTGTGTTACATATTGCATGGCCATATCAGGCTCACTCTTGATATCCAGAGTAACATTGTGTCTTATGTATTGAATGACTGGGACAGCTTCAAGGTGTGAACTGATGACGGTATAGGAGATAATTATACTACACAGGAGCACTATAAGAGTGAAATGCTTAAGCCCGTCACCTATGGTTCTGCATGTGAGTTGATGGCTGCCACTGAATTGTTCGGTTGTCGCTTTCAAGTGTACCGAAATGGCCAAATATTTTACACCTTTCGACAACCGCTAATGCCTCTTAAACATCTTCGATTCACAGGTGACGATTTCAGTAGTGGACACTTTGATGTTTATGAATGTTTAAACTCTCAAAAGCTGGATGTGAAGTTATCAATGAAACCGGTTGTGTGCTTACAATGCTTGACAGATGCCGAATGTCACTTCAACAGAAGTCCTGCAAATGCGGTCGTAATTGAAACAAACCATGAAACTCAAACCGATTATGACAGCAGCAATCCAAGCTGTCAGATTTGAGACAAGATTACTTTTCACATGGCCAACTGTACGTTGCATGCTCAAGAGTAAGCTCAGAGCACAGCTTGGTCATATTACAACCAGAGGGCCAAACTGACAATGTGGTATACAAAGAGATCCTTAACAAATAATTATTGGTATATTTTCCCTCAGTTTAAAAAGGTTTAATTTTCTTCTTAATAAAAATGTTAAGGCAGTACTTCGCCACTGCGAAGCGCGGGTATTTTGCTAGTAACCCAATAAAATGAGAATTCAACCTCCACCCGAGAAAAGTAAACTTACTTTAACATTACTATATATTACATAGACTGTCCTTATCTTAAATACTACTTAAGATCAAAACAGACAGGGCAAAAGAAAAATGTTGTTTCAGCAAATTCTGACAGCAGACAAATAAAAGGACAAGGGTAAAATTGATTACTTCACAAAAAATGAAGGTCATGTCATTTACTAAACCTCAACTCTTCTTAAGAAACATGCACAATGCATTATAACCTGTAGATTAACAGGCAATGGAAATGCTTGCATAACGTTATCAAAATTGTAAAATTTTCTAATTAAGTTATTAGTCCAAGCAAGTAAGAAACATAATTGAAAATGTAAGCGAAACACCTCTGTATTATATCTTCTAATTTTATATTCATATTTTATTTTAAAGTAAGAAATATCATTAAAGGATTTTACTATGTACCCTAAGCACACTGCAGTCCTTTCATTCCTACAAATGCAATGAAACTAATGGCATACACCAGTAGTAGGTTCTAGCTTAAACAATACTGTTGATCTCCTACAAAAAAGCCTGGTTTAAGACATATTCTACTTACGTGACAAGTCTATTTTTATTCTTCATTTTAACAAGCTATTAATTTTCTACTGCATCTCAAAACACTGCTAAAATACAAAACAAAGTGACTGCCAGATCTGAGTGAGAATGTGAATGGATTGATGAATGGAAAGCATAAATCCAAATTTTCAACCGACCAGAACATTTAACAAAAAATTTCTCACTGACTGATTTAGAGCAAATAACACAGTTAAAACAGGAATTAGCCAGCAGACTAGCCTGGGAGATCACTGTCAATCCATATTCCTTTAAAATAAGCTACACTCAAATTATAAAGAGTGCAGAAAAAATTAAATGAAAAAAAAAATGTGAAAAGATTAATAGGTAACAAGGTTCCAAGAAATATTGATTACACAATCAAATTAGCAGTTAGAACATTCACTACATGCAAATAAAAATGAACATGTACCTGCCAGGCACTATAAATTGTAGCATATAGTATTTTTAACACAGGTACATCAAAATCGGTTATACTAGTGTGATAAATACAAGTTTTCTTCTTTCTTTTTCTATAAACGCCATACAAGAAACTAGTACAATGTAGTTTGAAATTTTGCCTTTTATTTTTCAATGAATTGCATGTTCAGAAACCTATTTACGTTATGCAGCATCATTTTTTTTTAATAAAATACATGTTTACTGAATATGATATTTAGAAAAAATTTAAAAATGTTCCCATTTTAAAAAAGTTTAAAATAGAAAAAAGTCCACAAATATAAAGCATTTTTCAACATTTCCCAACATATCAAGTCTGCCATCTCTTTAATTTTAAAGTGAACAAATATTTTAACATTTATGTGACTTCAATTTCACTTTTCAGAAAAATGTTTAATATGATAATGGTAGAGAAAAAATTATTTTATTCTAAAGTATACAGTATATTTGCAATAGAAAAAAAAATCATCATCATCAAAGATCTGAATCCCAGGGTTAATAGATTAAAACTATTACCTCCTATAGCCAATGTCTCTAACTTACAGGGCCTACAGAAAATATTCATATCCCTTTGAAATAGTAACTTTTTATCATACAACATCATATCAAAACCAGTTAAAATGATACCTTTTCCAGCTTTATTTACTTTTTTTAATTTTATTAATTTTAATGAAAAGCAAATAACAATCCATAAAATCAATTGAAACTTAACATAACCTAAATTAAACCGAAACCCCAAAGAAAAAGAGGAAAGCCATTCAACAACGCAAATCTTTGAAGCAGAAAGGAAGAAAGAGTATCCTTTTCCCCAATATAGAAGACTAGCCAACCAGCGGCGTACCATACGCCGCATAATCAGGCCGGTTTTTTAATGACTTTTAAGCAGAGGGAGAAAATTAACATTTGAAAAATCGGTAATGTAATAAATCAGCAAGAAAAGCAACATTGTAACAATGCACTGAACGAACCAACACACAATCGTCCGTGACTGAAAAATGGCGCACCGATCTCGCGCCTTCTCCTGCCAGACGGAGGGAATGGGGTGCACGGCGCTGAGTGTGGAACGGGAGGAAAGGAGAATGATGTCCATTCAGCTCCATCTGTCATGCTAGTCTGCTGATTTCTTGTTCGGTATGCACTGTGCCCGCTCATGTGCCCACCTCCTACTCGTCACTTGAGTCGCCGTCTTTACATAGTCCAGATGTACATGTGAGTGACGTAGACTTTTCATTGCTCTGTGCGGTTTTGGCTGCTATTCTATATAACATCCACCAAGACACCCGACTATGGTAGTAGCGAGGTGGGGGGTGTACAAAGGGTTGGAACGCAACCAGTGGGAGCGTATGAGTTTCACTTAGTGGGAATTCCATGGTTTGCAGCCCGAATGGGGTTCAACGGCTTACCCACGCCGGGTAGACAAACGCTCAATGTCATGCATAACTATTTATTGAATGCTAAACACTTCTGGAAAGAGACGGTTGTCTAAAACAGGTTGTTGTGAGAATACAACAGTAAATGAATGAAAAGATGGAACTCTGGAGAGAGAAAAATACAACACAATAGGGAACCCGCGGCATAACAAACGCCGCATAATTATTTATTGATGGTTGAACACTTCTGGAAAGACACAGTTGTCTAAAAAGGGAGGGTTTGAGGATACAACAGAAAGAGAATGAAAAGATGGAACTGTAGACTTTTCATTGCTCTGTGCGGTTTTGGCTGCCTTTATATATATAATCCAACCAAGACACCCGACCACGGTAGTAAAGAGGGGGGTGTGAACAAAGTGCAGGAGCATCTAAGAAGACGCATGTTTGTCGCGGATGCGAATTACTGCATGTAGCGTGTAAAACAGTTTGCTATGATGCATGCGGGCGTGTGTCGTAACCGAAAACTCGGTTTTTAAAGACTGCCTACTTCATTGTGTTTTAACCTCAGTTGTGAAGGAATGTTTTAAGGACCCTATGGGATACCCCTCGGTTTTGGTTGCTTTTCTATGTATAATCCACCAAGATACCCGACCATGGTAGGAGGGGGGTGTGCACAAAGGGTAGGGACGTAATGAGTGGGAGCGTATGAGTCACATTTAGTGGGAATTCCACGGCTTGCAGCCCGAATGGGGTTCAACGGCTTACTCACACCTCTCTGCGCTTGGTATACACACGGTCAATGTCATGCATAATTATTTATTGAATGCTAATCACTTCTGGAAAGACACGTATGTCTAAAACGGGTTGGTGTCAAAATGCAACAGTAAGTGAATGAAAAGATGGAACTCTGGAGAGAGCAAAATACAGTACAACATAATAGTGAACCTGCGGCATAACAAACGCTGCATGGCTCAGATGTGCATGTGGACTCTTACCACAGACGAAAGGGACTAACTGGGTGGTCGGTGAGTTTTTGCATCCGGGCAAATGGGCAGGCAGTGTGAATGCCTAGAGAGCGACGGTAGACACCAGCCGGTAAAAAAGGCGTTGGTGGGCAGGAAAACGTCTTCCATGTTCCTGCAGGAGCATCTAAGAAGACGCATGTTTGTCCCGGAAGTGAATAGCTGTATGTAGCGTGTAAAACAGTTTGCTATGGTGCACGCAGTTGTGTGTCGTAACCAAAAAGTTGTTTTTTGAAGACTGCTTACTTCATTGTGCTTCATCCTCAGTTGTAAAGAATTTGAATTTTTCCTAGTTTCAGAGAGTATAGGACATCAGTTTCCCCCTGACTTAAAGGTGGAGGATTGGGATTCTTCCAATTGAACAAAATAAGTCTATGTGCTAGTAGTGAGGTAAAGGGAATTACAATTTGTTTGTCATCCTCTTTAAGCTCATCTGAGAGTGCATTTTGCCTTTAAAACATTTTGGATATTTTTAATCGAGACAAATGTGCTTGATAATGATTTTTAGTTCAATAACAGGGCTGTGTGCATATGGAGCTGTATTCTGTTCATGGCTACCTTCTAGTCCTTTTCTGAAATGTTAAGTGAAAGATCCTTTCCCCTCTGTGCCCTGGGATCTTTGAAATGAGGAGAGTTTAAAATGCTTTTATAAATTGTGGAGATGCTATCTGAATCTTTAAGACTGATCAATAATTCTTCTAGAAGAGAAATAGATGGAAGATGAGAAATGTTGGGCAGGTTCAGTTTAGCAAATTTTCTTTGCTAAAGTGAATTAGCTTTATTTACAGATTTTGAATTACAACATTCAAGTAACAACAAAAAATGTCAATATTCTGAAAATCAGTAAGAAATTAAAAAAATAGAAAAACAATTGGAAAAGTGATCAGTGCACTGATGGAATACTTCATAGATCCAACTTCTGAACCAGCTTTATTTACAGTTTTTGAATTACAACATTCAAGTAACAACAAAAAATGCAAAAATTCTGAAAATCAGTAAGAAACAAAAAAAAAATAAATAGAATAACACGATTGGAAAAGTGATGAGTGCAGTGATGGAATACTTCATAGATTCAACTTCTGCATTGATAACAGCCATCATCAGTCTGTTTAGGTACTGTATGTCTATTAGTTTTACACACCTAGAGCGGAGAATAATTCCCCATTCTTTCACCCTACCATACAGGCCAAATGTGTATAAAGTTCGTGAAATTGTTGTCACATACACAGTCTGACCAATTGAGAAATGAACACCTGAGTCCTTCAAAGATGCCACTGGCCTCTTGGCACATTTCCTAATTAATATCCTCCCTGGCTAAGTCATTTAGTTTGGAAGGATTGCCCATTCAAAGTAAGGTGCTACCTGGTGTCATGCACTTTCCCACTTCTGAATGGTACTCTGAACAAGAGTTGAAGCCTTAGAAATCTTTTTGTATCCTCATCTAAACATGTGCCTTTCCACAACTTCATCCCTAAGCACTTTCTGAGAGCACCTTTCCAGCCATGTTGAATTCTCTGAGTTGCTATGCACTACTAGGAGCAGAATTCCCAAAAAACAGAAGATTATATTCTGAATATTAGCTTGGTGAATGATATGGAAGGTGATTGGTTATAAATGAGCAAGATGATAATGGTTACTCTTACGGAGTAATCACTTATCCAAACCAGGTATGACATTAATTGTTTAATAACGGTTCAGGGCATTTTTTAAATATGATTTTCATTATTGAAGTTGAGGATTACAATGTGTAAATAAAACCGAAAATATTTATATTTATTTTAATTTCCAGGATTTAACGTGACAAAAGTTAAGCTTTTATATATATATATATATATATATATATATATATATATATATATATATATATATATACACATACATAAACACACCAGTAACGGTGCACTGCACGATAACGTGCAGTGAATACACTTGACTTGAGCATTCATAGTTTTCATACTCTTTCTCTGTACATTTAGCATTCGTTTGCTCAGAGGTTGATACGCTTGCTGATTCCTGAGCAGCTCTTCTTTACTCCACCCTAGCAGCCCGCTTCTTCTTTTCTTTGGTTGGCCTCTTTTCTCGTTAACACTGATTAAGTCAGTGTTTGTATTGCAATTACTTAGTATGCTTTCTTTAATTTTTCACTTAAGCTGACACTTAAGTCTTCAATCTGCCTCAAGAATGATTTAAGATATGAAGAGGTAGAGGAAATGACAGCGAAGGTGGTAGGGATGAGAACAGAGCCCATATGCATGCGCCACACAGCCACCCTGCTGGCCACTGCCGAGAGCTGATCTATACTTATAAAAGGCAAAGCCCTCACTGACTCACTCACTGACTCACTCACTCACTCATCACTAATTCTCCAACTTCCCGTGTAGGTAGAAGGCTGAAATTTGGCAGGCTCATTCCTTACAGCTTACTTACAAAAGTTGGGCAGGTTTCATTTCGAAATTCTATGCGAAATGGTCATAACTGGAACCTATTTTGCTCCATATACTGTAATGGACATTACCTCGATGGCCGTGGGGGGCGGAGCTGCGTGTGACATCATCACGCCTCCCACATAGTCACGTGAACTGACTGTGACCGCAGTACGTAGAAAAGAAGGGCTCCCAAAGAGCGCTGAAGAAAAACGCTGAATACTTTATTCCCGAGATACAAGTTTAATGAGAAGACATGAGGTATAAACAAGACTTTGGATCACTTTGTAACGTAGTTAAAATTGCTGTAGCGAGAAACTTTTAAGTGCCGGGTCTTAGCTAACATTAAATAAAGCCGTAGACATCGCAACATCACACAAGAGAGCAGCTCACGTGAACTGACTGAACGCAGTACGAGTGATCATTTCCATGCATCAAACCTGTTCAAAAAACGCATTACACAAATTGACAAGGTAGGAAAAGAATATGCTCCGAGTTGAGCTCAAAAGCTAATGCGGTCTTGCGGAAGCAACTTCGTCACGCTGCCACCAAATACTCACAGAAAATCCACAAGTTAATACACACACGGTCTCTAGAGTTTCTCCACACTCAATGTATTCCTCGCATACCCTTTATACCCTCTGATCTCCCATTTCAATTCAGATGCCTCCAATTTCCAGTAAGGCTCTGCTGCGCGATGACAAGTAATAAGTCTCAGGGGCAGACCCTACAAAAGGATGCCATTGATTTCAGGCAAGATTGCTTTCCTCCTGGACAACTATACGTTGCATTCTCAAGAGTGAGCTCGCGCAGCTTCGTCATATTACAACCGGAGTGCAGCCAGAAACTTGTGAAGTGCCAGGTCTTAGCTAACATTAAATAAAGCCGTGGACATCGCAACATCACACAAGAGAGCAGATCACGTGAACTGACTGAACGCAGTACGAGTGATCACTTCCATGCATCAAACCTGTTAAAAAAACGCATTACACAATTGACAAAGTGATGGCTTTATATGTCGTTCGTTTATAAAACAGCGGAGAAGCTGTGTAAAGGCTGCTTCACAGAAAACCAGCAGAGCGTCTTATATGAGCAGGCAGTCAGCTAAGAAGGGAATCAATAAATATCTATAATCGTAATAAACAAACAAAAAATAATGTACAAGCTGCGGATTAAATAAAGGAAATGGGTACCTGAACAGTAAAGTAAGCCTCGAATAGCTAAAAAATAACTATAAGAATCGTAATAAACAAACAATAAAGTGCACAGCTTGGTCATATTACAACCAGACTGCTGAACTGACAACGTGGTATACAAAGAGATCCTTAACAGATAGTTATTGGTATATTTTCCCTCAGTTTAAAAAGGTTTTCTTTTCTTCTTAATAAAAATTTAAAAGGAGTTCTTTGTCGCTGCGAAGCGCGGGGATTTTGCTATATACAGTATATACACTCACCTAAAGGATTATTAGGAACACCTGTTCAATTTCTCATTAATGCAATTATCTAATCAACCAATCACATGGCAGTTGCTTCAATGCATTTAGGGGTGTGGTCCTGGTCAAGACAATCTCCTGAACTCCAAACTGAATGTCAGAATGGGAAAGAAAGGTGATTTAAGCAATTTTGAGCGTGGCATGGTTGTTGGTGCCAGACAGGCCGGTCTGAGTATTTCACAATTTGCTCAGTTACTGGGATTTTCACGCCCAACCATTTCTAGGGTTTACAAAGAATGGTGTGAAAAGGGAAAAACATCCAGTATGCGGCAGTCCTGTGGTGAAAATGCCTTGTTGATGCTAGAGGTCAGAGGAGAATGAGCCGACTGATTCAAGCTGATAGAAGAGCAACTTTGACTGAAATAACCACTCATTACAACCGAGGTATGCAGCAAAGCATTTGTGAAGCCACAACATGCACAACCTTGAGGCAGATGGGCTACAACAGCAGAAGACCCCACCGGGTACCACTCATCTCCACTACAAATAGGAAAAAGAGGCTACAAATTGCACAAGCTCACCAAAATTGGACAGTTGAAGACTGGAAAAATGTTGCCTGGTCTGATGAGTCTCGATTTCTGTTGAGACATTCAAATGGTAGAGTCAGAATTTGGCATAAACAGAATGAGAACATGGATCCATCATGCCTTGTTACCACTGTGCAGGCTGGTGGTGCTGGTGTAATGGTGTGGGGGATGTTTTCTTGGCACACTTTAGGCCCCTTAGTGCCAATTGGGCATCGTTTAAATGCCACGGGCTACCTGAGCATTGTTTCTGACCATGTCCATCCCTTCATGACCACCATGCACCCATCCTCTGATGGCTACTTCCAGCAGGATAATGCACCATGTCACAAAGCTTGAATCCTTTCAAATTGGTTTCTTGAACATGACAATGAGTTCACTGTACTAAAATGGCCCCCACAGTCACCAGATCTCAACCCAATAGAGCATCTTTGGGATGTGGCGGAACGGGAGCTTCGTGCCCTGGATGTGCATCCCACAAATCTCCATCAACTGCAAGATGCTATCCTATCAATATGGGCCAACATTTCTAAAGAATGCTTTCAGCACCTTGTTGAATCAATGCCACGTAGAATTAAGGCAGTTCTGAAGGCAAACACCGTATTAGTATGGTGTTCCTAATAATCCTTTAGGTGAGTGTATATACCTGTATGTAGATATATATGTATATATGTGTATATATATACACTGTGAGTGGAAAAAAAACACACCAAAATGTTTTTCATCACATCTTCAACAATAGTCGGCCGATTTACTTAATGTTTGATACAAAGTGTATGTAATATGTTTTCCAACAACAGTTGTATTAATTACTCACAAGTTTATACAATGTTCCAAATTTTATCAAAATCGGCCGACTGTTGTTGAAGATGTGATGAAAAACATTTTGGTGTGTTTTTTTTCCACTCACAGTGTATATATATATACAGGTATGTAGATACTGTATGTATATATATGTGTATGTGGATATGTGTATATATATATATATATATATATATATATATATGTTTTTATATATGTTGTGTGTGTGTGTATGTATGTATGTGTATATATATATGTGTATGTGTGTATATATATATGTATATTCATCTGTATGTATGTATGTATGTATGTGTGTGTGTGTATGTATATGTATGTGTGCATATGTTGATATGTATATATATATATATATAGATGTGTATGTGTAGATATGTGTATATGTAGATATGTTTATATGTATATATGTATATGTACATATGTTTATATGTGTGTTTGTCTCTGTATATATATACACACGGAGGAGTAGTGTGTTAAATAAATTATGAAAAAGAAAAGGAAACATTTTAAAAATAAAGTAACATGATTGTCAATGTATTTGTTTTGTCACTGTTATTTGTGTTGCTGTCATCAAGGATTTAATTATCATTATTTCTTTCAATCAGGTTTGTATTTGGAGGACGTGTTGTGTTCAAGTTACATTCCGTGTTTTTTCAACCGTAGTAAAGATAACAGGTTACATTCATCGAAGTGTTCACGACCCAAATTGCTACTTGTGAATCTAAGATGTTCAACAGGCATTCCCGGTATTAAGTTGTGGAATTGCCTGCGAGTATTTAGCGACAGCATGTCTATTAACTTGTGGATTTTTCTGCGAGTATTTGGCAGGCAGCATCACAAAGTTGTTTCGTTTCGCTGCATCAGAAAATGTACCACAACGTCTGACACGCCTCCTTTTTATTGTTTTCTCACAGCTTGGATTGCTGCTGTCATAATCGGTTTGAGTTTCATGGTTTGTTTCAATTACGTTAGTATTTGCAGGACTTGTGTTGAAGTGACATTCAGCATCTGTCAAGCGTTGTAAGCATACAACCAGCTTCATCGATGACTTTGCATCCAGTTTTTGAGAGTTGAAACATTCATAAACATCAAAATGTCCACTACTCAAATCGTCACCTGTGAATCTAAGATGTTTAAGAGGCATTGGCGATTCTCCAAAGGTGTAAAATATTTGGCCATTTCGGTAGACTTGAAAGCGACAACCGAACAATTCAGCAGCAGCCAACAACTCACATGCAGAAGCATAGGTGAAGGGCTTAATCATTTCACTCTTATAGTGCCCCTGTGTAGTATAATTATCTCCTGTACCGTCATCAGTCCACACCTTTAACCTGTCCCAGTCAATCAATACACAAGACACAATGTTCCACCGGATATCAAGATTGAGCCTGATATGGCCATGCAATATGTAACACAGAGAATGTAAAAGTCAGGCGGCCTGGAAACCACTCGGTAAGTGACAGTTCTTTGATCAATGGTGATCACCTCGATAGACATCTCACTACCCAAATCGCTACTCGTGAATCTAAGATGTTTAACAGGCATTCTCGATATTAACTTGTGGATTTGCCTGCGAATATTTAGTGGCAGCGTGTCTATGAACTTGTGGAATTGTCTGTGAGTATGTAGCGACGGCGTCTCTATGAACTTGTGGATATTTCTGCGAGTATTTAGCGACAGCATTTCTATGAACTTGTGGCTTTGCCTGCGAGTATTTAGCAACAGCGTGTCTATTAACTTGTGGATTTTTCTGCGAGTATTTGGTGGCAGCGTCACGAAGATGTTTCCTTCTAGCTGCATCAGAAAATGTATGACAACATCTGACACGCCTCATTTTTACTGTTTTCTCACAGCTTGGATTGCTGCTGTCACAATCGGTTTGAGTTTCATGGTTTGTTTCAACTACATTAGTATTTGCAGGACTTGTGTTGAAGTGACATTCGGCATCTGTCAAGCGTTGTAAGCATACAACCGCCTTCATCGATAACTTTGCATCGTAATAAACATACAATAAAACAGCGGAGAAACCGTTGATTAAATAAAAAGGCTGCAGTTATCAGCAGGAAGACGTGAATACCGTGGCGAAGCAAAGAAGGGAATGAAGAGACTGGAGCAACGGACGGCCTTATATGGGCAGGCAGTCAATTACGTGGGAGGCATGGGGATGGGGGACACAATATAGGCAGGCAACCAACTACGTGGGAGGCGTGGGGATGGGGGATGCAACGCTGCCTCACACGGCGACCAAGCTGCAGGCTATGGACGTATATATGTACGTAAGTAGGATTCAGTTATGACCGTTACGTGTAGAATTTCGAAATGAAAACTGCTTAACTTTTGTAAGTAACCTGTAAGGAATGAGCCTGCCAAATTTCAGCCTTTTTCCTACATGGGTAGATGGAGAATTAGTGATGAGTGAGTCAGTCAGTCAGTCAGTGAGGGCTTTGCCTTTTATTTGTATATATAATGTAAAATACACCCTGTCATATATTTTTCTTAATTAGTAATTATTCAAAATAAAAATTCTAATTTAGTTTGCTTCAGTCATGCAGATATCACATATCTTTGAAGACCGATATAAAGTAGTATAGTATGGTCCTTTCACTAAGCATGTTTAACATGTTTGCATCATACAACAACACTATATTAATGAAAGTTTACAAAAATACTACAATTTCCAGTACTGATAAGTAGGGAAGATCTCTTACACAGTAAGCAAATGAATGTGAAATTCACATTTTCATCTACAGATTTCTTTTACAGCATTAAGAAAAGTATAGGTTCAACAAAGAAGTCTATTAAATGATTCATCCTGATCAGATGAGAAAAACATTTCTTCTGTACGGAATAACAGTCATGTAAGAGAATATTAGTATATTCACATTATATTAATCATTAATTAGACTTCCATGCAAAATGTTGCTGTTATTTGTATACCTATTTAAGAAAATAATGTACAGTATATTGGCAAACTGGTCCATTTAAGAATATCTGTGCATTTCTAACACTGAACTTATATCCAATCCACAGCTGGTTCTACCTACTGTCTATTAATACAGCTCTGTAACTCTCACGAAGAAGAAAGTCCGTTTATTATTAATATTATGGTTTTTATATAGAAAATATAAACATATACATATAATACATTTGCGAGGTTAGAAAGTACACAGTTAATTTTAAAGCTGATACTGTATAGGAACTGTATAAAGGAAAACCACCTCAAAATTCCCTAGCATGTAAATATTTTTAACTATCCTAAATAAGCTATTTTGATACAGCAAAATGTACAGTAAAGTACTTTCTAGAGAATAATATTGAAGAGTTGATGCCATACAAGGCATGTGTAATTACAACAATATTATGCACAACAGCGCATGGCACTCTATAAACAGGCTTTCTGATGGAGTCAAAAAGTTGAATTTTCAATATGCTAATAAAAAATAGAATCATGGATTTCAGTTAACTAGACCATTAAACAAAGTAATTTCCGATTAATAAAAATAAAATGTTCCTAAGAGTGGAAAAAGGATCTTTCTTTCTTTTCATGACTCAGAGATATTACAATTTGGAGTTAGATAAAATGTGTAAGCTTTGCATTTTCTTGACATGCACCCATAGGGCTATACATCAAGGTACATTCTTTTTTTACAATTCTTATGGTTGAAGTCTAATTCTGTGCCAAAGGAACTCTGCAATTTTCAAATTTGGTGATGAAATACAAAAAAATACTATGTAGCTGTGACTCTTAAGCAGGAACCATAAAACTGAATGAATCTTCATATTAACATTAAAACAAGGATTGCCAGACTACCAAGCCAGACTCTAAATAGGAAAAGGCACGCTCTGCATTCAGAACTAAACCTCTTGACAACTTAAGAAACTGAACAACTAATTTATAAATCCAGACATCATTACTATGAACATGGAGAGAAAGCTAATAAGCTTTTAGCTCAACAAATTCACAAACAAGAAGTGCGCAACACAATCTCAGTAATCACCAATGCGAACAGAGATAAAATCATCGACCACAAAAATATAATGCACACTTTCAGAGACTACTATAAATCCCTATATATTACCGAGTTTAAAGAAGACAATACACAATCTAATGCATTTTTTGATACATTACAAATACCACAAACAGACACTTTTAGTGCGGAGGAACTTGATAAACCTCTGGTGTTATCAGAATTACTAGATGTTATAAAGTCACTTCAAGGCAGGAAAGCAGCAGGCCCTGATGGCTACACTGCAGAATTTTACAAGAAATTCTCCGCTCAGCTAGCTCCCCTCCTATTAGCAACATTTACTGAAGCCAGAGACAGCCAAACTCTTCCTCAATCTTTTCGACAAGCACTAATCACTGTTTTTCCAAAACAAAATAAGGACTTATTACAATGTGCATCATACAGACCAATTTCACTTCTGAATAATGACGTTAAAATACTCTCTAAAATTATAGCTAGAAGGATGGAGAAAGTGCTCCCCTCGGTAATATCACAAGATCAAACTGGATTTATTAGGGGCCGACACTTATCTTCAAATCTTCGACGCCTGTTTAATCTATACTAATAAAAGGCAAAGCCCTCACTCACTCACTCACTCACTCACTCACTCACTGACTCACTCACTGACTCATCACTAATTCTCCAACTTCCCGTGTGGGTGGAAGGCTGAAATTTGGCAGGTTCATTCCTTACAGCTTCCTTACAAAAGTTGGGCAGGTTTTATATCGAAATTCTACGCGTAATGGTCATAACTGGAAGCAGTTTTTCTCCATTTACTGTAATGGAGATGAGCTTCAACGCCGCGGGGGGGAGTTTCGTGTGACATCATCACGCCTCCCACGTAATCACGCAGTACATAGAAAACCAGGAAGACCTCAAAAAAGCGCTCAAGAAAACATGCATTATATAATTGAGAAGGCAGCGAAACAATAAGAAGCGAGCGAGTAACATATACAACCATATTGATGAGTTCTGCTACTTCAGAAACAAAGCACTTTAAATTAAGTTCATAGACAGGCTGCCGCTGGCGTTTGTAATTTAGTGCCTGCCCATATAAGGCCGTCCGTCAGCGGCAATCCAATAGCAAACTGCCACGTGTAAATATTCACGGGTGAAGGACTGTGCTTATGGAGAGGAAGATGAGATGGTCAGGGTGGTGTTTGACACAAACTCAACGAAACTGCGAGAGAAAGTTTTAAGTGCCAGGACTAAGGTAACATTAAATAAAGCTATGGACATAGCACGAGATGGCACCAGCACAGCTGGGAACCTTCGATGCAAGTACACCGAGTGGCTCACGTGAACTGGCGCAGTGCACAGATAAAAGCAACAGTTCCAAAGAGCTGAACAAAACCGAATTACACAATTGAAAAGGCAGCAAAAAATATGAAGCGTCTGATAAGCATATTCATAAATGCAGCTACTGTGGAAACAAAGCACACGGTGGAAAAAGTCAATGTCCCGCTAAAGGAAGACAGTGTAAAAAAAACCCGTGCATGCAGTGTGTCAGGTCTCAGATAAAGAAGAAGGCGAGCTGTTTATTGATGCAGTAAAGAACGAATCGATGAATGAAACCTGTCATCTTTACAACGATTGACAAACACGGAATGTAACTTGAACACAACACATCCTACAAATACGAACCTGATTGAAAGAAATAATGATAATCAAATCCTTGATGACAGCAACACTCAGTAACACTCACAAAACAAATACTGTATATTGACAGTCATGTTACGTTATTTTTAAAATGTTCCCTTTTCTTTTCTACCTTTTTAACACACTACTTCTCGCTGCGATACGCGGGTATATATATATGTATATATATATATCCCGCTCTACATACTCGAATAATGGATACTTTATTCGCCATCAATGATTGTTTTGGTAAAGCCATACTCAGTGTATTCATTAGATGAACGGTAAAAAGTAAGAGCGAGGGAGGATGACTCATTGAGGCATGCAGGCTGTAGTCTTGGCGTCAACTCTATCTGAATTGCGCGATCACATTTGAAAAAATATATCTTTTCAAGTTCTATTTAGTCCATATGTGTCAAACTCAAGGGCCGCGGGCCACATCCGGCCCGGCGTGTAATTATATCCGCCCGCGAGATCATTTTATATACTGTATTATTGTTATTAAAGCCCGGGTATATGAAGCGCTGGTAACACAATAAACTACAGATCCCATAATGCAGCGCTTCAGCTGCCTTGCTAACACTTACCGCTTACTAGAATTATTGCGCACTGAGTTTGCACGGCGCTTTGGTGACTTTGAAGAACAAAAAAAGTCCGTCTACATGCGGCTCGAACCTTGTGCATGTTTGGTAGCACATATCTGTGTGAGAAGCTCTTCTCAGTGATAAAGACTAACAAAACAGCACACAGGAGTCGCCTCACTGATGAGCACCTGCAATCCATCCTGAGAATCTCCACAACACAGAACCTCACACCAAACAGAAACGAACTTGTGGCCAAAAAAAGATGCCAGGCGTCCAGCTCTAAAATGACATATGAGCAAAGACAACTGAATGATTTGATTTGTTATTGCACGTAAGAGCGGAGTCAACCGTTTTAACAAACAGCGTATTGCACTGATACTGAAATAGCTGTGTGTGTATATATGTAGATATGTATGTATATGTATATATATGTTTATATATGTGTGTGTGTATGTATGTATATATATATATATGTATTTGTGTGTATATATGTGTGTGTATGTATGTATATGTGTGTATATATGTTTATGTGTGTGTGTGTAAATATATATATATATATATATGACAACAACACTCATCACTCACAACAGTGACAAAACAATTCAGGTTACGTTATTTTCAAAATGTTTCCTTTTCTTTTCATTGCTTCTTTAACACACTACTTCTCCGCTGCGAAGCGCGGGTATTTTGCTAGTGTAATATACTCACCAACTAAATCAAACACCCCAGAAATAATATTATCATTGGATGCAGAAAAAGCATTTGACATGATTGAATGGAAATACCTTTTTACTACATTGGAGAAATTTGGGTTTGGCCCGAACATTTGTGCATGGATCAAATTACTGTATACTAACCCAGAAGCTTCAGTTTGTATCAACAACATTTGCTCAGACTACTTTAAACTAGAACGTGGTACTAGACAAGGATGCCCTTGTCACCACTACTGTTTGCAATTACCATTGAACCACTGGAAATACATTGTCAAAATACTGATCAGATAAAGGGGATTATCAGAGAAGGACTGGAACAAAAAATTTCATTATATGCAGATGATATGGTACTCATATATCAGATATATCAGACCCACAAAATTCTGTGCCTGCAGTCTTAACAGCACTCACAGAATTTCAAAAGATCTCTGGTCTCAGAATTAATCTGAATAAAAGTGTACTCTTTCCAGTGAATTCTCAAGCATATAAATTTAGATTAGACACCCTACCTTTTATTATTGCAGAGCAGTTTAAATACCTAGGGATAACAATCACAAGTAAACACAAAGCTCTTTATCAACAAAATTTTGCGTCTGCATGGAAAAAATTAAGCAAGACTTGCATAGATGGTCAACCCTTCATCTCACACTAGCTGGAAGAATTAACACTGTTAAGATGAATATTCTTCCTAAGCTCCTTTTTTATTTCAAAACATTCCAATATACATTAATAAATCATTCTTTAAGCAATTAGATTCAACAATAACCTCATTTATTTGGAACTCAAAACATCCATGCATCCAAAGAGCGACCCTACAAAGACAAAAGGCAGAAGGTGGCATGGCTCTACCTAACTTCCAGTTTTATTACTGGGCAGCAAATATACAGCGATAAAACCTGGACACAAATAGAAGAACATACACAGGCTTGGTCCGCAATAGAAGTAAAATCCTGCAGTACTTCTTTATATTCCTGCTCTGTGCTCCAATAAACACAAGTTATCGGCAATATACTAATAACCCAATTGTGCTTCACTCACTTAGAATATGGAACCAATGTAGAAAGCATTTTAAGACGGAGAAGCTTCTATCTGTGGCACCTCTGCAAGAGAACCACCTCTTTCAACCTTCACAAACATATGCAGTTTTAATATCTGGAAAAAATTTGGAATTAACTTGCTTAGAGATCTTTATATAGACGTCTTTGCATCCTATGAACAATTACATTCCAAATTTAACATTCCAGCTACACATTTCTTTCACTATCTTCAAATCAGGAACTTTGTTAAACAGAACCTTCCTGATTTTCCTCATCTTGCACCCTCATCCATGCTGGAAAAAATATTGCTCAATCTCAAGGACTCAGACACCATCTCTGCAATATATAAAATCATTTTACAGTCCCTCCCTTTCAAAGATCCAAGAGGACACTGGGAAAAAGATCTCTCAATTAATATATCAGAAAAGGAGTGGAAAGTAGCAATGCAGAGAATTCACTCGAGCTCCATATGCGCAAAGCATACAATTATACAACTCAAAATTATATATCGAGCACATCTGTCTCATCTAAAACTCTCCAAAATGTTTCCAGGGCATGATCCAACCTGCGAACGCTGCAACCAAGTCCCAGCCTCACTGGGTCACATGTTCTGGGCCTGCACCAAATTAACATTATTCTGGACAAAAATTTTTAATTACCTCTCAGACAGCCTTGGACTCACAATCCCTCCTAACCCATTAACAGCTGTGTTTGGGGTTCTTCCAGATGGGTTTAAAGTGGAGAAAGACAAACAAATTGTGATTGCATTCACTACACTTTTGGCACGCAGACTTATTCTGATAAACTGGAAGAACCCAAACTCTCCTCTTTT
Organism: Polypterus senegalus; assembly: GCF_016835505.1. Classification (NCBI taxonomy): domain Eukaryota; kingdom Metazoa; phylum Chordata; class Cladistia; order Polypteriformes; family Polypteridae; genus Polypterus; species Polypterus senegalus. Next base: position 266,405,506 of record NC_053155.1, read on the forward strand.
AAGTCAGTGGGAAACTGATGTGTTATACTATTTGAAATTGGAAAAAATCAAATACTCAGTTAGAGGATCTGTACAGACTTTTTTCAAAACATGGCAGGATCCAATCAGTAATATTTTAAAATAAGCTCTTAAAGCACATATGAAGCAATTATTTCCGCATTTCTCTGTCTTATGCATCCATCTCATCAAATTTATTAATTTAGGTATGTTTACAAGCCTTAAATTTCATGCCGTTTGCCTTGCTCTCTCTCTCAGGGGTGGGGATCGATTTGTTCTTAACTAAATTGTACTTTTTGCAAAAAATTGATTGATTTGTATGGATTGCAATAAAATTAATAAAACCTTAAAAAGAAAACAAAAAAAAAACAACAAGGATGAGAGAATTAGAGGATTACCTAGTAGTTGGACCCAGGTTGCTGGATTATTTGAAGCACTGCTTACTTACGGACCCTAAAACACTTATACCATTTTTGTATTTAGAGCAAAAACATCAAAGAGAAGCAGGAATAAAAACTGCTACGTGTTCAGCTTATGTTTTTTTTTACCAAGGTTCTTCACTAAAGTTTTTTTATTCCTTTTTTTTAACTGTGTTTGTGTTAGAACAAAGTAGTGCAGGACAGGCTAGAATATAAGTTCAGGTTTAGCAAGTTGTTCCCAGTCGCTGATCAGCTTCTTCTTCAGTGGGCCTCTTCCTCAAACAAATAACCACAAACCAAGGATGAGTAACCCCAAGGACTGGCTTTGCACATATGGTAAACTAATAGGATAGACTTATGTGCACCCAAAAATGCAAGACCTTTAATCCTTCCTTGAAAACCTCACACACACCTTAACTCAATTCTGTTCTCGTCAAGCTTACAGTTCTCAACCTGGCCGTAAGTTTGGCCATCCACAGCCAGAATCAATAGCTTTAAGGGTATGTCCACAACAGAGGTTGAATCAATCCCTTTACTCTAAAGAGCAACTGTGTTGGACTGGAAGTGTGGAAGACTTGTCTGTACTTGAGTTGGACAAGGGTGCCATTAGTCCAAACCTCTCTGAGGAATAGCAAGTCACAAGCAGAGAGATCAAATATGAAGGGCAATGTGTTTTTTGCAGAAAACGGCAACTGACAGATCACCACTTAGTCAGTAGACATGATTTTGCTAGCAACAAGAGGGTAGACAAGGTGCATTTTGAACCACAATAAGAAACTGCAGTACAGTCTGCAACTAGAACGTGTGACCAAGACAGAGAAGGGGACAAGTTCCTAAACAAAAAAAAATGGTGCTGAAGATATTTCCACATGTCTGGAGAAAGCTGACCAGGAAAGGAACATAGCATCACTTACACCAGAACTATAAGCACCACCTCTTTGATTCCAAGAAATGTTACTTGTCAATAGTAGGCAAATCCAGCTAATGTATTGTAGTATTGGCTAACTAACTGAATAGTACCTTTATGAAGGATTAATTCTAGCTGTTTTAAATTTCTTTCTAAATTGATTAAGAAAGTGCAAAGCAGTAAGTCAGACCTATGCACACTGAGAAACTGTGTGGGGGGAGGTTGAGCGAGTGCAGAGATTAGCTGTAAGTAAATTAATACCACTTGAAGGCAACAGAAGCTTCATAACTAGCTAAAGAACTTATCCATCTTAATCACATGAATTTATATATATAGAAAGGGTATACAAAATAGATTTTTTTCACTGTGTTTTAAAAATGATGTCTTCAAGGTGGTGGCTATCATTACCGACACACTCTTCGAGACGATTACTGAATGCTCGCATGACTCGTTCGGCCTTTTCAACGGGAGCAGTAGCGATTTTGTGTCGAATAGTGTCCTTGAGGGCTTCAAGGTTTTGAGGTCAGTGTATTTATACCTTTGATAGCCCTACAAGAAGAAATTGCATGGAGCGAGATCAGGTGAACGTGAAGGCCACCTGACATCACCGCATATGGAGATCAGCTTCCCCGAAAACATTTCCCACAAAACTTTCATGGATCTCCATGCCATATGAGCTGTTGCTCCATCCTGTTGAAACCAGGCATCCACCACTTCCATTTCTTCCAGTTGGGGCCACAAAAATTTCTCTAGCATTTCAATATAATGTTCTGAAGCGACAGTGACCATTGCTCCCCACGCCTCAAAAATGTAAGGGCCTACAATGCTAAATTCTGCAACAGTGCACCAAACTGTAATACACTCACTGTGCAGGGGTCTCTGATGAAGTTCACAAGAATTGGTTTCAGGCTAATAGTGAAAATTTTGCTTATTTATGCAACCATTCAAATGGTAATGTGTCTCGTCACTGTACATCATGATGGCATCTCGATGAACACTTTGCAGAATGTTTGCACACAACTTTCTACGGTTCTCCCAGTCTATCTCAGTGAGTTCCTCCACTACCATAATTTTGTATGGATGATAATTAAGGTCATCATGCAAGGCAGAAGCATGTTTGCATGCTGAACATCTAGGAGACTGCAAAATTGATGCCATAACAGTTTGGATGTGTTCAGGCGTTCATACAATCCGAGGATGGCCTGGAGATTTTTTGCTCAGTGTTGAACCTGTCTGTCTAAATTTAGCCACCCAGTGAAGAATTGTTTTCCAATTTGGGACATCACCGTTAGGTTTAATGCTGAAGTGAATTCGGAAGGCATGTTGCATAGTGATGATGGATTTGTTGTCTTTGAAGAACTCGTCGACAACAAAAGCACAGTGCCCACCGGACCAAGGCATGTTGCCGACTGAAAACTACAAGGAATCACATATTAAAGGACCCCCACCCCAACCCACTTGGCTACCTCTACCCTGCACAGTGACCTTGAGAAATGTGGTGCTTCATTTTGGCTCACCCTGTATACTTACATGCATCTATTATTATTCTATTATCTTTATGTTATAAATTAATTGTATAATTTGTTCATTGCAACAAGCATGTCTGGGTTATTTGTGAAAGTCTATAGTCATGTTGAACCACAACAGAGAAAGATATAATGTAGACTTCCACCAATTTGTGAACCTCGTTCATAAATTGTACAGATCTCTTCATATATCTGGCATCCCTTCACTGAATCTACATTTAACTTGGTGTCCCTTGGGGGGTGTATAGTTAATTGTTTTAATTAATTACCAGCATTGCTGAAGGCAAAAATTATAATTAATTGAGTGATCAAACACCCCTTTCTACATGTAGCCTGCAATACAAGAAAATTTGAGAACAGGTCCTTGGCAAAGCAAGGTTTTAATAAATAATTGAGAGTTCCAGAGCATGCAGGCTAAGCTAGTGCAGGTGCACATATGTGTGTACATTCACCACTACAAGGCTTATTGAGGTGCTTAGCTAATCACTCATGTGCAAATATGAGCCGGTCAGTCAAGTGCTTCATTTACACCTCAGACCAAGTAGAGGACAACACCTGTGCCAAATCGGGGATATAAACTGAGCCTACATGGCAGAGGAGTTGTGAAGAAAAAAGAAAAGAAGGAATGGAGGTTAAGTAAAGAGAAAGAGGGAGCACTGAGGAGGAGCCCATGTGAGTGGAATGGAAGCAGGAGGTTGGGAAGAGAGCCCCGACAATAGTACATGGCTGGAGTTTCAGGGTCAGGGGTCACTCCTGCTGAGCAATTTGGGTGTAGGAGCATCCCAGTGGAGGCAGCAGAAATGAAACAGAGAAAGGCTCGGTCTGGCACCCCACCGAATGCTGACAGACTGCCAAATGGGATCTGATATGTGTTTTGGCTCACTGTGCCTGTTGATAGAAGTCTCTAATGGCTATAGAGATCTCATCTCAGGAGGAGAGGAGACGTCAGTATTTATAAAAGAGGCACTGTGTTTCAGGATTGTTTTTAAGGGACAGATTCTGCCTGGGATGTTAACCTCAATTTAACTGGTTGTTTATTGTCATGTTTGGGACATTTGAACCTCTACTTTTTAGCACCTGGTTGTATAATGGATTATTTATTGTTGGAGCCCTGCACTATTGGACACTTTGATTTTTTGTAAATAAAAGCACTGAAACACTTTGCACCAAATCCTTTCTGACTGTGTGTATTGTCATTTGCCAGGCTCATCCCAGGGTATGTTATTGGCAGTTCTGGGTTCAACAGGTTCACAGAAGCAATCAGTTGAGTGTGGAAGCGACCTGGGCTGTCACATGTCCTTCAGGCATCTCTAGCCATCGGTAAAATAGTGAAGGATTTTAGATGTAATAGTACAGTTTTTCCGTTATCCAAATACAGTAAATGTACAAGGAAAGGATAAACAGGGAAGACGCAAAGCACAATGAAACTGAAAACAAAACAAATTCTGCTGTTTACCTAAAGAATAGATTAGAATGCAAAGAACAAGGAGAGTGTTTACCTCGGCCTCTCTTTCAACAGCCTTTGTATACAGGAGGGGTGACACGCCAATTTTCTCAGCTCTCAAACTTAACACCAAACCCCCCAGTTAGCCATCCATTTAATTTTCCTTCTCAATTCAAAACTCGGGCGGCACAGTGGCGCAGTGGTAGCGCTGCTGCCTCGCAGTTAGGAGACTCGGGTTCGTTTCCCGGGTCCTCCCTGTGTGGAGTTTACATGTTCTCCCCATGTCTGCGTGGGTTTCCTCTGAGTACTCCAGTTTCCCACAGTCCAAAGACATGCAGGTTAAGTGGATTGGCGATTCTAAATTGTCCTGTGTGTGTGTGTGTGTGTGTGTGTGTGTGTCCTGCGGTGGGTTGGCGCCCTGCCTGGGATTGGTTCCTGCCTTGCACCCCGTGTTGGCTGGGATTGGCTCCAGCAGACACCCGTGACCCTGTGTTCGGATTCAACGGGTTGGAAAATGGATGGATGGATGGAATTCAAAACTCACCTAAACCTCAGACCTGCTAAGCCCATAGCAACTCTTAAAAGGGCAGAACAGGCCCATCTGTTCCCATATAAAACCATGTCCAACTAGTGTTCTGAATGCCATTTCTCCAAGGTGGATCATGAGTCAATTATTTCTGCCCTTACATGTTCTGTATTGCAGTTTTCCCCTTGAGCATTACTTTCTACGTCACACTCTAGTACTCCTGTTCATTTCACATCCAATGCACCATACACAGCGAGATGTGGTATGATCTCTCACTGCCAGTATATCTCTCTTTGTCTTTCTAAGACTTCCTGCAAGATTGACCCTATCCCCCCACAAAGTGATGCTATTAACCTGTTTGCCAATCCCTAATGTTTTTAGAACATATCATGTTGCAAGCTTTCGTTTAAGACCAAATTTTGGCCCTATAAGTTTGTGAGTAATCATGTGACATACTGACAAACATTAGCATTTATATATATATATATATATATATATATATATATATATATATATATATATATAACATTATATTTTATTGCATATACTGTATTTCTGGGTTGAATAATCTATTATACTCATATATTAACTTATTAAGCAAAAAAAAAACTGTCTTAGCATATGGAATAGCTAAAACTCTCTAACAAAAAAGAAATCAGACATGGTACAGTTATTGTGAGAGCAAATTTAAAAATGTTTGTCTTTATATTCTATTGTAAACAAGCTAATGCAATAACCTTTACACATGGAAATCCAGTAAGTAATAATGAAGTCTGCTTCTGCAAATTGAAGATTCACTCGATCTGTTCTTGCCAGATTTTTTTTGACTCTCAGCAATATTCGCTTTAAAGAGACCAAATCTTTGAAGGGTCTCTTCTCCTTTTGTTTGTCAATGATTGCTTATGTTCCATAGTGTGAGCTAAAAAGTTCAACAAAAAAAAAAAAATTACAAAAAATAGTAAAGAAAGCTACATTTGTTCTTTGTTTTGAAAAGTTTTTTTCTTTCTCAAACTAAAGCAGACCAGTTAGAGATTTTGATCCTCTTACTGCCCTGAATTGATTGAATTGGCTGACTACTGATTTATTGCAGAATATCAATGGACTGCAAATTGCATGATGTTGGTGATTAGCATACATCTCCATTATTCAGACTTGATAATGAATTCCAAATTTATCTGATTACCAAAACATTGACTGTCAATGATCCCAATAAAGTGACTAATTACCAAGTCAATTCACATAAAGTGCTGCTTTGTGTTAGGCTGCAAAAACATGACTGTCTTGGGCCTTGCAGAGTTACTGCATCACATCCATAATCTCCAAAATGTTGTACAGTTTCCTAATCAGTAAAATTAAAACAAGCAAACCTTCTATTATTTTTCACATTAAAAGTTAAAAAATGTAGCAGAATTTTTCATATATTTTACCACTGTAATTTTAAATATGTACACTACAAATCAATTTAACCTGCATAATCATGAAAATAGCGTCTTTACCATGGAAAGGATCTAGCATAGAACCTATAGGCCTTGAAGTGCTCCCAAAGAAGTGTATTTTTACATGCACACAATCAGATAATTCTAAGTACTGTATATTTCCACTACCAAACTTAACCATAAAATAATTGTTATGCTAACAAACGTAGCCTGTTCCACTATTTTACATCAGGTCTGAAGTGATAAAAGCCCAGTCAGAAAACCTTGCTTTGTCATTGCTCTTTTGGTAGGCTTCTTATATACATTTCACTTATTATTAATTTATTATTATTATTTTGATTTAATGGAAGGCCATTGCAAGCACACCGCAGGGTCTCAATGTTTACTTATTATTTATCTCTTATTTAAATGACTTTATTGTTTACAATCTACTTCATTTTACTTTATATCTTGCTTGAGTTGTAAAACACCTTGTAATGGTGATTGCCTTTCAACTTAAAAAAAGAGATTGAATAAATGAGACTTAACTACCTATTTCAGAATTTTACCATCATTTAAGAAATGAATAAACAAGTACTAAATCAACATAATTCAAATAAATTAATGAAGTATGTATTACAGTTAGCACACAATGAGATTATGGGCATAGCTCAATTATTTTCAGTTAATAATAAGGAATTTCAAGCAACATAATGTTTATTTAACATGTTATTTATAATTTGGCCTCTTTAAAATGATTACCACAATGGTCAGTTACTACCATTACTACCTAAGGAACAGGCTGCAGCCCCCTGTGACCCTGAGTTGGACTAAGCATGTTTAAAAAAGAATGAATAGATGAATAGCTGAGAAACATGCAGGTTAGCCTAACAAGTGACTGTAAATTGTCCTAGTACGAGTGGATTTGGGTATGTGCATGGGTGTGTCATGAAATAGATTTGCACTCTAACCAAGGTTGGTTGCTGCCATATGCCCAATGGTGCTAGGGTAACCTCTCATGCTCTGCAACTCTGCAAGGGATTCAACAGCCTTAACAGAGTTATTTTATGTTATGTCATGCAACTCTGAAAACATTCACAAAAAATTAACTGTTGTCTGTAAAGAATAATTTTAGGGTAACATAGCATTAATCTTAAAGAAATAGCATAATGGGTAAATAAACATGTGAAACAAGATAAAGATAAAGTGAACAACAAAATGTACACTGAAATATAAGAATTGGTTCAGGAAAAATACTGAGATGGTCAAGTAAATAAAGAATGTACCAGAAGAAGGTTGATATTAATATACAAAATGTACTGAAGGGATGACTAGGAGATGACTAATAAATCAGCAGACGTACTATAAGCAACAAGAATGGACAATTGTTATATGCACAGAAATTTCAAGGGTGGTGGCACAACTCAAAAGGTATAAGAAGAACCAGAATATAATATAACACACTTTTATTTTATTTAAATCATTTGGGTGTAAACCAATGAAACAACCAGAGTAAAATGTATGCATTTATTGACACTGTATCTAAATTCAACAGTTTATAAAATGATCCTCTATTCTTTGTTGCTCTGACCATTCTGATCATGCTGACCAGGCTGTAACGGACTGCTTTTGAAGAATGCTCCCTCCAAGGCATTTTGCTGAGGAGTAATTAAAAGATACAATGAACAGCTTTTCTCCTGCCTGATTATTGAATTGTCCTGTTACAGGATGTATCTTTCTTTATAAAATGTTACATTTTGGCCACATGTCTCATTTGTGCCTGATTTCAATTTAAACACAAGATTCATGTTAAATTATAATCTAGTGAGATTAGAATTAGAACAAAATGTCTGAACATAACATATGGCAATACACCATTATGTATTAAAAAGATACATTCGAGCAGTGCATATAAATCTACTAAATATAAACTATATATCCCTAAACAATTTAATGTAAAAGAACTGCAATACCCAGCCAATAAAAGGAAAGACTTAAAAATAACTTTGCAATTAAGCTTTTCAAACTAAAACACTTCCAGAAGTGGTTTTGAAAGAGTAAATTTGAGAGAATTCCAACAGGCAAACATGTCTTTTTCCTTTACTAAGGTAATATTAAGTTTATTTTGGTTTCTTTTTTATTACATTATTATTGTAATGTCCACTATATGTAAAAAAGGATCACTCCTAAAAGCCCACAACCTTTTATCCTGGCAGAGTATAAATCATCAACCACTCTGCCTAATAGGTTTCAGATAAATGTGGTTCTTTGCTAAAAGCTGAAAAGGAGAAAACAGAGACACACACCAACTATTAAAGTAAAAGAGTTGTGATATTTTTGGAGGTAAAGTAGATGATAAATTGTTTCACCTCAAAGATGATATATGAAAGTGACTTTTGAAGAATATTTTCTTTTACCTAAGTGTCACCACAGTATCTTGATAATAGAGGCTAACTGCAGTTATAAAATCCTTGCTAATATCTGGAATATCCTATTTAAAAGACGTTCTAAAAAAATACAAAAAGCAGCAGAAACTAGGGAAAGGCCAGAGGGAGTTAAACAAGAAAAAGGGTGTAGGACATTTAGCAAGTAACAGCTAGACAGAGTGAGGTCTGTGGTTCAGAATGAAGTCGTGTAGCCATGTAAAGCTGAAAAAAGAGCTCTCCAGAAGACTTAGTGCAAAGTTTTTGGATTAAATATCACATATTACACAACCAAGTGTTTTTTATTGCTTTCTCAAAGGTAAAAAATATAGACATCATGCAAGGAATTTAACTTCGGAAAAATTTTATCTTAGATAACTACTGTTGCATAACTGGCAAACATCTTTGCCCAAGGTGATAAATTACAGTTGTTTCTACACATTTTTAAAAACAAAAAGTTTGTTAAATGAATTGCTCAAGGTCAAACTGTGAACCAGCCTTAGGGATTGAACCTGTGACTTTGTATTTTAAAAATCCAACACCCTAATCTCTAAGACACACTGTAAACACTAAGTGTATACAGCCCTAATACAGTAAAGTATAACAAAGAGTCAGAATAGGACTTTCTTTTATTTAAAAATATACATAACATATTGACAAATTACTATGGCTTTATTTTTGATCAAACATACCAATATTTATTGGCTAGTTTACAAAATGTATGAAAGAGTAAAGAAATGAAATATCATATACTATATTACAGCATTTATATAAAAATAAAAAAAAATCCTGTGCAGTGCTATAGAGCTCATTGGAAATGCTTAAAATGATAAATGCTATACTTAACTGCATGTCTGATTGCAGTTCATATCCTTATTTATAGTATATCATTTGAACAATGCAACCAACCTAAATGAGATTTGAAGAACACATAATTCTAGAATGTGGTTATAAACATAAAATTTCACTGTAAGGAGATTTCCTTACAATTAAAAGGAACACAGCCAAATATCCTATGAAGCATTGCATTTTTAAAGGGGATTTAACATTCTGATATTAATTCAATCATAACCAACCCAAACTTGCATTATAGCAAGCAGTGCTAAATATTTTGTACACTGTTCACTCTGCTCAAGATTAATGTATTTTTCAAATAATTGTCTGGGAGCTGAAATTGAATCTGATCAAAAGCAAAAGTGAACCGTGGTCCATCATGAAGACTCAGTCTTCTATGACCTTTAACCATCCTCTTATAGCATCATATCATATAGCTGACCTCTGTCATCACTTTGTAATGGGGAGTTTTGAGTCACTGACAAAACACTATCAAATTGAAAACATATTTTCGATCATTTAATTACTGCTCAAAATGGAATTGTATCTAGCTCCACAAGTAACGTTTCATTCAAGCAAAGACATTTGGAGTGAGGAACCAGATGTTTAAAGGTCACTAAATCTTGGAAGCGGCAGGAAACATACCATGGTTATATAATACTATTTTTCTTTTAAGACTGTAACAAAAAGAACCAGAAACAGTTACAGTACTTTAGAATATCCCAAACACCCACATCATTTTACACTTTAGTCCCTTAAGAATTTGATATCCAATCTCTGCTTTAAACCTATTAATCAAAAAGGCGAATAACAGCATTGGTTTCATTACCTGAAAAACTGAAACTGTAACAACATATTTAGTAGCAAAACTTCATTGATTTTGCCCTCAAAAATAGTTTCACTCAACTTGTCAACACATGAATGCACACATACTGTACTAATAGTTACAATACAGTCAATTAATACACCTCACATATTTGTAAATTACACTCAAAGACTATCACATAATTTTATGTACAAAAACAATACAACATGAAAAAAATCAAACTGTACATAATACACACCATGCTGTAACTGCATTACAATGACACCGTTTTATTCCGGTGCTAAAGACAAAGACGCCTTTTTCTTAAAAAAACAATGTCTTCAGTTTGGCTACAATACCAATTTTTAGCAATATCGAAAGAATATAACCATGTTTTACACCTATAGCAAGGGTAATGGAGTTATGACACCAGGCTGGTATAAGACTAATGCAACGATTTATTCTAACAGTTTGCTGTATTCACAAAAGACGCTCGTTTTGCTCCCAAGAGTACACGTATACACAATCAATGTAACAGACGAGCAATAAAAACAAAGCAATAGAGTAGGATAGCGGTATGTTATCGGGTCATAATTACATGCACAATAAGAACAAAAAAACCTCCAACGTTACCCATTGTACACTGGAGAACTCCACCTCCTGTTCTTTCACTACCTCACATATAGTGAACTCCTATTCAGACTTGGGACAATTCTGCAGCTCAATCAAACTCACACCACAGATGCACCAGGCACGTCTAGAGCGGGAACAAGCAGTCAACACAACCAATCAGAAGATAGAGTAATATTTTCTATTAATAGCAACAAGGGTTGAACTACCAATCGTAAACAGTTATGGGCGTCTCCTGATGCGGGTCTGTTAGGCTGAAACGCGAAGCGCTCTTGTCAATTGCCTGTTTAAACGCCGACTGTATCTTACACTGTTCTGCTGAACTGTAGGTTAAATGACACCATTTAATTAGGGACATTATTTCTAAACCAATATATACGGTTTTTGTAGTGTAGAGCCGTGGAATGCCGCATACGCTTATATATAATAAGTCATAGAATTAACTGATTAAACTCAGGCTGCTGTTATGATTGTTTGTCCTTTAAATTGAGTTATACGCTTACAGAAGGTCTTTCGGGAGAGCGAAAAGAACATTATTTGTATTTTGAAGGGTGTTCAGCTAGTGCTTAAAAAGTCTTAAAGGAAAGCAAGGCATCCGCTTAAAGGGGTCCTAATGAGGTCCTAGTGGTGCCCTATTTCGGAAGCTATGGCAAGTGTTCGCGTTTGGTTCATTTGTGTGAAGGTGTAGACTCTTATCGAGATGGATACTGATCAGGAACTGGAGAAGTAAGTACGTTTTGGCAAACTCCTTTTAAAAATGAAAATGAAAAGGAAATAAAAACGAATCTGCCAGTTTGGTGGGAGTTCATTCACGCTCTTATTTGCAGTACATTGCGTAGAATGACCTAGTCGTTTACTTTCTGCTGATCAGAATATTATTAATAGATGAATGTGTACATCGAGTATGTATTAAGTAATCCTGCGCATTCTTCGATATCTGCCTACCGTTGCGGCCATGTTCCTGTGAAAACTGATAATCTTCTGTATTTCCTAAAGCTTTTCGACGGTGGTGTTAGCGAATGTCCACTAAGCAAATCTTAGTAATCTAGGCCGTTGTACTACTTGTCCTATGCGGTTCATCTAGCTTGTGTATGTGTTCGAATGAAAGTGCCTGAAGTAATACTCAGAAAATTTTTACTTGTCATCTTTACGAAAGAGTAGTTGAAGAAACTGAGGCTATGAAAGATTGTGTAAAGCGGGACGTTTATTGATAAATCAAACTCGTATGCAGTTAAGTAAAATTATGTATATGCTATAAGACAGTAATACCTTCTTAAGCTATATAAGTGCTATGTGTCGGCAGTAAACATTGTATAATACTCTTGATTTGTGAAAATTTGAGCCTCACGATTCGTTGTGATTCCCGCAACGAATGGATGTAGTTTGCGTGAATATAAAATATCTTTTGTGTCAGCACCAAATACAATCCCAATTATCTCCATTTTGCTCCAGTCCCTTTTTCGCACAAATTGATCACTCTCTCTTTCACACACAACCTGAGTGATTTGTTAAGTATGTCTATACTTCACAACGGAAAAGTGTGTGTGAGATATATAAACACACACAATTGTTATTGTTCTCTACTTGAGAGAGGCATTAGTATACCGTTGCATGTTGCAGTATAAAACGTGAGTATGCACACATCACTAGTTATGAAATATAGCACTCTATCAGTAGATCCATCCATCCATTTTCCAACCCGCTGAATCCGAATACAGGGTCACGGGGGTCTGCTGGAGCCAATCCCAGCCAACACAGGGCACAAGGCAGGAACCAATCCTGGGCAGGGTGCCAACCCACCGCAGGACACACACAAACACACCAAGCACACACACTAGGGCCAATTGAGAATCGCCAATCCACCTAACCTGCATGTCTTTGGATTGTGGAAGAAAACCGGATGTGTTTGTGCTATGTTTAAAAAGGTTGACCTTAGTTTTAGTAAATTAATTAAAACTTCATATGTATACAGTTGGATTAATAAATGTAAATTATGGAAGACTAATTTGATGTATTTAATATCCTGGGCAACTCAGGAACTCTGTTAAAAGATGCAACTCTGATCCATAACCTTGGGTTTTAAACCAATCCTCAGTCATGGCCTGTACTTTCTCCCCATGTCTCCGCGGGCTAAACTTCTTGATGCTCTGATTTTCTTACCCTTTCCAATCACTTGTGTGTTAGATTGTTTGGCACATCAAAATTATGAGTAAGTTTGTCCCTGCAGTGCACTGGCACCTAATTCAGGGTAGCCTCTTGCTTTGGAGCTACAATAGGCTCTAGCCCACCAGAGCATTTCATTGGATTAGCAAGAATTAAGGTTATGTAACATGTTATGTATTATTCTGGTAAAATCTATTGAATTTTCTCAGTGTGTTTGATCCTTTCTTTAACCAGTTTTAAGTTGCATTACAGTTTATCTTGATATATTATTTCTGATTTGCATACAGACTTCATTGTTAAATGATTACAACCTTTCTTTATATAAATATGATCAATTCTGTAAGTCACTCATATCAATAACTTATAGTTGATGTAGTGACTATGGGGCTAGAAAACAAAACTATAGGTTCACCACTGACTTACCCATTGACTTTGGGCTACTGTAAAAATGGGCAAGAAAAAGCAGTTCTGTTGTGGATCTGTACTTGTACAGTGTCTTCACTTGGTTTTTAATGTGATATGTACAGGTATATATGTTATTTTTTATTTTTTTTGTGTTTGCAATTTCCTAAATTGCTTAGTCCAAACACCATTGTGCTAGATCCAAACCATAAAAAACATCAAGAAAATAGTTTTTCTCAACCATCTGTGACTTTCTGCAGCTGTATAATTGATCAGTTTTGAAACTGAAAGAAAATATTATCCTCAATCTCTGTCAGTGTCTGAAATCTGTAATTTGCATGCAGTGGATTTAGACAGTGTTCAGACCACTTCACATGTTTCGCAGTTTGCTATGTTGCAACCTTGTGCTAAAGCCATTTAAATTATTTTTTCCCCCCACATCAAGCAACCCTCAATACCACAAAATGACAAAGCACAAACATGCTTTTAGAGTTTGTTTTTTTTTGAAAATATTAAAATATAATACTGGCACAGGTACTCCGACTGTTTGCTATGATGCTTGAAATTTTGGCTCAGGTGCATCCTATTCTATTTATAGTCTAAGTTTTTATACACCTTGTTTAGAGTGCAGCTGTGGTTAATTTGATTGATTGGACACAATTAAGAAATCATGGGGGAGTGCCATGGTAAGAAAGGTGATGAGGAACCCAATGGCCCCTCTGGCTTAGCTCCAGATAACCTGTATGGAGATCGGAGAAACTTCTAGAAAGATAGCCACAACTGCAATGCTCCCATGAACTGAGCTTTACAACAAAGTTGCCAGACAGAAGACTGTTCTCAGTACAATAAAAATGGAAGCCCACATAGAGTTTGCAAAAAGGAATCTAAAGAGCCCAGACTGTAATGAACATGATTTTCTGGTAAAATGAAATTAAGATTAGCATTATGTATGAAGAAAACCATGCACCACTCATCACCTGGGTAATACCATTCTAACTCTAGGGTTGTTTTTCCTCTGCATTGACTTGGATAATAGCCAGGGTTGAGGGAAATCCGAAAGGCGCAAAGTACAAATATCTTTAAGAGGGGTTGTTCCAGAGTAAGCTGTACCTCAGACTGGGTAAATGGTTCACCATCCAACAGGACCATAACAATATAGGAGTGACTTAGGGACAACTCTGGGAATGTACTTGAGTTACCCAGCCAGAGGCCGGACATGAACCCAATTGAACATCTCTCTCTAGATGTGAAAATAGCTGACCACTAAGTGTTCCCATCTAACCAGACAAAGCTTGAGGGGATCTATAAAGAAGAATGGCACAAAATCCCCAAAGCCAGATTTGCAAAACTTACTGTATCATACTCAAGAAGACTCCAGGCTATAATCTCAGCCAAAGGTGCTTCAGCTAAGTTCTGAGTAAAAGGTTTGATTGCTTGTGTCAATGTAATGTTGCAGATTTGTAATTTTATTATTTAAAAAAAAAAAAAACCCTGTTTAGTTTTTGTTATTCTGGGGTATTAAGTATTGCTTGATTTTAGGGGTGGGGATTTAAATGATTTTAACCCAAGGCTGCAACCTAACAGAATGTCTAAAAAATGAAGGTGTCTGAATACTTTCTAAATCCACTGTATACTCTTTATGTTCAATTAAATTGATAAACCTAGTGAATATTAAGTAGATCCTCTATTAACAGCATAGCAATTGGAATAATCAGGGTGTGAACTATAGGAAGTGCAAATGCTTGTACCATATAATTTAAATGTAACATTAAAAAAATATTGACGAGGTATTGTGTGGATTCAGGGTCTATTACTTAGCCAAGTAATGCAAATTCTGCACACAATTTTAAAAGTAATATGGGTGTTCACCCCCCATCAAAAAATTTACAAATATACATTTTCATAACATTTGTAATATATTGTTATAACTGACCCCTTGTCAATCTGTTCATCTTTATACAGTATATTTACATCAGTCGGTGTATTTTGAAATTTTATGATAAGTGCTTACTAAAGAATTTTAATAAACCTTTGTATTCCATTGCGCAACATTTTATATTTATTTAGAGAATGGCTCTATCAAAAAGTAATAATGTACAATACATTCCCAAATGCCTAGCGCAGTTGATGTATTTATACTAGTCAGCTTCATCCAGGAAATTTTCTAGGGTAATAGGCCTTGATTATACAGCTACTGGTTAATCAGATGTATTAGAAGTTCTGTGTGAGTATGTTTCAGTATACAATATTTGAAATTGGGGGCTAATATTATTGGTTCCTTACTGTGGAATATGCTAGATGCTGTTGGCCATGAATAAAACATTCCTGCCACAGGTGAATTCCCGTTTTACCTAGTGATTAACCTTGGCTTTGTTTTTGATTACTGCAAAATGCACCTTAACAGGGAACTGTATTCTTTTGAATTAAAACAGGTAATTAGTAACAATGTGAATTTTGGGATTAAATATAATTTCACACTCTAGTGCATCCTGTAAAAGTGGTAGAGTTGATTAGATTTGAATGTAATGTTTTAGTCTATATTCTTGTACTGCTACAAAGTTTTGGAGGATTTACATCAAAAGCAACATACACTAAATTGTGGTTTCCTTTAACCTGTTACTTACAGCATTAATGTTTACAGGCTGCACGTTTAAATTGCACATGCAGTGAACTGAATGTTTTAATAGGATGTACAATTATGGCAAAATTAATAATTGAGGTTTTTTGCATTTGATATTATGATTATAAATTTCAATTAACAGTACAATGAAAACTGTACCTTGTTTTGCTAACACAACAATCATTGTGCAGGGAACCACTTATAAATATGAAATTAAATGCTGGATTAGTTGAATTTTTTTTTAAAAAAAGGTATTGTTTAATCATGTTTATTTGTTAAAAGAAAAATACAGCACTATTATTTGTATTGTTTTAAATACAGTAAATTACTGATACAAAGGAACTAATTAAATAAATATACACACTATTGTCTGTACACACACCATATTGTTTTGCTGTTGGTATAGAGGAGCATCGGTAGTATTTCTTGACAAACTTCTGTTGAGTAATTCATTGGCTGAAAATACTTAGTGTTAGTTATTCTCTCCTCGTATCTACCTCCGGGGATCTAGAGTGCATCCCATAACTGAGCCTGACCTTTTAATTTACTTATTGATTCAGCGGCCTGCTTTTGAAGTAATGTTACTGGCCCAGCACATCAAAGCATAAAAAAAAATTCCATTGGCCATTATTGTAGAATATGTGAAGGATGTTACTACACACCTTATAGGAACACCATATTTTCTCCAGGGCTGTGGAGTCGGAGACAATTTTGGGTACCTGGAGTCGGAGTCGGCAAAACGTTAACCGACTCCGACTCCTACTAAATTTAAATGGGAATTAAAAAAGTAAGTTGAAATGTCCCAATTCACAAACAGTCATAATGAACTACTTCTCTGCTGTAAGAATAAAGCCCAATGCATGCAGTGCATAATGTTACCACAAAACGAACATGTCAAGTAACCATGAAACATGCTTTTCATTGACTGTATGTGTCACTATATGGGATGTAATGCACAGCTAAGGTGCGGCACCGCTTTCCGTTGTGTCGTGTTCCACTGTTACAGGGAACTGTGAACCTAGCCTAAAGCCCCCCATACATTTACAGATGCACTGCCGATTTTATAGGCCGTTCAATGAGTCATCACGCGTCAAACGCCTGAAAAATCATCTGGTGTGTTCTCAGCTCCGTCGGCTCCCCTTCGCTATGCGCTAGTGAATGGGGCCAAAGGAGCCGAGAACACAGATCTCCCTGCCTGTCTCCAGCAGAGGCTCGTTCTGCTGATCAGCTGGCCAGTGAGTGACACAATGCACTAAACTTGCGGCTGGCTGACAGAGGAGACAGCCACTGCAGCAGACAGAGGGATCACATTAGTTTGGATGGGGGCGGTGGTCGAGATTTTCGGCAAGCTGGATCTGCCCGTCCATGTGGACACCTGCAATCTCGCGCGCCAATCAATTGTGTTTGTCTTTAATCTGGCATTATAGTAGAGTGTTGGCTTCCTAGCCAGTAGTTCTGTGGTGAAATGACATGTATGTTGCCTTCCTTTCCTTCAATGGATGTAGAAAATACATTAGCATAGTATATACATACAGAGGAGTCGGAGTCAGGGAGTCGGAATATTTAGAAACTGAGGAGTCGGAGTCGGAGCATTTATCTACCGACTCCACAGCCGGAGATTGTTAAAGTAGAACTTTTGTGACACTTTATGTCAGTCGCTACAGTATCAAAAAAAAGATAGCACAGATCGCACGGACAAAAAAAACGAAAGGAAATTAGTTTAAGTCAGAGAATTTCAAAAACGAGGTTTAACTCAAATGCATCTATTGGTTACTTTGCAAAAAAAATATTAACTGCTGATGATGTGGATCGTTTTGGCTGTGCTGAAGTTCCAAACAGAGAAACCTATCCTAAATTATGGTACAAAGTCATTAAAAAGTCTCACAGACCTCATTTAAAAGATTCAGCATAGTGGGACACGAAAGATTCCAAATATTGTTTTTAAAGAAGTTCTGAAATAAAAGTGAAACTAATGAAATAGCAACAATGCGAAGAAAAAAAAATCTTACAAGTGTGTATCCGGAAAACCAAATACAGTGGTTTGGCGAGCGAAGCGAGCTGGAGGCAAAACCCCTTAGTGATTAAAAAAAAAGAAGTCTGTTCCCTTCCTTATATAGTTCCTTTTATGTTATGAGACCACTCCAGTTTGTTATTGATGTGGACCCCCAAGTCCTTGCAGCAATGAACCATCTTCACATTCACTTCCTGAATAGTGACAAGACGTAGAGGCTATTTGGTGCAACAAAAGTCAGTAAACATTTCCTTGGTTTTGCTTATGTTAAGTTTCAGACGGTTCCTTCTGAACTCCTCCCCCTTATCAATACACCCCATAAGTGCAGAATCATCTGAGAATCTCTGCCTGTAACATGACCTGATTTTATATTTATAGACTGAGTTGTACAGAGAAAAGGAGACAGGATTGTTTCTTGTACTTTTTCAGCATTGTTCAGATCCATATCATAGTCCTTGAGTCTCAGAAACTATGGTCTAATGGACAGGTAGTTAATTATCATGACACCATAGGTTCATGAACCTGCAGATCTTTGCACTTAACCCTTTATAAGGATAGTTGCGCTGGATGGTACTGAAGTCAACGGAAAAATAAAAAAAAACATAATCCTCATATTTCAGTAAGCTTCCGGGTGAGAATAAGCCTTGTGGAGCAGATAATAATTGCATTCTCCACTACAATCTCTGTCCATTGGGCAATCTGCAGTGGGTCTAGATGGTCTACCAAAAGATGTTCATCTAGTCCAGGACGAGCTTCTCAATTGTCTTCATGATGTTAGACATAAGTGCCACTGGCCTGCAATTCTTTGGTGTAGAGGCACCTGCCTTCTTTGAAACCAGAACAATGCAGCATGTTTTCCATAGCAGCGGCACTTTTGTGATACTTAGGAAGAGATGAACAGGTGACGGATGATACTACAAAGTTGATCTGCAAAAGTATTCATAATATGAGGACTGACTTCATCTGGTCCTATAGGCTTTCCTGTGTGTAGCTTCCTCAGTTATCTCCTCACTTGGTCTTCAGTTATAGACAGTCCATTCTGATTGTCAGAGATGAACTCCTCACTGGCCATCCCAGTTGTTGATGTAGTAGGGATGGTGTTGTGGGGATTGGTCATTGGAAGAAGATGGCCATGGGAGAGAAAGATCTGTTAAAAATTGATTCATGGCATTGGCTTTGTCCATGTTCATTTCTAGCACATGAGCCCAGGATTGCTTGAGTTCAGTAATAATGCCCAGTCCATTGGAAATTCTTTCATGTTTTTTGAGAAAGTTTGCTTTCTACTTTAATTTTGTAAGCTTCGCTCCTTTCACTCAACCTTTTCTTTAGCACTTACTGGGTGTCCTATAGAGCATCTCTTTTGCCAGATTTGAATTTTCCTGTCTCATTCAGGAGACATTTTATGTATTTAGTAATGTAGGGCTTGTTGTATGGAAAGCAACACACTGTCTTTGAGGGTACACAGAAGTGTATCTATAGTCTGTGATGCAGTGAATGATCCCTCAGTATCACATCCTTGTGATTTGCATCATTTCCTGGCCTGTTATTTAGAAGTAGTCATTCAGAGTCATTTCATCCTTCATTGCCTTCTAGTAACCGGCTTATAGCTGATAATAAGATGAATTAGGCTGTGGTCAGATCCGCCCAAAGCTGCCAGAAATTTAACTTCAAGGCATCTTCAGCACTGGAATAGAGCAGGTACAGCTTGTAATTTCCTCACGTGGAACATGACACAAACTGATAGTTTTTTCATTGTTACTTCTAAAGTGACATGGTTGCAGTCACTACATATTATAACTGCAGGGTCAGAATCAGTGAAAATTAGGGGTTTGGGAGCCGAAAGAATCATTTCCATTACTGAGGCCCCATTTGCAGAGGGAGGAATATAAATCTTGATAAGGATAATGTAACTTAGTATTTCCCTGGTCAAATAACAGGAAGAATGTAAATGTGTGAATTACAAACTATAGTTTTTACTATATGCTCCCTTTTATACCATTCCACATTTACATAGAGGACCAGTTCCCCTCCTGCCTTTTTACCACACTGCTCTAGGTCACTGTCTGCTTGATTAAGATTAAATCTACCTATTTCATGTATATCAGGCTTAAGCTAGCTCTCCATAAGGTTCACCGACAAAAGCGCGAGAGACATATGCACCCCGACAAAACTGCGACGGACAAATGAGCACCGACAAACCCGCTAAGTGGTTTTCGACAAATGCGTGCCGACAAAATCGCCACGACAAAATTGCGAGAGAGGCCAAGAGAGTGGGACGCCCTTGCTGCAATTCTTCCTACATATGCAGGGCGTGATCTTAAGGACTATCTGCGTGCCGTGCTGATGGCATGCCGCGTCTCACAATATTGACTTCTAAAATAAACATTATTATTATATGCTTTAAACTAGTAATTCATATTTAATGAAACTTTCGCAATTTTGTCGGCGCGATTTTGATGGTGTGTTAATCATCGCTATTGTGTCGGCGCGCATATGTCTGTCATGCAAATGTCGGGTCACACTCCATAAAACACAAAATGCCACTGTACCTATATGCATTGTGACCTGCTATGAAAGCAGACCATTCATATATGTTATTTCAGAGCAATCAAACATTGCCCATTACAATAGTTGGCAAACCTTGCCTTACTTTATTCTCACTGTCCTCTCCATCTTTGTACAAACAGCTATTACAGTACAGTTGATTTGATTTGCTTAGGTGCTCAGGTTTGCAGCGCAAGTATGTGATTGGGAGTATAATAAAACCTACTTTTATTTTCTCAGTGTTTTTTATATTTCCAAGTGTTTCAGACGTAAGGTAGCCTTCTGATCCTCTTTGCGACCCTTCCCTAGTCAACATCCCATCCAAAAGTCAGAAGTGACAAGATGGTGCCTGGGTTTGCATTGACTGTAGGCCATTTGTAAATTTAAAGCCAGAAGCCAGATCAAATCTAATTATAAACCAAACTAGCAAAAGAAGGTCAAAAACAAAAGGAAAACCGAGAGGACACAGTGCGTCTGTAAGAAGGCTGCTGTTTGCACTGCACCTAAAGTCTGATGTAAAAAATATATACAAATTACTTAAGTATAACACAAACATTCCTCCTCCTTTTTATATTAAACTAATAGCCCTTCTGAAAAATCAGCCTTCACCACCATTCACCATTCTAAATTGTAAAAATGTATGTCAATTTTAAAAATGGGATTGTTAATTGGGGTTCTTCTATATTATTAAAATAAATTTACATGTGTATTTATTAATTAAATCCTATAAGTAACATAAGATTAAAACGTTAATGTTAAAACAACTTGTACTGGTATACAAAAGCAATCAATTTCCATCCATCCATCCTCTTCCGCTTATCCGAGGTCTGGTCGCTGGGGCAGCAGCTTAAGCAGAGAGGCCCAGACTTCCCTCTCCCCAGCCACTTCTTCCAGCTCTTCGGGAGAATCCCAAAGGCGTTCCCAGGCCAGCCGGAGACATAGTCCCTCCAGCGTGTCCTGGGTCTTCCCCGGGGCCTCCTCCCGGTTGGACGTGCCCGGAACACCTCACCAGAATGGCGTCCAGGAGGCATCCTGATCAGATGCCCGAGCCACCTCATCTGACTCCTCTCGATGCGGAGGAGCAGCGGCTCTACTCTGAGCCCCTCCTGGATGACTGAGCTTCTCACCCTATCTTTAAGGGAAAGCCGAGTCACCCTGCGGAGGAAACTCATTTCAGCTGCTTGTATTCGCAGTCTCGTTCTTTCGGTCACTACCCATAGCTCATGACCATAGGTGAGGGTAGGAGCGTAGATCAACTGGTAAATTGAGAGCTTTGCCTTACGGCTCAGCTTTTTCACCACGACAGACCGATGCGGATGCCGCACCGATCCACCTGTCGATGTCACGCTCCATTCTTCCCTCACTCGTGAACAAGACCCTGAGATACTTGAACTCCTCCACTTGGGGCAGGATCTCTCCCCACAACCCTGAGAGGGCACTCCACCCTTTTCGCTGAGGACCATGTCTCGGATTTGGAGGTGCTGATTCTCATCCCAGCTGCTTCACACTCAGCTGCGAACCGATCCAGAGAGAGCTGAAGATCATGGCCTGATGAAGCAAACAGGACAACATCATCTGCAAAAGCAGTGACCCAATCCTGAGTCCACCAAACCGACCCCTTCAACACCCTGGCTGCGCCTAGAAATTCTGTCCATAAAAGTTATGAACAGAATTGGTGACAAAGGGCAGCCCTGGCGGAGTCCAACTCTCACTGGAAACGGGCTCGACTTACTGCCGCAATGCGGACCAAGCTCTGACACGGTTGTACAGAGACCGAACAGCTCTTATCAGGGGTCCGTACCCCATACTCCCGAGCCCCCACAGGATTCCCGAGGGACACGGTCGAATGCCTTTTCCAAGTCCACAAAACACATGTAGAGGTCGGGCAAACTCCCATGCACCCTCCAGGACTCTGCTAAGGGTGAAGAGCTGGTCCACTGTTCCACGACCAGGACGAAAACCACACTGTTCCTCCTGAATCCGAGGTTGACTATCCGGACGGACCCTCCTCTCCAGAACCCCGAATAGACTTTTCCAGGGAGGCTGAGGAGTGTGATCCCTCTATAGTTGGAACACACCCTCCGTCCCCTTTTAAAGAGGGGACCACCACCCCGGTCTGCCAATCCAGAGGCACTGTCCCGATGTCCATGCGATGTTGCAGAGACGTGTCAACCAAGACAGTCCTACAACATCCAGAGCCTTAAGGAACTCCGGTATCTCATCCACCCCGGGGCCCTGCCACCAAGGAGTTTTTTGACCACCTCGGTGACTTCAGTCCCAGAGATGGGAGAGCCCACCTCAGAGTCCCCAGGCTCTGCTTCCTCATTGGAAGGCATGTTAGTGGGATTGAGGAGGTCTTCAAAGTACTCCTCCCACCGACCCACAACGTCGAGTGAGGTCAGCAGCGCACCATCCCCACCATATACGGTGTTGACACTGCACTGCTTCCCTCCTGAGACGCCGGACGGTGGACCAGAATCTCCTCGAAGCCGTCCAAAGTCGCTCTCCATGGCCTCTCCAAACTCCTCCCATGCCCGAAGTTTTGCCTCAGCAACAACGAAGCTGCGTTCCGCTTGGCCTTGCGGGACCTATCAGCTGCCTCCAGAGACCCACAGGACAAAAAGTCCTATAGGACTCCTTCTTCAGCTTGACGGCATCCCTCACGCGGTGTCCACCAACGGGTTCGGGATTGCCGCCACGACAGGCACCACCACCTTGCGGCCACAGCTCCGGTCAGCCGCCTCAACAATAGAGGCACGGAACATGGCCCATTCGACTCAATGTCCCCACCTCCCTCGGGGCGTGGTTGAAGTTCTGCCGGAGGTGGGAGTTGAAGCTACTTCTGACAGGGGACTCTGCCAGCCGTTCCCAGCAGACCCTCACAACACGCTTGGGCCTACCAGGTCTGACCGCATCTTCCCCACCATGAAGCCAACTCACCACCAGGTGGTGATCAGTTGACAGCTCCGCCCCTCTCTTCACCCGAAAGTGTCCAAGACATATGGCCGCAAGTCCACGACACGACCACAAAGTCGATCATCGACCTGAGGCCTAGGGTGTCCTGGTGCCAAGTGCACATATGAACACCCTTATGCTTGAACATGGTGTTCGTTATGGACAATCCATGACGAGCACAGAAGTCCAATAACAAAACACCGCTCGGGTTCAGATCGGGGGGCCATTCCTCCCAATCACGCCCTTCCAGGTCTCACTGTCATTGCCCACGTGAGCATTGAAGTCTCCCAGCAAAACGAGGGAATCCCCAGAAGGTATGCCCTCTAGCAACCCCGCCAGAGACTCCAAAAAGGGTGGATACTCCAAACTGCTGTTGGCGATACGCACAAACAACAGTCAGGACCCTTCCCCACCCGAAGGCGGAGGGAGGCCACCCTCTCGCCCACCGGGGTAAACCCCAATGCACAGGCTCCAAGCCGGGGGGCAATAAGTATGCCCACACCTGCTGGCGCTCTCACCGGGGCAACTCCAGAGTGGTAGAGAGTCCAGCCCCTCTCAAGGAGATTGGTTCCAGAGTCCAAGCTGTGCGCCGAGGTGAGTCCGACTATATCTAGCCGAACCTCTCACCTCGCACTAGCTCAGGCTCCTTCCCCTTCAGAGAGGTGACATTCCACGTCCCAAGAGCCAGTTTCTGTAGCCGAGGATCAGACCGCCAAGGTCCCCGCCTTCGGCCACCACCCAACTCACACTGCACCCAACCTCCTTGGCTCCTCCCATAGGTGGTGAGCCCATGGGGAGGAGGACCCACGTTACCTCTTCGGGCTGTGCCCGACCGAGCCCCATGGGTGCAGGCCCGGCCACCAGGTGCTCGCCATCGAGCCCCACCTCCTGGCCTGGCTCCAGAGAGGGGCCAAGGGAAAACGTTGTCCAAGTCGTCCAAGGTTTTTATTCTTCATTGGAGGTTTGTTGAACCGCTCTTTGTTTCATCCCTCACCTAGGACCAGTTTGCCTTGGGTGGTTCTACCAGGCATAAAGCCCCGGACAACATAGCTCCTAGGATCATTGGGACACGCAAATCCCTCCACCACGATAAGGTGACGGTTCAACGGTGTTAATATATAGCAAACCTTAAGAATGATTTTGATAGTAACACAATGTTACATGCTGATACCTGACTAACTCCTTGAGCAAGGTGCACTAATTAAAGCAGAAGCGGCACTGCAAGAATCTGCTTTTCAGTGTATATTCCTCAACAATATAATGAACCATAATGCTCAGACATGCTCTCATAGTTCTACTCCACCACAAGTCGGTCGTGGTTGCATAAAATGCTGCTTGTTTCAGATTGATTTTGATTTTTGTCGGACATTTAGAATAAAGTGAATGCAATGTGACTATAAAAGAATAAATGTATGAGGGGATGACTTTTCTTACGCTGACTTGATCATTTTTAAACACCTTCATTGCACGCAGTTTTAATCTGATCCTTCTCTTTTGATAAACAAAACATAATAAATGTTATCTGATTTTTACATTCAATAGCTTCCTGTTTACGAATATGCATTAGCTTAGAGGTATAATTAATGTTTATCTGTGCTATGGACCTAACATTATTAGAACTTAGTACTGCTTGGTTTGTTTTAATGTATTGTTCATACAATCAGCCAAGCACATGGCTGCAACTCAATGCATTTAGGTATGTAGACATTATCAAGACAACCTCCTGAAGTACAAACTGAGCATCAGAATGGGTAAGAGAGGTCATTTAAGTGACTATGAATGTGGCATGGTTGTTGGGGTCAGATGGGCTGATCAGAGTATTTCAAAATCCGCTGATCTACTAGGATTTTCAGGCACAGCCATCTATAGAGTTTACAGAGATTGGTCCGAAAAAGGGAAAATATCCAGTGAGTGGGGATTTTCTCTGCTAAAATGCTGAGATCAGAGGAGAATGGCCAGACTGGTTAAAGATGATAGAAAGGCACCAGTAACTCAAGTAACCATGTGTTACAATCAAAATATGCAGAAGAGCATCTCTGAATACACAATATGTCAAACCTTGAAGCAGAATGGCTACAGCAGCAGGAGACTATACCAGGTGCCACTTCTCTCAGCTAAAAACATGCAACTAAGGTCTCACCAAAATTGCACAACAGAAGATTGGAAAAACATTACGTGGTCTGAGGAGTCTTGATTTCTGCTGTAGTTGGATGGTAAGGTCAGAATTTAGTGTCAGCAACATGAAAGCATGGATCCATCCTGCCTTATATCAATGGTTGAGGCTGGTGATGGTGGTATAATGGTGTAGGGGATATTTTCTTGGCACACGCTGGGCACCATAGTGCCAATTGAGCATCATTTAAATGCCACAGCCTACCTGAGTATTGTTGCTGACCATGTCCATCCCTTTATTACTTTGGTTAACCAGGTCATAAAGGAAATTGATTCTGTGGACAGGTGTGCTTTATACACACAACGAGTTGAGATCAGGAGCATCTGTAATTGACGTGGCACACTGCCAATCTGTGGGAGCCAGAATTCTGGCTGGGTTGTAGGGGATCAAATACTTTTCCCTCAATGATATGCAAACCAAATTGTAACTTTTATGTAATGTGTTTTTTTTCTGGATTTTTGGTTGATATTCTTTTTCTCTCTCTCTCTCGCTCCATTAAAATGAAACTACCTGTTAATTTCCTTGTAAGTGAGCAAACTTACAAATTAAGTAGGGGATCAAATACTTATTTCCCCCACTGTAGTCTGGATTATAAAACTCCAAAACAATTCATACAATTGGATGGGTACATTGTTGGTATTTATAGATATACATATCACCAACAATGTTCTGGGTCATTATAGATTTCTAATGCTTCTGTAAAGGGACCCAGTGCGAGCCAGACAGTCACCGCACACTGTTTCACTGCCACAACCAGTCTGCAATTTGTGACACCTAGTAGTCAAGTCATTATGCTTCTTTTCCTTCCAGACCCTCCCTTTTACATAGATCATCAAGAAGTGGTGTTCATCAGACCTAACAATACTTTCTTTTAGGATTTGTGTTTCTAGCCTGTTGTAACTGTGCCTTTTCTTCACAAGCAGAAATAGAATATGTCTTGGAAATTATCTTGCATAACCAATTATTGGCACATTGTAATGTTGTTTTGTTTTGTTTTTTTGTTTGTTTGTAAAAGGTGTTCCTTGACTGACGGTAGGTTCTCAGTTTATCAGTACAAGTAGTGTCACTCTGTTTTTAGTGTGGTCATGAGTAGTTGGTTTCTGACAACAGGAATGTTATTGGCTGGACGTTTAGGGTACTAGTGGTGCTTTTGCAGTATCCCCATGGTAATGATACATTCATGATGGTGCATCGAATAGGTAAAACGGTACATCATTTAAAGTTACATAACTTTTCAATCTAGCCCTTTCTCTGTGTAAATTGCACATGGTCATGCAATCCATTGGTATCTGCCTACCTTTTTAAGATGAATTTTTAATAGGAAACTGTGGTTGTTGTAAGTATATTAATAAAGTAGCAGGATGAACAATAGTACTCTTGAATTTAAGTCTGTGGCAAACAATTTATGGAATGAATATGCATCCATTGCCAAAAATGTACAAACCATAGAATTAATTACATTGTGACAGTGTTTTCATTTGATACACTGCCAATGTGAATATTGACAGGTTTAAGTAAAAAAAAAAAAAAAAAATTCTAAATCTGTCATCTAATAGGAGTTTATAACCAATCTGAAACAATTACTTTGCAGCAGCAAAATTCCATCAAGATTGCAGGTTTTCTTTTTTTGTCTTTAAGTCAATATTTGGGGGAAAAAAAAAAAAGCTTTTATGCAACCTTACTGTTTTTAAATTTTAATTATAGAACGTAACAATAAATTACTCATTTACCCTGAAATATGTTTTGGAGGATATCTTAGTTAAAATAATTGTTAGCTGCCTTTTGGTTGAAGAAAAGCACTGTAGGTGACAGGTGGTTTTGGTAACTGTAAAGCACCTGTTAAGGCCTATGAACTAAAGTTTGTGAATAGGGGCTGAATGCAGCTGGGGGTTCAGCGTGGAGTACTAATAAGTTCTCGCACTTAGTAACAACTTGAGTTTCTGCTTAACCTTTCTAAATGCTTCCTGCAGTTGCAGATTAGCCAGCTGTACTGAGGATCTTGTGCAGCTTTTTTTATTCAGCTAAGCATGGCAGTGTGCCCACAATGGTTGTGTGGCCCTAGTTAAAGAAAGGGACTTGCATCCAGGAGAAGGCTTATAAGTGGAGAGTTTCCACTTAGTGGCTGGCTGACTGACCTTGAGCAAGTGAAACTAACTTTCTTAGCTATTGGAAAAAGCTCCCTTTTGATATGTACTGATGAACCTTTATTTCCAAGTGCTGATTTATAATTTCTAAGCCCGGAGTGTATGATTTTTTTCACTTAGTTTATATGTATGTGATCTTACATTTCAGTTTTCAGTGCAATAACTAATACCTTTTTATATCTAAAAAATATTTTTAGCATGTATTCCTTTTTTTACAAAAGATTAAATAAATCACCACAAGGTTTATATAGAATAGCTCAATTTACATAGCGTATTCCTATAGTGAATACTATTAAAAAGGTTTTTAAACCTATGTGGAATTGCTTCCACACTGATACAATTGTGGCATTGGCAGGTTTAATGACTTCTCGGGTTTACCCGATGAGTTATCAGTTGATATTGAGCCAGTAGTCTTTTGAATTCTTGTGAAATGATTTGTTACATAAAAAAGAAACCTGGACATTTCCCTTAAAGATTTTCTAAATAAATAAACGTGCAGTGAGACGTTGGCTGTGTTGTCCCAATATCAGTTGGAGATCTTTTTTAAATAAAGTTTATCAAAACCTCTGCATGATTTTTATGTTTATTTTTTCACTCTGTACTTCCTGAGATTCATCTTGAAATCACTACTTGTTAATTTCCTCCAGTGTCCTCAACTACATGATTCACTGCTTAACCAAAATATTTCTGATGGATCAGCTTTACTGATTCCATTGAGAATTTTGAAGGCTTGGATTAGATAACCATATTACTTTCTATATTCAGCACTGATTTGTACTTTATAAGTGTGATACTGTATACGCCTTAGTCCATGTACACACTTGGCTACTTCTCTGTCCTTCGCTGGGTCAATGCATATCAGTTAAACAAACTTTCAAAAAAGTTTTTCTATTACCCCTTTTGATTTTGATGAAACTTGGCATGAGTTGTAGCTACCTTCCATAGCTCAGAAATATTTTTTTTATTAATTTCCCTTTGGAGGTTACTTTTCTTTACCACAGAGAGTGTGAAAGTGATACTTTAGAGTGCTTCCTTATGGATTGTACATTTTATTTCCTTGTTAAACCATGCCTCAGTTATTACTCATTTGAAATCACAAAAACAATGTTTCGAATTGGTATGGTCAAATTTAACTTTTGTATATGTGCAGGTTTCTTTATTCAAGGTCAAAGTGTTTTTTTTCTACTTGGAGTAACAAGTCTTTTTTTATGCATAGTGCTACTTGTATTAAAAATATTGACCTGTTACACTCTCTCTCTCATATATATGCATACAGTACAGTAATACAAAGAGTACACAACACATTTTTCACCCTTATTTGGGCTCATCAGGTGTATGCACTCAGAATCCGTGCCTGAGACGAAGCCTACACATACATCTGACAAGCCCCAATAAGGGTATGATGTATATATTTGCTTTATTTGTAATTATTGTGTAGTGTACTGAGCTTATAAAAGACCGCTTACTAAGAGTAAATCCATTGCTGTGGTCAGGGGCAAACCCATTTATGCTTAGTTTGTCTTGTCTCCATTTGTGTTTCTTAACATTCATTTTTGTTTTCTGTTTTCTTACAGTAATATATATGATTTCTGTTATGTCTCATTCTTAGTACAACTCATTTCTTAAGATCCTAATGACATGAACATGCAGTAGATTTTTGTAAGCATAAACAAATTGTTTTCTAATGCTTTGTGTTGATCTTACAATTCAGAAAAAGAAGTTTGTAAAAGCATTCAGTATTTTATATATAGCCATCTTGCATTCCGTCAAGGAAATTCATTCGTTACTGCTTGAATTACCTCACACCATGTATTCCATTTTTTTTTCTTTCCCAAAAATGTCTGTAGTACTAAAGTGTCTAAAATACAATAAAACTGCTTATAGATAGCATGGCTATTATTTCTAAGTTTTGTTACATTTTTAATTTTTTTCCATTAAGAAACAATTGCCTTCATACTTGGCAAATATTTTAAGTGAATGTGAATGGTAGGCATAATTCATCTTTACAATATTTCTAGTGCATGGTGGTGTTGTGTTTTTTTGTTTTTTTTTTTGTTTTACTTGTAGTTGTCCCTAAATCAGTTTGTGTCTCTGTACCTTTAGGTAGTGCTGGGCTGTATGACCGATATTCTAAATCATGGTATTTTTCAAAATTATACCAGTTTCATGGTGTTCTACAGTATTTTTTTCCCCCATGCATGAGTGGATGTTAACCACATTTTCCACTGCAATTAATGCAGAAGACTGGCTAAGAATAAACTGGATATTTTCAACCACCCAAAAAGGCATTTAGACTTAGTCAAATATTCAGAGGTGCTTGTCAAAAGTTGTATTGCACTGAACATGTCTTAGAAAAGGAATAAATGGTGAATTTTTTTTGTAAACCAACTACACTTTCTGTTAATGTTAACAATTTCTGTCCACCGACACGTTAAAGTGACTTTTTAAACAGCTTTTCCATCATTTAAACTGCATAATATTTAAAATAATAAATAATAACAATAAAATAAATAATAGTGCAAATTCCAGTAATAATAATATTACTTCAAGATTTCAAGCCTAGGTGCATTGCACAGTATTCACCAAATAAAAATAAAATAAAACAAGTGCAACTTGGTGAGACAGCTTTACCAACTGAACCATCAATAAGGCAAATTGCATTAATATGGACCTTGCTTCAAGCTATGCTATATACATAAAAAATAAAACTGCAACTTACATTTTATAATGCTATTTGTGGTATAGCCCTACGGAAGCGAAATAGGGCCATAGTGAGGAAAAAACAAACTATATGTCGAGAATAAAGTCGACATGTTGACTTTATTCTTGACATTTCCACTTTATTCTAGCTGTTTATGTGGAGATTAAAGTCGACATTTCCACTTTATTCTCATAGTTTATTTTTTCATTAAAGTAGAATGTTGTAAACTAAACTTCATCCTAAAATCAATGTTTAATTTACTAGATTTTTTCAAACCCTGTCAAAAGTTAATGTAGCACATTAAATGCTTTGTGTTAAGTGTTCCCCAACCCAGTTTTTAATCGCTACGCGCTTCTTAAACTGATTTTATCCACACTAAGAGGAGGCGCAGGCAGGGATCGCTGCACAGAATACATTCACTTCATGATATTCCTGCTCTCTGAACATTTAGAATGCTAAGATAAACACTTGATATCATTTTCAGGATGAAATGCATTAAAGCAGGTATTAAACTTGCACAGTAGTCAAGTGGTAGTGCTGCTTCCTCGCAGTAAGGGGTCCACAGGTGTATGTTCAGTGTATAGAACTTTATGGCAGGTGTGACAAGGCTTCAAAAAACTGGATTTATGAATGGGTATCACACAGGTTTAATTTAAGTATTGTGTAAATGTTGGGTTTGTGATCTGGTGGTCGGAGATACGAACACGGAAATAAATGGATCTTATTCTGAGTGGGCCTTCTTTACTGCATGCATGCTGTCTCTATCTGACGTACCAAACCCCCAGTTCCTATCCTTCCTTTTTCTTTTTCCACATAACCAATCACAACACAATAAACATCTTTGTGAAAATAAAACTAGTTATAAACTTAGACTACGGAGTGTTCAGATCTTTAAAAAAATCTTCGTTATACATGTTTAAATATGCCATCCATTCAGGATTGCGGCCATCCCAGCAAGCATTATGTGCGAGGCAGGAGCAAATTATGAATGTGGCGCCAGCACATTGCAAGGTGAATTACGAGCAACACATACACTAGCAGGGTCAATATAGCATAACAAAACCTCACATCCTACATTACTTTAAAAGGAATCTGAAGCACGCGGAGTAAACCCATCTGAAAGTCATGCTAATTCAAGGCAGGGAACACCCAGGACCCCCTTGCAGCGTGGCAGCAGTGCAACCTCCACACCACCGTGCCCTCACATGATTAATACATGATATAATTTTCATGATGAAATGCATTAAAGCAAGTATTTATCTTAGCATTAACAAATTACCCGCGCTTCGCAGTGGAGAAGTAGTGTGTTAAAGAAGTAATGAAAAAGAAAAGGAAACATTTTGAAAATAATGTAACATGATTGTCAATGTAATTATTTTGTCATTGATATTGAGTGTTGTTGTCATATCTATCTATTTATATATATATATACAT
Organism: Polypterus senegalus; assembly: GCF_016835505.1. Taxonomy (NCBI): domain Eukaryota; kingdom Metazoa; phylum Chordata; class Cladistia; order Polypteriformes; family Polypteridae; genus Polypterus; species Polypterus senegalus. The sequence continues at coordinate 266,437,579 of NC_053155.1, forward strand.
ATCTATCTATATCTATATCTATATATATCTATATCTATATAGATAGATAGATATGACAACAACACTCAATATCAATGACAAATATATATTGTCAACGGCACCCAGGCACAGACAGGCAGACATCTTGTTTTGCACAAACCACCACACGTTTATTTACACTATTTACAAATTATGGTCACAAAGACCCAGAACAATGGTCACAAAGACCCAATCCACACCGTGCACAGTACCCCAATCAGTCAATAATCCTGGCCACAATGCCTTTCTTGGGCGCCTCCACTCTCCACTGCTTCGTCCTCCTTCCACCCGACTCCAGCCCTGAATGAAGGAGACGGCCCCTTTATAGCTGACCCGACGAGCACCTGGTGTTCCCGGCAGTCCTCGCTGGCCACGCCCCAGCGTGGCGGAAGTGCCGGCTGTCCTCCCGCTGCTCTCCTCGGCGTTATAAATCTTCCCCAGCACTTCCTGGTGTGGCAGGAGTGCTGGGAAACAAGTCCCAAGGCATTGGGCGCTCCTGGCGGTGACCACGGGCTCCTACAGGGAAAGGCTTCCATGCCCTTGACCCGTGGTCCCCAAAGCAACCCGAAGGCGAACCCCACGTGATCCAGGCAGGGCTCTGACCCTCTTCCGTCCCTCCTGGCGTCCCGGCCGGGTCATGGCCCCTGGCATCCCTGACTATATATATATATATATATATATATAGCAAAATACCTGTGATTGGCAGCGGAGAAGTAAAAAGAAAAGGAAATATTTTAATAATAACGTAACATGATTGACATTGTAATTGTTTTGTCATTGTCATGAGTGTTGCTGGCATATATATATATATATATATAATATATATACATATATACATACACACACACTGACACATATACAAACATATACACTGTGTGCACAATTAGGCAAGTGAGTATTTTGACCATATCATCATTTTTAATGCGTATATTCCAACTCCAAGCTGTATTAACTTGAATGCTTATTGGATTTAAGCACGTCAGGTGATGTGTATTTGTGTAATGAGGGAGGGTGTGGCCTAAGGAGATCAACACCCTATATCAAGGTGTGCAGAATTATTAGGCAGCTAGTTTTCCTCAGGCAAAATGGGCCAAAAAGAGATTTAACTGACTCTGAAAAGTCAAAAATTGTAAAAAGTCTTTCAGAGGGATGCAGCACTTTTGGAATTGCTAAGATATTGGTGTGTGATCACAGAACCATCAAACATTTTGTTGCAAATAGTCAACAGGGTCGCAAGAAACGTGTTGAGAACAAAAGACATAAATTAGCTGCCAAAGATTTGAGAAGAATCAAACGTGAAGCTACCAGGAACCCATTATCCTCCAGTACTTTCATATTCCAGAGCTGCAACCTACCTGGAGTGCCCAGAAGTGCAAGGTGTTCAGTGCTCAAAGACATGGCCAAGGTAAGGAGGGCTGAAACCCAACCACCACTGAACAAGAAACATAAGTTGAAACGTCAAAACTGGGCCAAGAAATATCTGAAGACAGATTTTTTTCAAAGGTTTTATGGACCGATGAGATGAGAGGGACTCTTGATGGACCAGATGGATGGACCTGTGGATCAGTAATGGGCACAGAGCTGCACTCCAACGTGGAGGTGGGGTACTGGTATGAGCTGGTATTTTTAAAGATGAGCTAGTTGGACCTTTTTGCATTGAAGATGAACTCAAAATCAACTCCCAAACCTACTGCCAGTTTTTCGAAGACACTCTTCAAACAGTGATACAGGAAAAAGACCATGATTTTTATGCAGGCCAATGCTCCATCACTTACATCGAAGTTCTCCACTGCGTGGCCAGCCAGTAAAGGCCTTAAAGATGAAGGAATAATGACATGGCCCCCCTTCCTCATCTGACCTAAACCCTATCGAGAACTTGTGGGCACTTTTACAGATTTACGGGGGAGAAAAACAATACACCTCTCTGAAGAGTGTCTGGGAGGCTGTAGTCACTGCTCCACAAAAAGCTGATCGTCAACAGATCAAGAAACTGACAGACTCCATGAATGGAAAGGCTTATGACTGTTATTGGAAAGAAGGGTGGCTATATTGGTCATTGATTGATTGATTGATTTTTTGAAATGTCAGAGATGTTTATTTGTAAATTTTGAGGTGTTTGTTTATTATTCTCACTATAAAAGATGAAAATAAACAAATGAGATGGGAAAATTTTCATTTTTCCTTTAGTTGCATAATAAATCTGCACACTAATAGTTGCCTAATAATTGTGCGCACATATGTATTCCCCTGATGATGTTCACACTCACATTTCCGTTGTGAAACATTCAGGTTTCAGGTTTATTAACATTTTGGATTGACTGATAGCACTGTGTTTGTTCCATATTAAAATTAATCCTCAAAAATACAACTTGCCTAATAATTGTGCACACAGTATATATATATATATATATATATATATATATATATATATATATATATATATATATATATATATATATATATATATATATATATATATATATATACTGTATATATGTATATATATATATATATATATATACTGTATATATATATATATATATATATATATATATACTATATATATATACTGTATATATATATATATATATATACTGTATATATATATACACACACACACACACATATATACATACTGTATATACACATATATACAAATCTACATATATATATATATATATATATATATATTAGGGGGGACTCGATTAAAAAATTAATCCAATTAATTAGAGGATTAATCTTATGTAATCAAGCACGCGTAAATTTGCCCCAAATCGCAAATGTTTTTTTTTTTTAATTTAAAAGTGTTTTAGTGGGCTTACAGAATCAAATAATAGACATGTACATGAATATTGTAAACTGAAGCTGTTTTAATTTCTGAAAAAAAGCCTTTAAACTGCATTTGAATTCAAAACAGAAACAAAAATATCATCCCTGGTTAAAATTGGGCAGACTTAAAAATAAAGTGGTAGTTTAAGTACTTTAAGTAGATTTTCAGAATAGTATTGTCTTTAAATAATAATAACCAAAATTTCAACATAAAGTGCAGTTTTTCTTCTTAAAAAATAAGTCAGAAACATAAAAGGTAATTTGACCAACTTAATCTTTAAACTCTGAGTAACCTTAGCCAAAATTATTTTGTACATTAGGCTAAAACAGTGTGATCATTGAACATTTTGTAATTAGATGTAATTAGAATTACTAACGGTCACGGAAGTCCAATGATCCCCAGTAAGAGCCACAAAGTCTGCTTTCTGTAATGCATCTAATTTTGCTTGCTTTTCAGTGTGCACAAAACCATGCTTTTATCAAGGCTTCGGAAGTCGAAATGATCAGTCGTAGGAACGCGCTTTATTCCGACTCTAACATTTTTGTAGCTGTGATGTGTGCATCAGTGTAATGGATGTACCAGGAAATCATGCATTGACAAAAGTTCCCGCTTGCTTTGAATTGAAAGTGTGATTAAATGCGTTATTTTTTTAACGCGTTATGGAGGACATGCATCGAAGCTTCTCAGCTGTGCTTGTGCTAATAAAGGGAAACATTTTAAAAATAACGTAACATGATTCTGCGTTAACCGAATATTTTTTCATACGTCCCAAACCAAGAAGATGCGAAGGTAAAATGAATCGGATAGCGCGCGTACATACTCAGTGCATCCCTCTCGGGAATCGAACCTCGAATGTCGCGCATTAGAGGCTTAAGACTCTACAATTAGCCACAGCGTATGGCTTGTCTATGCTAAAGTATGTATTGTAGATCGGGTATATATATACATTTAAATATATACCCGTATCGCAGTGGAGAAGTAGAAGTTATGAAAAGAAAAGGGAACATTTTAAAAATAACGTAACATGACTGTCAATATACAGTATTTGTTTTGTGAGTGTTACTGAGTGTTGCTGTCATCAAGGATTTGATTATCATTATTTCTTTCAATCAGGTTCGTATTTGTAGGATGTGTTGTGTTCAAGTTACATTCCGTGTTTGTCAATCGTTGTAAAGATGACAGGTTTCATTCATCGATTCGTTTCTTACTGCATCAATAAACAGCTCGTCTTCTTCTTTATCTGAGACCTGAAACACTGCATGCACGGGTTTTTTTACACTGTCTTCCTTTAGCGGACATTGACTTTTTCCACCGTGTGCTTTGTTTCCACAGTAGCTGCATTTATGAATATGCTTATCAGACGCTTCATATTTTTTGCTGCCTTTTCAATTGTGTAATTCGGTTTTTGTTCAGCACTCTTTGGAACTGTTGCTTTTTATCTGTGCACTGCATCAGTTCACGTGAGACACTCGGTGTACATGCATCGAAGGTTCCCAGCTGTGCTGGTGCCATCTCGTGCTAAGTCCATGGCTGTATTTAATGTTACCTTAGTCCTGGCACTTAAAACTTTCTCTCGCAGTTTCGCTGAGTTTGTGTCAAACACCACCCTGACCATCTCATCTTCCTCTCCATAAGCACAGTCCTTCACCCGTGAATATTTACCCGTGGCAGTTTGCTATTGGATTGCCGCTGACGGACGGCCTTATATGGGCAGGCACTAAATTACAAACGCCAGCGGCAGCCTGTCTATGAACTTAATTTAAAGTGTAGGTTTACATCGTGCTTTGTTTCTGAAGTAGCAGAACTCATCAATATAGTTGTATATGTCACTCGCTCGCTTCTTATTGTTTCGCTGCCTTCTCAATTATATAATGCATGTTTTCTTCAGCGCTTTTTGGAGGTCTTCCTGATTTTCTACGTACTGCGTGATTACGTGGGAGGCGTGATGATGTCACACGAAACTCCGCCCCCACGGCGTTCAAGCTCATCTCCATTACAGTAAATGGAGAAAAACAGCTTCCAGTTATGACCATTACGCGTAGAATTTGCTATTTCGTATCAGTGCAATACGGTGTTTGTTAAAACGGATGACTCCCGCTCTTATGTGCAAGTCTGCGTGGGTATTATGAACTATCATATCTGTTCAAGTTCTATTTAAATTTTAAATAGAAGAAATTTTTATTTAGTCGACAGAAATATCTTTGGTAGGAATAGAAGTTAAATGTAGGCATCATTGCATAAATTTTTCTTCACCATACAAATGTAAAGAGTAAATTCGCCTTACAATCCAACCAAAGATATTTGTGTCGACTAAATAGAACTTGAAAAGATCTATTTTTTCGAATGTGATTGCGCAGTTCAGATCGAGTTGACACGCACTGCATCGAGCCCGCGTGCTATTGTGGTTTCGCCTGCGTGCCTCAATAAGTCACCCTCCCCTCGCTCCTACTTTTTACCGTTCATCTAATGATTACACGGAGTATGGCTTTACCAAAACAATCATAGATAGATAGATATCTATATCTATCTATCTCCGCTCTTCGCAGCGGAGAAGTAGTGTGTTAAAGAGGTTATGAAAAAGAAAAGGGAACATTTTAAAAATAACGTAACATGATTGTCAATATACAGTAATTGTTTTGTTAGTGTTATGAGTGTTGCTGTCATCAAGGATTTGATTATCATTATTTCTTTCAATCAGGTTCGTATTTGTAGGATGTGTTGTGTTCAAGTTACATTCCGTGTTTGTCAATCGTTGTAAAGATAACAGGTTTCATTCATCGATTCGTTTCTTACTGCATCAATAAACAGCTCGTCTTCCTCTTTATCTGAGACTTGACACACTGCATGCATGGGTTTTTTTTTTTCCACTGTCTTCCTTTAGCAGGACATTGACTTTTTCCACCGTGTGCTTTGTTTCCAAAGTAGCTGCACTTATGAATATGTTTGTATGTGTCACACGCTTCATATTTTTTTGCCGCCTTCTCAATTGTGTAATTCAGTTTTTGTTCAGCACTCTTTGGAACTGCTGCTTTTTGTCTGTGCACTGCGTCAGTTCACGTGAGCCGCTCGGTGTACGTGCATCGAAAGTTCCCAGCTGTGCTGGTGCCATCTCGTGCGATGTCCACGGCTGTATTTAATGTTAGCTAAGACCCGGCACTTAAAAGTTTCTCTCGCAGTTTCGCTGAGTTTGTGCCAAACACCACCCTGACCATCTCATCTTCATCTGCATAAGCACAGTCCTTCACCCGTGAATATTTAGCGGCAGTGTTTCTATTGGATTGCCGCTGACAGATGGCCTTATATGGGCAGGCACTAAATTATGTGGGAGGCGTAACTCCGCCTCCCACGGCTATCGAGCAGAAGTCTGTTATAGTATATGGACGAAAAAATAGGTTCCAGTTATGACCATTATGAGTAGAATTTCGAAATGAAACCTGCCCGACTTTTGTAAGGAAGCTGTAAGGAATGAGCCTGCCAAATTTCAGCCTTCTACCTACATGGGAAGTTGGAGAATTAGTGATGAGTGAGTGAGTCAGTGAAGGCTTTGCCTTTTATTAGTATAGATTCTAAATGTTCAGGAGCAGGAATATCATGAAATTAATGTATTGTGTGTGGAAGTTTAGGAAGAACGTAGCGATTAAAAGGCTTGGGGAACACTTAACACAAAGTATTTAATGTGCTACAAAACTTATGACGGGGTTTGCAAGATTCTAGTAAGTTAAATATTCATTTTAAGATTAAGTTTAGTTTACGATGTTCTACTTTAATTACAAATTGCGAGATTAAAGTCAGCATGTCGACTTTATTCTCGTCATAAGCGTCGAGATTAAAGTGGAAATGTCAAGAATAAAGTCAACATATTGTCACACTATTACACAGTACCCAGGTACATTAGACAGTATTGAAAAATAATAAAACCAGTACAACTTGGCTTGCAGTATTATCCAGTAGTATAGAAACAGTATTCACACATTTGAACATAATGGTCCACATCCGACCTTTTAAAACCTAAGTATCTCCAGACAACAGACATGGCTCCTTCTTTCGGCAAAAGTTCTTCTGTTTCATCATGTTCAACTTTATCGTCTGCTACAGCTTCAGTTTCGGAATGTTTTTTTGGTATGAACCGGTATGCCGCCCAGCAATACCTTTAGGACTTTTTGGCTTCTTTACTCAGTTGTTGAAACTGCTGTTTTGCTGAAATTTTACCACATCATCAACTGTATACAGTACATAAATCGTAGCTGGCTTAACAGCAGTCTGACTTAATGCTTACACTATTTCTATGAAGAAAATAATGCACACATATGCTATAAAATGCAATTGACAGTGATCTTTGCCTTCAGAGGTCACGAAGTGGCTGTCTCCAGTCTTACTCTTTCGAAAAACAGTTCCCAGCTCCAGGGTCTAATAAGAGTGTGATAGTATGCTATAGCTGGATATTTTTAACTTCTCTGGGAAAAGTAATGTATACGGCAAGGCTGTGGTGTGCTTCTTAGATCAGCTACTGGGTGAGATGATAAAGTTTTTCATTTGTTCTTCAGACATAGTAATAAATTACAAGGTGAGTGCAGAGCAAAGAACTTGACACACACATTAATATGAATGTATCAGACAGTAATTTTCCACGCTGTCACAAAAGAATGCTTAACACAGCTGTCATTTGAAAGGAGAATTTTTAGCCTCTTAAACTTTGATTTTGCTCCTAATTTTGGGTCCTCAAATGCACTTAATCCTTACTAGGTCATAGGATGCCAGAACCTATTACAGTAGCAAAGCACGTGTCTTTGGGCTGTGAGGGCAAAGCCAAAGTTCTGTTTAATAAAAACAAAAAAGCTAAAAATAAAGCTAGTATTATTGAGCATACCAGAGAACTGTTTTAGCAGGACACTATAACTTACTGACTACACAAAGCATACATTTCTATTATGTTTAACTTGAGTATGCATCAGCCCAGTCTTATGGTTTTGGTGCTTCTTTGCTATCAAGGCTTACAAAGGTGAGTGTTTATTCACAGTCTTTGCTGGCCAGTGTAACAGCATTAGTACAACAGTGATACCAAAATGCATAAACATTTATATGTTATCAAGAATGAGGCATGATAGTTAATGAATTAACCATCAAAACAAACTTTTTTTCTTGTAATTCTGAGGCAATTAAAATAAACTTTAAAGTCACAATTAATAAGTAATTCCAATATAAGATTAATATACTAGAAGGCCATTACATATGAAGTCGAGTGGGATTTCATGTGGAAGCAAGGGATTAGACAGCTGTGTGGATCAGATCTTGTTACCAGCAGTTGTTTTTTGCTTGATTGATGACTCTGGGGACTTTGGGAGGGCTGAGCTTAACAGCTTTTACTGTTGTGGCTAGGTCATCTTAGATCACAGTTTATCCAATTGCATACTGGGTAAATACACTTTCCCCTCTTTTTACTCTCATTAGAGACCAGATAAGAGAAGAAAAAAATTGTAAATATGGTGTGAATATGTAATTATACACAGTGTATATTGTCTCAAACTAAAATGTTTTTACTAATTTATAATATTACTGTTTCAAATAGACAAGAACATTAGTGGCATCCAGTTACTGTCAAAAGTCTTTGCATCTTTACTGACATCTCAGCTTTTCTGATAAGAAAAAAATGAAGGCAAAGTATGACTTTTAGATCCATAATGACAATCTAATTGCTTCTAGTATTTAGGGAAAAACAAATGGATCAGTTCTAGGAATTTTTTTTTTCCTTAAAAAAAAAAAAGCTTTTTGTAAGTGTACACAGCTCTCTATCAGGATCTTTGACAATTTAGCTAGCATCTTTTCTACCTATTTTCATGGAAAAACAGAAACTGCTTAGTAACCTTTGTGTTAGCAGCAAAAAAGGGAATGTTTTATAGACAAATAGTGTGAGGCAGCTGAAAAGCCAACAGACTAGCTATAGATCTGGTATGAAGAACCAGCTGAGAAGCCTACCACCACCAGATACTGGATGATCACCTATGTAAATTTACCTCTTGAATATGTTCTGAGCACAAAGGATCAAAACATCTGGCAATGACTGGAGCTAAGCTGAGAATGCTCACTGTTTGTATCACCCTTTGTTGTATTCATCAGTTGAAAGTGTGTATTCTCAGAATCTATATTATCTTGGATATTCTTTAGGTTAGAAAAAGGCTTTCATTTTTCCATCCTCTCTTTCAGCTCTGACCTGTATAATATGTAAAGTGGTTGTAATATGTAGGAAAGGCTAGTTACTGAAATAATTTTCTTGCAGCTCCTTTAAAGCTACTGTTGATCTCTTGGCAGCCGCTCTAATGAGTTTTAGAGCTTAATTTTCAAGGCAGAAGGTCTTAGAAATATACCACCAATCCACAGCTGTGATTAAACCTTAATAAACTATCCATCAAGTAATATGCATAATTTGTTTCTACGTATAAGGATTTTGTGTAGTGTGCTTGTATAAACAAAGTATGTTTTGTTGTCTGGACTACACAGTGGCAAAGCAGTTAGCCCTCCTGCCTCATAGCCCTAGGAACTTGGTTTGAATCCTTTTTCTGTGAGATGTTTGTGTGTTCTTTTCAAATGTGTGTGACGTTTTTTGGTTTGTTTGTTTGTTTTCCTCTCTCTCTCTATCTAGATACTCCTCCTCATCCCTTATTCTAAAGATGTTCATGTTTGTTTAATCGTTAACTCTATATTGGCCCCTTGTGTGTATAAATATTCCCAGGAAAGGATGGGCTATGTGTCCAGAGTTTAGGACAAATGGTGATGATTAGATTCCATCTCAATGATACTATATAATTATGTTAAGCAGGTCTGAAGATGGATACCTTTTTCTTTGTTTGAAGTACATTTGTTTTAAGCCACAAACCTTCACTGTCATTTGAATTCTGTGAATGGCATTTGCTAATATTCCCTTCTTTTCATGCTATAGGTGTGTGTGAATTGAGCTGATTTTTTTTTTAATGTATTATTTTTAACTACAAATGATACCCTGCTACAACCCTATTATAACATTGGATATAGAATGAAAGACATCTGATAGAAAAATGCGTATACAAAAAAAATGAATTTTTGTTCTTCTAATATTGTGTATTTTGATAAGGTCATTAGACATCATAGGAGAGCATTGAGAGTTGAACGGTATATTGGGCAGACTTACAGAAGCTGCCACAGGCTTAGTGTCTTTATCACAGCTACCTAAGATACCATGCCAAGCCACCCGAATCTCCAGCAGTGGTTTGGCATAGAACAAGTCTGTGACCTATGCGGGTCCACCAGTGCCACTCTCAAATACATTCTGTCTGGCTGTAAAATCTCACTGGTACAAGGTTGGCACCAAAACATCTGAGATCAGGATGGGTGTGGAAGATGATCCAAGTCCACCTCCATTTCCCTAGAGAGATCTACAGCACCTCTCTGCATGCAGACATGGTGCTGTGAACTGCAGCTATAAAGATTTTGCTGCTGACTGAGCACACAATATCCCGGGAGGAATTGATAGAGGCAGTGCATTACAAGAAGATAGTGAAATACTCTGACCTGGTCACAGAGTGTTTGTAAAGCTCTTCCCATTTCATGTAGAGGGGTTGTGAGCCTATCAACAACATGCCTGGTTAAGGACCTGTTTTACAGGGAGGCAGTCTGCAGAATATGAGAGAATTGGCAGAAGAAGCAGAGACGTCAAGCTTCTAGATGTGGCTGAGGAGAAGAGGCAAGGCTTAGGGAGCAAGTAACACCTGAGGAAAGTTTTGCTGCAGGGAGGTGTCATAGGGTCATCCCTGTTCACTGCCTGACCACCAGAAAATATTCATTAGGAGCTGGAGCCTATTTCAGCTACATTGGGCATTAGGCAGAAAACAGCCCTAACCAAGATATCACAACACAGAGTTAAGGTTTAAATTGTATGAAATGAGTTATCAAACACCAATTTTAATTATTTAGCAATTCAAAATTCTATCCCCAGTTAACAATGACCTGATACTAGCACAAAACAAAGAGTTTATTCCAAGTTGTGGTACCTGCATAAAGTTCAATAGAATATTTTAATTCTTAAACAATAGAGTAAAATAATCCTATAAGAGAGTTAATTTAGGAAACTGATTAGAAGGATTTGTTTACATTAAATGAATATCTGTAATCGTCCCCCCACCACCGCTCATTTTTTTAGATGTGCCACAAGTTATTTTGATGTAATTTGTAACTATTGTAAAATTAATAAAGTATTATACAATTTTAATCCTTAAAGAATTTTGTTTCTTGCTTGTAAATATACACATTACTGCAGCAAGAAGGAAGACCTCTACTACATTGTGTATTGATTTGCATGCTACAGTATATTAACTTGCGAGACTTTCTAGTTTTTTATGCACATTTTAGTGTAGCTAGAAGGAGAGTAGTTCCTTTTTCTTGTTAGATGCATTTCATGACAGTGAATAGATTATTAACTACTCGAGGAAGTACATCTGCTGACACGGTGAAATGCAAGTACTGAACAAGGCAGTCTGGTTTAGTGACATCTGAAAGACTTTACTATGTCTGTGTTTGTGTACATGTTTACACTGTTGAGGTTTGGTTTAAGAGAGATCAATAAATAAATGACTGTCATCCACAAATACAGGACCTGAAAAACTCGAGAGATGAATTATTATGGCACTGTTGATTTGATTTTGTCTTACAGACTCAGAACACTATTTGGCAGTTCAATGTTTATTATTGATATATGTATCATTATCCATTATGCTAAAAGAGAGTCAATTTTCTGGGAACCTTAGCCCAAGTGATCTAGAGGTTTCAGGCAGCAGGCCGAACCACTCCACAAACACATTGCCTAATCAGTGATGAGTGTGAAAATGAACAACTGGATTTATGAATTTAAGTTTCCCAAATAAACTAAGGCAAGATTTAAACAGACATTTTCTATCCAAAAGCGACGTGAATTTAAGTAAATTAAAATATAGTTACTAAATTGGACATTCAATATATTTTGCATTCTGTTTTTACAACAGGAAAGCTGTTGATGAGCTCCTCAGGGAAGCAAATCGTGGCAGAATCCGAGCAGAAACCATGGGCCCTTCAGGCTGGTGAGATGCCAATACATACAAACGTTTAGACGTTTAAAAATATATGTATGTAAAATATTTTTTGATAAAGTGGCAAACTGTAAAGCTGTGCATTTTCCTTTTTTAAGCAACACCCTTTTATTCAGGCTAAATACATTGTAGTAATCAGTATTTTTTGATTTCTGTGTATAGTGTTTATTGAATGCCACTGTAGTAGTAACTGCTTGCACCCGTTAGCAAAATCAGTATGACTGTTTGCACATGCTATCAGGCGGAAGAGTGTAATTAATACCACTGTTCTAAATGCCAGTATCTGGGTCTACCTAATCTGTTCACTTTCCCACTGTGTTACCTCTGGTTTTCTTAGCCATTTGCATCCTTCTTGGTGAGGCTCATTTTACTTGTATCTTCTGCAGCTACTTCTTTTCTTGTTTTCTTTAGCCTGCCTTAATGCCAGTTTCCCTCCACATCTGTCACAGTGCATACTGTCTGTACTTTTTCACGCAAGTCATATACTGCCTTTCATTACATACTAAAACAGCCTCCGCCCCATTCTCCTCACCGCACAATTTATTGCCTTCACACCAATTTTTCTGTCATCTGTGCACTCACCTCTCTCTCCCTCCATTATATCCATAAACTGATCCGATTATTCTCATCATAGCCCTTACCCTTTTGCCCCTTTATTAGTTTTATAAGAGTTCATCTCAATAAGTATGATGCAGACCAACTAAACATGCAAAAAGTTGCATTATATTCGGTTTCACCATAACCCAAACCCTTCTGGAAAGCTGTGAAAATCAAAAACTCAGTACGTAGACATAATTTTCTTTGCTACACTGGGGGTGGGGGTGTGTCCAATTGAATAAGATAAGATGATGAACAAGAAATTTTAATTTAAGATAGTACTAAATTTATTTTAAAAATCTATTCTAATATCTCATTAGGTAATAACTGTGAAAACTGCCATAATTGTGGTTCCTGTACATGCAGGCGAAGATTTATTCCAATTCGGTCTGAGTATGTCACTGTTCCAAAACCAACAGTATGTACAGTAGTAGTGGTAATAGTTGTATTGTCACATTCTCAGAGTATAGTAAAATTCTTAAATGTATGTCCAGCCATCATTATAAAGAAGAATGTGTTAAAATAACTAAATTTTATTCAATAGAAAATGGAAATTGGCTTACCTGTTGTATTCTTTAATGAGTGGTAGTTATGCTGCTATTAGGTGAGTTGTTTCTGGAAAAACGCAATAGTTATAGCTATGTTTAAGTGAGGCGAGTTAAGAATTGGGGTCAAGATTGGCGTACATTTTTAATAACCTGAACCCAAGACAGGTGAGCAGTAAATGATTTTTACTTACAATTTTGCAATGATTTGCACAGTTTAATAAGGAGCATATCTTACCAGTTGCTGATTACCATAGTTTTTCTGCAGTACCAGTAGTTTTCCCTACACTTTCTTATGTCAAATATGTAAGAAATGTAAGAATGATCCTGATTTTTAATGTTGAAAAATTGCATACATCTTCATTACTGCAAGATAGTGCAGTTTCTGTTCCCAATATTACAGTAAGATTAGGAATGCCTAGGAGATATCTTTTAACAAAAATTCTGACTAGATTTGCATATTTGCCTAGTCTTTATCTGTGTGGAATTGGCACATTTTTTCCTCATCTCTGTGGGGTTTTTCCTCCAGGTGCGTTGCTTTTTCTTCCGCACTCTAAAGACTTGAATTTATATGTTGGATCAACTAGTAACTCTAAACTGGATCAAATTGACATGAATAGGGTCTGTGATGGAATGCAGCCCTATTTTCAAATCTACCAGAATAAGTTACAGCACCCATAACCATGAACTGGATTAAGCAGTGTCGCAGATAACGCTCTTGTCCATCTCTTGAACCCTCAGGTACCAGTCCAGACACCGGATAAAAGTCCAAGACTTCTTTATTAAATAACAATAACTTGCACAAAGCACCCTCCACACTACTCATAAACTAAATTAACAAAACAATAATACTCTCTCCTCCTCACCCAGGCACTTCGCCCCTCTACCTCCCAGCTCAGCTCAGTCTCAGGGCTTTTCCACAGTCCTTTTTATACACCCTGAACCGGAGGTGTTCCTGCCCAATCAGTCCACAGTTCCTTATTCCTTCTGGGTCAGGGTAAACAGTCTTTTTCTTCAACCCGGGAGCACGTCGTTCCTTCCTGTCACGTGACCGGGACGTACTCCCGGGTTATAGGGCACATAAGAGCCCACGAGCCCCCCTACAACGACTCCCAGTGGTCCCCAAGGTATCCAGCAGGGCTGTGTATAAACACTACATAGTCCGTGAGGCCCTGCTAGAACTCTGGGCACAATCATGTTGTCGGGATGGCACCTCCTGGCGGCCTGGTGGTGAGGGCCGGAGTAAGAAGCCAGCAATCCTCCACAGCAGTTATTCCTATTTGAATTGGTTCACATTCATTTTGATTCATTTGTCAAATATACTCCGGTTTTAATTTTGTCCGGGCACTTCTGCTGGGATTTTTGATTTTAGATTTTTGTGAATTCACCTACTTTAATGTCATCAGCAAGTTCTATATCCAAAATCACTTTAGAAAATCAAAATAAATATATGTGTACCATTAACGTCTGCAAGTTCATCAATTTAGAAATTGTCTAATTTTAAAGATTCTCACGCTATAGCTTAGTACTTTCTGTGTTTATTCCAGTTCTACACCATTGCACCTGCATGCTTGCCTTATTTGATTATAAGGCTATCCACATCACTTTACACAAACGCAAAGAATTTTCTTCTCCACAGGAAAAAAGTCCTTCTAAACTGAAACAAATATGTACAAATCATTTCACTGACCCTTAATTCCAATACAAAACATGTTTTAGTAGAAAATGCCACACAGGCTCAAACAAAAAATCATCAAAACACTATAAACATACAATCTATGTGCCATATCTCAACCTGTCCACAGAACAAAGTCTTCCTAGTATATTGAGTAATGTTTATCCTAAAATATTCTGTTTTTTACTTTTTCAAGAGAGTTGTCCATTTTCTGTTCTCTTTTAAAAAGTGGAGGCAGTAGTTGCAACTGGTCTAACCTATCGGACAATAATTAGTTGGAAGGCAGTGTAATCATCTGTCAGACAAGGCGTGAGTTGGAGGATTGCAGTGCTTTCCTACACATTTACCTTTGTTCTATATACTTGCAGTTTCTCAAGTTACAATCAATATCACACTACATCCTGAGAGACCAGAAATCAATATTCAGCATTTGTTGTTACCAAGTGTCAGCCTAAAACCAAAAGCTAAAAAATGACAGTGATGCAAGTGAAGGTCACTTGACCATTCTAATTCATTTAATCACTGTTTTGTGGTACATACAAATATCTATTATGCCAATATGTGTAAATTGTATTCTGTGTATTCCAAAATGTGCAAATGTAAATCAACAATGTAAGTGTTATTACTGGTGTCCATCAAACAACGTTTATTCTATAAAGCACATTTTTATAGCAAATGCATTTCCAAGGTACTTTTCAATTAGAGACACTATATATCTGTTTAATTTTTTTGCAATTTAACCACAGATCAGTTATACGGCTGCTTAGGATCACATAAATTGACCATCCGGGGGGTTTAAAGTCCAGTGCTTTGCATATTATATATTGCACTTCCAGCGATAATATGAACTGGTTATCAAAAAATAACCTTAACATTGGAATTTCATTTACTGGGACGAACACTCCTCTGAACCCTGGCAGCCAAAAGGTTTGTCCAGCTACAGTCCTATTATAAGCTAAAGAAAAATCAAGCTGGCTTGTTAGGCTCGAGCACTTCTGTTTTATGCTGGTAGCCTGGTCATGCTGAATTTAATGTTTATACTTTGACACTTTTCCAGTGAGCCAATTTTTAAAAAATTATGAGAGTTTTGAGGTTCTGTGTTGATGTCCCATTTCAAGTTGAATCTTACTATTTTCATATTAATACTTGAAAATGACCCTCTTGAGGACTGGAGTAAAACATTAAACCATCTTTACCATTACCATACTTTTTGTACACTGAATATTTTTCCAGTACCAACTATTTACCTCCCACATTTCCATGTTGTAAGGATTGTGCCAAAAGTGACTTTTTTGTTTTGATGGATTTTGTATCATTCTAATATGGAAAGATGTCATAGCTTGTATACAAGAAAATTTTTTTTGTTTGATGGCTGCATTTATATATTGGATCAACCAGTAACTCTGAACTTGTGTAAATTTGTGTATAGAGCATATGGGGAGAGGCACCAGCAGGGCAATTGTTCTATGAAAATAATGAAACTTCTATTTAAGAATAGTCCAAAAGTTAAACAGTCACGGTATCCACAATCTCAGATGTTTTAATCAGGGTGATGTTGGCTTTTATACTATTGCATAAATGACACATCTTCATACAGCTTCCAAGGCCATGCCCCAAGTGACCAACCATAGTGTCTAAGCAATGAACCCACCCAATGACAACTTCAATGTGATAACTAAAATAGTATCCACAAAAATAAGTGACTTTGTGAAATAGTTAATCCATAAACCAGAAAATAATCTAGTTAAACTCTACCAGTAACAAAACCTTCAAAACCACCTTCACGAACCATGCAAATGTTAAAAAAATGCAAATATTAGTGTCATGTTTGTCAAGGGTGGCAGCTTGAGTAACAAATTCAAACGCAACTAAATGTGAAAAAACCCAAGGTTATTTGTTCATTGAAACTAGCGTGCCTACAAGGCTATGTAATATGCCATGGTTCAGCAAATTTGCTACTTCTCTCCACCTCAAATTTAACATGAACATGTGTTACCTGAGTGAACATTATGGTTTAAATATAGAAAAGTGAGTTGTGTAATTGAGAAAACATTCCTCTTCTTTGCATTTTTGCTGTATGTGGCTACTTCAGCCATTTGTTGTTTGCTAAGTTCCAGTTAAATATGCATTGATAATTGTCATGTAAAAATGTATTTTGATCAGCACAAATGATAGTAAATGTATTCATATTATAAAATTTTTCATATCCAGTATCTGGTTTTGGTTTTGTACTTTATTTGTATTTGGTTTTATACTTGTGACATTAAACATATATATATATATATATATATATATATATATATATATATATATATATATATATATATATATATATATATATATATATATATACCTGTGTGTGTGTATAACTCTACATTTCTGTCTGATTGAAACACAAATTAAACCCTGCAGTTCTTTAACCATGTCATAATTACTAAAACTGAAATTAATATATAATGTGTAAAAAAATAAGTGTCTGTGAAACAAAAACTATATCCACTTTATGAAGGAAAACCAAAACTAAACTGAATTTCCAATTAAGATCGGAAATAATGTATAGTGAAAAACTAATATAAAAAGGCAAAACTATAATAACCTTGATGCCTAGGAAATAGTTATACTTAGGGCACGAAAAACAAAAAGAGGTCAATGAAGCACTGGTGGAAGGCCAGGAGGGCTCTTCTAAACCAATAGGTGGCAGCAGAGAGTTACCACATTACTGAAGCAATCATTTTCTGGTAATGATGCATATACGTTTTGTCTAGCATTTATTTTTAAAACTGGGCCCAGTCTCCATATTTTGGCTAATCGGCTTGTAATAAGTCTTATAAATTTTGGCAAATTCCATGCTCAAAAATAAAATGTTACTGAGTTTTTTTTACATGCAGTATGTGTCATTTATGACTGTTCATTTACTTATTTAAACCATATAGTCAGAGTGACAGCATTTAAGAAGTACTAAGCAAGGGTCATTTCTTTGACCCATTGCCATTGCTTACTGTCAAATGCAACCAATATTATTTAGGCTGGCTATTTATAAATTAATTAGCCTTCTGTCAATGTGACCTAGTAATTTAAAATAAGTTTTAAATAGGTATCTCTATTCTATATAAACACACATACATGTCTAAAAATAGTTTTAACAAAGCTTTATCAGTTTTTCTAATTTGAAATCCTGTATTTTTGACTAAATTAAGGCATTTTGTCTTACATAGTAACTGATGAATCGGGAGAAGAACATTCCCCAAAACCTCACCCTTTCCCTTTATTTGTTCAATAGAACTTTGTCAACAAGTTAATGTCAATGTCTATTTATAAAGCACATTTAAAACAACATAGTAATGCTGTGGCCAAAGTGCTCTACAATAATAGAATAAAAGAAAAACATCCATCCATCCATCCATCCATTTTCTAACCCGCTGAATCCAAACACAGGGTCACGGGGGGGTCTGCTGGAACCAATCTAAACCAACACAGGGCACAAGGCAGGAACCAATCCTGGGCAGGGTGCCAACCCACCGCAGGACACACACAAACACACCCACACACCAAGCACACACTAGGGCCAATTTAGAATCGCCAATCCACCTAATTTGCATGTCTTTGGATTGTGGGAGGAAACCAGAGCGCCTGGAGGAAACCCACGTAGACAAGGGAAGAACATGCAAACTCCATGCAAGGAGGACCCGGGAAGCGAACCTGGCTCTCCTAACTGCGAGGCAGCAGCGCTACCACTGCGCCACCATGCTGCCCTAACATAAAACATAAATAGAAAAATATATGAACATAAGTATACATAATAAATAGAAATAATGTTATATAATCACAAAGAGGAAACCATCAGTATTACTGAAGGTCACGTAACACAAGTGAATAGAAATGAGTCTTTAATCTTGTTTTGAACAGTTCAATTGTAGACAACTCCTTTATATGATTATCTCTTAGATAATCTGAGACAGCACTGTGGTCAATTAATCAGAACTATATTTTTCAGCAGTAAATGAATATTTGCTATAAGTAGATTATATTCATCTTCAGTTTGTTTGAGGCATAGGCTAATTCAGTTGTAAATTTTACATCATGAACATCTATCTATGTCTTTTCAGAATGTCAAAAGGCCTTTATTTGGATCCTGTCTATGACGACCTATAATCCTTGAAGTGTCGACTTACACAGCCACAATGTTTCAGTAGGTTTTTATAATTGGGATGGAACACCATTGCTTTATGAGCTGTTTAATGTGACACCTATAGTATGGTACTTGCTCATCTTTTCATTTTGCTCCTCACCTGCCTGCTGTATTGTAATAGGAAAAAGATGTGGTGTGCTCCTTAAATTTAGATTACAAAAACAATTACTAAATAAGGAGCCTCAAGTTTTTGACTGTACGATACTAATTTATAATCTTAAAGAACAGAGAACTCTCCTGCCATTTCAATAAGTCCTAGTGTCCTGACACTGTACTGAACATTCAGTTGTTTTATTGTTCTTTCTTTCTGAATTGGATATATATATATTTTTTTGTTTTGTTAGTGAAGTGTAACTTAATTGCAACTAACATTCTAAGACGAGAATATATCCATCCATCTTCCTGCCCTGCTTTGTCCACTTCAGGTTTTATGGTTGTTGGAACTTATCCTAGCAGCATCAGGCACAAAGGAGGAACCCTCCGAGGATGAACCGAAAATACTCCCATGCTCTGCTCATACGTAGCTAAACTAGAGTCTCCATTCAGATTTTTAAGAGCTCTATTTATTTAAAATTATTGTGAGGTTAGGAAATGTAATAATGGCTTGGGCCTTAAGTAGCATATACTAGCCATGATCCCAGACATGTAACCATTAGGATAAAGCCTGAAAGATGCTAAGTAGGCCAGACGTCTAAGAAACACAAAATCACTTGTTTAATTAGGCTTAAGTCAGACTTTGTAGTTTTATTTTGTATTTAGCCTTTCTGAAACCCAGAATTTTTCTTTCCCTTCCGTGTTGCATATTTTAATGTATAAACCATTTGTATGTTCCTTCATTTAACAATGTTCTTTGTTTTTATTTGTTCTATATTTTTAAAGCCCATTTCCCATAGGTTTATATTTAATTGAGTATACCAAGGAAAAGTAATTAAATGCTAAAAAATTAACCATTAAAATAAAAAGCAGAAGTAAAATGAAACAGTTTAAATAACATCAGATTTTTATAACTATAATAACGTCTTAAAGGCCTTCCTTGGAGCTTACACTAGATGGCATGCAAGGAGAGCTAAGGATTTGTTAAATTGTTACGCAGTAAAAAGTTGTTCAAACATCTGTTCTGTCTCCACACATCTAGTGAGTTTGTGTGAGAGTGTGTGTTTGTAGTTTATTATAGAAGTGGACTGGTTTAAAATTAAGTCAATTTTATGAATGATCCATTGTGCAAGCTTGATCATTTAAAACGGTGTCTAGAAAAGACATTTTCAGTGGAGACTGTAGCTGGCCAGTGTCTTAGTTGTGCTTACCCAGGAGAAATAAATGTTGTCTTGCACTTGTCACTTCATGAGACAAATTAAATAAACAAAAAAATAGTCATTTTAAAGCTGATGCCTTTTCATTGCAAAGATGTACTGGTTAGTAACTGATTTTAGATGAGTGATGAGTGTGTGGGTGTTTTTTTTTTTTTTAATACATATTATAGAAGAATTGCACTACTAGCTAGCTTTTCATAAATGAATTGTGCAATATTCGGAAGCCAGCCACAGTATTAGGCAAAACTCAAAGTAACTTTTTGTCAAATTGAACTTTTTTAATCGATTTTTGCATTCAAAGTTACTGTTCGTCTATGAAACTCTGTGCATGAAAATGGGTTCTCTAGCATGTTTCTAAAATTAGCTGTAGACAATTTTCACTTGTTTGTAGCATACATTATTTCTATTAAGCACTATATTATCCATCCCTACATTTTCTACCTTGCTTACCTCATTTGAGGTCACGGGATCCACTGCTTATTTACTATATTTTCTGTAAATATACTCTGTTGTAAAATGCTCTTTATCTCTACTAACATATGCTGTATAATATGTCTTGTGTGCGGTATGCTTTGAATGCTAATAAACAAGAGTCAGATCAATTTTCTGTCAATTATGTGTAATTGCTTCTCTGTTTATCCTAAGTCAGCATGCATCTACAAAGTGTGGCTAAGCACAGCAACAATCATAAATCTATCATAAGGCACTAATGCATCCTTAGAAAGGGAGCTATTATTTACAGTTGCCCTAATTTAATCAGCCATTTGGACCTTAATTTATGTAATACATTTTCATATAAAATGCAATTCCAAAAGCCGTTATGAACATGATATGAGTTACTGAGATCAGCAGGAACATCAGCAGGATATGTTAGTTACTCAAGCATTACACAACAAGATCTGGACTTAAATGAGTGACCCTGTGATTTCAAGGCTAACCCAAAAGCCTTTGAGGCACGTGTCTTTGTATTTTGCAGACAGAAGGCTAAGGGAGGTATAAGGAAACATTAGGAGAAAGTTGTAAGTACCATAAAGCAAAAAAGAGATACATTTACAGTACATAAACGCCCCCTTTTTCTCTTCTCAGTTTGGCAAACAGAAAATAAATTAGTGATGCAACAGAGTTTCCAGTGCATACTTGTGGAGAATGCTTTCCACTGTGTAATACATTGATAGCAGACACCTTTTTCATTTGACTGGTTTTATGTATTATTTTATATTTGTTATCTACACTCATCTTGAATGAACAGCATAAATTGTGATTGCTTGCATAAAGTATATTCTTTACAATTGGACAACAGGTAAATTAACAGACCTACTCTAGTTCACACAAAGTTGGAGGTAGGGATTAAATTGAATTCAATTTTTGTATGGTACTCTTCACTGAACGCAGGCTTGGAGCGCCTGCACAAGTTTACATCTATGATATATTAATAGAAAATGAATAGGTCATAAACCATTTAATTACAAAAACTCAAAGTACATTGAACATGCTGTACAACAGAATTAATCTTAATGAAGTAGTCATCTTGTGGTTTAAGATCTACTGTATTCCTTTGACATTGTGGCACATTTCCTGCATCATATTTCAATAAGTTCAAGTGGCGGCTTAATCAAAAAGTAAATTTTGCTTTGATAACATTTGGAATCCCTATATAACATATTTTTGAAGAAGTATGTGTCGTTTTTATCATGTAATTTTAATAACCTCTTGTCTTTTATAGATTTAATATTGTACATAACTTCCCTTTTTTTCTGCTCTAGGATGAAGTGTCCACTTCAAGGAGCTAATAAAAGATTTCTTCTCAATACGCTAAGGAATACATTTCCAGCAAGAAAGCCAGCTGAAAGAAAACAATCCGGTGACAAAAAGTCAGAGGGGCCAACAAAGACTGGTCAGAAAAAGGACACAGTAAGGAAACACAGCTATCATGCTTATAAGTCTGAGGCCAGGAGTTGGGATAGCTGTTCCTCATCAACTAAGAAAAGCAGTCCCAGCAGGCACAGCTCGCCAAGCGGAAGAAGAAGAGACAAAGTTCATAAGCATAAGCACTCCAAAGCACGAGAATCCAAATATTACAGAGAGAAGTAATTGCTCACCTTTTATGAATTAGTGATGGAATAGTATTTTAAATGTGTACTCTATAGATTGAAGTTGCATAAGCAGTTCTTTATTCTGTTAACTGTTTACTTTTTGTTTTGGGTTTTTTTTTTTTTTTATATACCTCAGGTACTCTATTTACTTTATAGTGCATGGTGTGACTGTTAAACAAACCTAAACCAGCCGAAAAAGTGGTAGACTAATAAAATAGATCACCTCCCCTTACCAACCTACAACAGTACACAGGACAAGTCTTGTATTATTCCTGGTCCTATCAAATATATAAAACCACCTATAGTTAATGCCCTCCTTTAACAGTGTAAACTGAAAAGCATACACTTAAAGAGTTGCTGCTTTGCCTTTAACACCATTGCTCAATTGGCTTAATTCTCAAGGGGATCATTATTTGACTAGGTGTTCTGAATCAGTTCTGTCAAGTACCCAAAAAAAACAGGTAGCATAATATTCATCAACAAGTTGTGCCTCCTTGGAGATATGAATTTTGTATTGTTCAAATTTCATGTGGGGTAAGGGAGCATGAACATAGACTTTGAGACTGTACCTACTTGGGCACAAGTCAGGATCTGGTGACCAGAGTGTACCTGTCCAAATAACCACCTCATAACGGTAAATGATAAAGTAGTTCCCCTTTTAAGTCATCATACTTGTACATTTATTTAAAAAAAAAATCAAAATTTCATCGACAGGAATAAAAAAAAAATAAACATTCTACATAAACATTTTTGAAAATGTTTCTTTAATGTTTAACTTTGAGTGTTCAGTGTCACCTGGTCCTAGGATGCTAAGTTCAGATTCGCCTTGACCATCAGTAAATAATCCTCAACACAGATATTTCCTGAAATACTTGAAATGAACAGAAATCATTCCAATATTCGTAAGACTGTTTTGTAGAGAAGAGTGTAGAAAGTTCTACCATACATTTCCATAGAATTCCTTTAAACCTTTGATAAAAGCAATAAAGCTAGTATTTCAGTGGTCATTTTGTGCTGTTTGTAGCATGTATTTCTCCTACAAGTTGAAATGCAGCTAAATGTTCTTGAGATTTTATTACTTTTTGTTATATTTTGGGTTTTTTGTTTATGTCAAAGTATCATTAAACTATTTTATTTAAAATAGTTAAGAATTCTGTATAGTTCTTATAACATCCAAATTTGTGGTTTAAAGTGATTGCTTAGTGTGTTCTTATATCAAGGTAGTGGTATTATTGTAGTAAAACATTAATGTAGAACCTTAAAGGAAAAACAATGAAACTATGCTTATTTATTTATTTAGGTATGTGTTTCCCACGTGTTTCAGTGGGATTAGAACATTATTTGTTGAACCCAATGATTTTATTTTGTAATGTGTACTGTGGCAGAGGAATGCCTGTATGACACTCTATTGTATTTTTTTTTTTTTTATTTAAAGAAAAAATCCATTAAATTGTAAAAAAAAAAAAATGAATAGATAAAACCCTAGCTGCCACAATGGACCTGACTACTCAGGGTCATCTATAGCTTTCAGCTGGGGTTTCTTGCCTTCCTGCACCTACCCCAAACCCAGTACCTAAAACATTAAAATTTTACTGCCCCAATCACTTCTTTCTCTTGCGCCACCACCGAGTCCTGAGATGCACTACCAACCTTCCATTTCAGCTCTTACACCAACTTGTCTTTAGTATCTAATCTTAGAAGGCTATTAGTACATTGCAGCCATTAAAAGCAATCCCCATAATCGGCTTCAGTTGAGGAATGCCCTCTAAAATTCTTAAGGACCTCTTATCAGAGCTATATTCCCAAATTAAGGACTAGGCACCCTTCATAACTCTCAGATTACCCGTAATCATCTCACCTCTTCCACATGGAAATCCTCGACCACTGTGTGATAGCCTGGGTGACTTTTTCCTGGGTTTTTGCCAGTTTCACCATGAATAGATTTCTTACTTCAGTGCCCACTTACTTTCAGGACATTCTTAAATAACTATGGCCAACAGAGGCAGTTTACTTTCATTGCCATTTGAAGAGGCACTTCAGTTAACATTGGGGCTTCTTCAAGTAAAGTAAGGATGCTGATGGGTTTGTTTCCTGTTATATTTACATAAATGCATTTAACAGAAGCCTTTATCCAAAGCAACTTACAAATCAAATGCAGTACATATCCAGTCTAACCCTTTTATGCCCCTGGTGGCCTATTTCTCTACCTTAGTTAATAATTTAAAATGCAGAAAAGAAGTCTGGTTATGTGCTTAGATTCCTAAGAAATTAGTGATAACTTTTGCAGGTATCACATGTTAAATTCTACATCTCTGCAACTAGTAAAACATAAATCAATAATTGACTTGTATATAACCTTTGTTTTTTTCTAGTGAAAGCAGAATAGTAATACAGAGGTTTGTTTTCAAATATCCATTTGAAACTGCTTTATGAGTTTTGGTTCTTCTCCCCATATCCATAAAAGATTTTTTTTTTGTCCTAGACAAAAGACTTTACCAGGATTCGGCAATTGCTGCTTGTCCATTAATCGAGAAACAAACTTACAATCTGCTAAGAGTATGATACTCTCATTGTTTCATGGCCAACTGTTTGCAGCCTGTTAAGTCCCAGGTAGGGCTAATAGATTTGGAAAAAATAGAGATAGGAACTTAAGAATATTAATGATGGTGGATGAAGTTATGATGGTGCTAACACAAAATATTACCTTTATTAAAGAAAAAACAGGCTTACAACTCCTACTTCTCCAAATGTGTCATTGCTTCAAGAAGTAAGTATGGAGCCACATCATAATTACAAGGCGCAGATACTACACTCTGAAACAACCACTACCAGCAATACTGATAGCAAATAAATGGTCACCTTATAGGAAATAAAATGAATTGAAATGCTACCGGACTTCACAGTGGCGTGTGAGAGAAATGAGTAAATTCAAACATTCCTGATATAAGGATTCTTCCAGCAGGATTTTTACATCACTGCATAATCCATACAGTTGTCAGAAGCTTTCTAAGATTGCTGTGATTACTGGCTACTCAAAGCTCAAATCACTCTTGTATTTGAAAAGTACAAGCAGACGTCACTAGCGCAAAGTAGGTGTGGACCCTGCACAAGCCAAACGGAGCAAATGCCTATAAAACTCACAACAGAGAGGGGACCACCAAAACTCTCACCTAAAATAACGAAGTCTTAAATTATGTATTTGATGAAATTTATTAAATTAAACAAATTCCACAGAATTCTGAATATCCAAAGAATTTTAAAGCTCAACAAATTTAAAATATTCTGGAATGGTGTCACAAACATAGTGAAAGAGTGTAAAGACTATTCAGCATTGGGGATGCAGTGACTGCAGGTTTTCAATCCAGCCCAGTTGCTTAGTTAGAAAGCAATCCTTGCCGATTAACATCTCATTTAATATCATGATTTTGTTACCATTTTAACTCTCCAATGTCAGGTTGTTCTTGAAGCATAGAACTTTTTTTTATCCTTTCTGATGATATCATCCAAATGATTTGAAGTCTAAAACAGATGGTTAATTTTGACTTCTTCACTTTCTCTTCGGTTTGCTTCTGAGTAGTTTATTAAAAACCAAAAAGTACATAAAGATACACGCACTGGTGTAAATGGTAACAAGCAAGATGGTTCCTTTGTAAACTTATTTTTAATAAGGAGCCATTTAAAAACAGTAAATTCAGCTGGTTAAGGCTAGCATAAGCAATTAAGCTTTCAAAATCTTAACCGGCGAGGCAACTAATACGAAGCTGAAAAACCGTCATTAGAGCAATAAGTGCTTCATCAGCAATAATTTACCTCTCATGAAGCAATTGGGTTGAAACAAAAACCTTCAGCCCTCCAGCACTGATGTTGCTCAAATCTGATTTAAAGGCTCTGAGTCTTAAAAGGATCGGTTGAAAAGACCCACAAAGGACCCTCACTAGCCTTCACTACCCTAGGCAACCAGCCCCCATCTACTTAAGGCAGGCTTTGGCATACAGAGTTCTAAAATAAGTCCCTGGCTTTTAAATTTGAAAATATACTTTGATTGTCCTGAAATTACTTTCAAGATGAGAGGATCAAACCCCAGTCTTGATGATAAGACAACACAAAACTAACAATCATTATAATTGAATAAATTAATAAATAATCAAAAAAGTGGGAAAAACAAAAAAAGAAAATGCAAGAAGGGTTTGCCTAGAAGACAATCCAGAGCAACCAAGTGTAATCCAAAAATCGGTAATGTAAAAAACGGAAACAATATATCAAAAAACTGAACAAGCAGGAATATAAGAAACTAAGACCAGGGATGAAGTCCAGACAAAGGCATAACAGTGATACAGATTGTTTTATCACACAACTGTGGTGTTTGGAAATTGAAATCATTTCCATATTGTACTGACCTAATGTGAAAAATTTATTCATCCATTGACTGGTATTGTGTATCTTTGGAGAGTCCTTGGGTACCGCTGGTTTGACTTTGTGTCAAATGAGCAGTTGCTCATGGAGTCCTGAATGAGGTACATTACCTGCATTGTGAGGGAGCGTCAGTTATGGCACTATGGCCATGTGGCATGTTTCCCCAAAGATGATCCAGATCGTCATTGTTGGGGACCCGAGTGGCTGGGCCAGGCGAAGGGGTTGCCCATGTAACACCTAGCTGTGGCAAATCAATGGTCATTTCCAGAGGGTGGGACTGAACCACATGTCTGCCCAGGGGGTTGCCAACCAGGATCCAGAGCCGTTTCGTCATGTGGTGGGTGCAGCAATGCACTGTAATAATGACTCGGAGACAATGAATTGGGCTGCAGAGTAATTTTCTGTACATTCCCTTTCACCAGAGGAAATAACTCTCTGTATCCTAGTTTTTCCATCATTAAAGCAGTATAGAATTAATTTGTGCCACATGTGTTTATTACAAATGTAAAGTAAAGAGTGGGCAAACTTTACACAGACACAGCCAAGCATGGAATTCAAAACCAAGATGCAGGGTATGTGATGCTGCTGTCAGGTGAATGAGAAGTGAAGAAATAATTCATTTGTGGCCACCTAGTCCATTCAATGATTTACCCTGAACTTTTAAAGCCTTCACCCATTACAAATATCAAAACTACTACATTTTATTATTCCCTGGATGAATATCTATCTATCTATCTATCTATTTATTTAAATGAACATGTCAGTGGATGACACCAGCTCTCTGGCCCTACACATAATGCTCACATTAGTATCTGGGATACCTATGATAGGATGCCATATATTGGTTACAGCTTTGCTATAGTGCAAATTCTGTTATCACATTGTAATGCTTAGCAGTTAGATATTTAAATGTGCAGACATCAGGGGTCAATACAGACAACAAAACCTCATCCAGTCATACTTTAAACCTTGGAAACTCTCTGTTCTGCTGTCTTAGCCTCAGAATATACTCACTATTCACTCATGACTGTATATTTGAATATAATAATATTGCTATATTTGCCTGTGACACTACTGTAATTTATGTGATTAACATTACTAAAGGGACAGCATACAGGTATGGTGTGGTAAATCTCAAGAAGAGGCCCAGCACCACCAGTCTGCCTCTGAATGTCACTAAAACAGATTAACTTATTCAAAACTTCTGGATATGCAGAGAAATCCATCTCATGAAATGGACAAATGCTCAGCTTCCGTCCACTCCTTCGTAAAAGAGATATCCAGTCACCTGAATCAGACTTCTAATGGAAAGATGATATTGAAAAAGACAGGAGCGCCTCCATTTCCTGAAGTGTCCAAGGAAATGCAAGTTGAGTAGCAGAGTACTGAATGTTTGTCATTTCTATACCTGCACCTGAAACAGTGTTCAGACTCTTGATTTATGTGTAAGAGGATTATAAATCCTGCTTTGAAAAAAAAAAAACTCTTAAAAGGCAAGAAGAAGTCAGTTACCTCTCGCTACCAGTGCTTACTACTCAGGTATTTGGAGATAGTAGAGTGACGAGTGTGGTTAAGATTAAAAAGATTTAAAGTAATTAATCTCTGAGACCCAATAACATCAATCATAAAATGCTTAGGAAACTTAATGATTATATATATATTAAAGTCCATGTTTTTGAAACATCCTGGCACATTGGGGAAATTCCTACTGCCGGTATTCCAGCAGATGCTGCCCCATTATGTAAAAAAGGCTAGTAACTACAACTTAGTAAGCTTAATGTGTTAATTAAAGGAAGGAATTATTAAAGAGAACATTGAGCAGCATATGTCAAGTACCGGTGAATACTGTAAATTAACAATCCGTTTGACTTTACACAGGATGCATCATATTGTATGAGAAAGCAAAAATGCCTTTGACCACAGAGGCAGAAATATAATATTTTTTCTCTTGATATTTCAAAAATGCTTTTGATGAGGTGCCCCATAAGAGTCTTTTGGTCAAACTTTGAGTGGGAGTTCAGGGCCCAGTGTGCAAATGGGTCCAAAAATGTCTTAAACATAGGAAGCAAAGGGTTATAGAACAAGGAATTATTTTCTAAATTATTTGATGTTAAAAGTGATGTCCCCAAGGGATCAATGCTGAGGCCACTGACATTTTTATTGTATTTAAATAATCCAAGTAGAAGTATACTGTAAGTATCAAGCTGGTTAAGTTTGCTGTTGATTCTAACCTAGGAGAAATAGCCCTAGAGTCAGGTGAATCATTGCAGGTGGATATGCACAAAATTAAGACTTCGGCAGATTTGTTGCAGATGAATTTTAAAACTAAATAATAAATTTTTCTTGTACAACAAAATGCTGAGAAACCAAAACAAATTGAATTTGGCATTAATATCCAATACATCAAAACAAATATTATAGGTAAAATTTGAGACATAAGTACTGTTTCAGTGTAAATGTTAACTGATTTTAATTAAGGCTATAATAAATCACTTTAAATTTAAGAAATAAGAAAAACAGTGCACCCACCTAAAAATGTCATTATCATATCAAGTATATTAAGATGGCAAATTAGATTTTATCTTGTATTTTAAAAATAATTTTGTCTTGCAAATTGAATATGATCACATTAAAAGGATGTTGTGAACAACTTGAAACAGGAACATTGTGACTTACGAAACCAGAAATCAATATGCTTATTTGTGCAGAACATTCAACAAGAAGAGAAAAAAATCTTTCCACATTAGGGGGCAACTGGCTTTCAAACAAAAACCTTTAAGGGCAAAATCATCTTTTCTGATAGAGTATATCAGCTCCTCCTGGTGCCATTTAATCTTTGCTTAGCTAAGTGGGGCTCACAAGGAATATTATGTTTACTGGCCCCTAAAAGAAAAAAAGAAGATTTCAAAAAGACAGATGTGATTTGTACTCGGATACTGTAGACCAAATTAAGACAAATGTTTAGCTTTCCCACAAAAGTTAGAACTTTTAAGTTTACTTTATTAACTTGGACTATAGTCTGCAGCATCACAATAGGAAATAAATAAAACAAAGCAGCTTTAATGCCACTTTAAGACAAAGAAAACATTTATTGTCATTACATTTTAGCTCAAGATTACAGAAAATACTTCAAAATATAATTAATATTAAAAATACTTTACATCAGCCGCTCTGACTGTGACTGTCAGAGGAACAGATTCAGATGTGCGTAATCCTCTGTAAGCAGGACATGGGTCACTAGACCATAGATGGTGTGTCACTTGTTCACAGATTCCTCTAATAAATGCCTCCTTATCTGCCCTCAGAGCCCTCGCACCCACCCTTCTCAGTTCCCAGTACAGACTGGAGATGCCATCAAGCACTGCACTGCGACTCCAGTCATTGATATCCAGAACGCCCTGCAAGATAAAACACCTCCTTCTGGGAACACTGGTAACACCAACACAACACTCCGCAACCTTCAGGGTCTTATCATGGAAGGTCTCCCATATCACATTAGGATCAGCAGTCACACACAAGTCTGTAACTTCCAAACAAAAACTATGTGCAAACTCGTCAGAAAGAGCCTGATTTGGAGTCTGGCCAGGTCCAGCCTCATTTTCCTAGTAGGTGGTCTGTGGTCAGAATTCACAAACTGGGCACTTCTGTAGACCCTGCAGTTCTGTCCAGTTTTTCAAGACCTTTGTCCAGTTTTGTAAGGGTGGGGAAGGCTGCAGGGATCTATGGTATCTGGTGTAAACTTCTCCAGGCTGGTGGTAAATTTGTTGTCCTGGCATTGCAAGCAACATTTGCTTCCATTTGGGAGACTGGTGTCATCCCAAATGACTCGAAAACGGGACTTGTCATCCCTATCTGGAAAGGGAAGGGTGATCACTTGGATTGCGGCAACTACAGGGGATAACACCGCTCTCTGTGCCAAGCAAGGTCCTTGCTAGGGTTGTCCTAAATTGGATCCGTGATCACTTACTCACCTACCGGAGACCGGAGCAGTCTGGTTTTACACTTAAGAAGTCTACCATCGACTGCATCCTGGCACTGAGGGTTCTCATGGAGTGCAAGAGCGAATATTAGCAAAGTATGAGATGATATATATATATATATATATATAATCTCATATATATACAGTAATCCCTCCTTATATCGCGCTTTGACTTTCGCAGCTTCACTCTATCGTGGATTTTATATGTAAGCATAACTAAATATATAATGCGGATTTTCCGCTGCTTCGCGGGTTCTGCGGACAATGGGTCTTTTTACTTCCTGTACATGCTTCCTCAGTTGGTTTGCCCAGTTGATTTCATACAAAGGACGCTATTGGCGGATGGCTGAGAAGCTAACCAATCAGAGCACGCAGTTAAGTTCCTGTGTGCTGAATGCGATGTTAACCAGGAAGTCTTGTCTCGCTCATTCAACATCAACGTGTTTCGCTGTGTAAAGAGTTAACTTTTGTGCTCTTTTGTGTTTATCTTTGTGCATAGTCAAGCCCTTCATTATGGCTTCAAAATGATCTGCTCCTGCTACTGCTTCAATGAGGCTATGATTCTTTTTATTTAAAAAGTAGGAAAGGAATATAATATCTAGATAGATAGATAGATACTTTATTAATCCCAAGGGGAAATTCACAAAAATAATCTACGGCCGCAGTGTCCTTTTAACCAGGGTGCAAAATGAGTTGTAAGTGGATGTAATAAGGCAGTAGTCTGGATGGAATCTGCTTTAGGGATTTGGATTAAAGTCTGCCGGAAGAAGAACAACGGCGGTGATATACAGTTGCCTGAAGAGGCTCCTTTAGAAGAGCTGTAACGCTTTCCTTAGTTGTGCAGTAAAACTAAACTCATCGTTATTGGACAAGTCGTCGTGTCATTGTTGGTGAGTATTGGTACAGTACTTAGTACATGTACGTACGTTTAGTGTCACTGTACACACATTTACTGTATACAATTTTTCTTGCATTGTACTTTTTTATTGCTGGTGGCCTGTCTATCGTAATGGCTGTAACATATGTGATATCGGAGACACTCGATATCTTTAAAATAATATTTAGGTTTTACTGTATATACACAGTGTGTTTACATACATAATTTCAATGAATCTTACCTAATATCTAAGAGAATACAAAGAGTTTATGCAGTATAATTATGCAAAACTAAATGTAAAGTTTTATCAGCTGGAAGTGAAAATGATATATGGAATAATTTTCTTAGTAAGATGGTGGATAGTAGTACCCTGGGGACTAATCTGGATAATATTTTGCAATAGCTAGATTAATAGGGATTGGCATTCTACATTGAATCGATTGACCCTTTCTCATTAAAATTGTTGTGTTCCTTATTGTCAGTTGTAGAGATATTTTACAAACATAGCTAGTATCAAACTTTTGCAACAATTTAGGATTCCCTCCACTTTGAACGATAACTGTTTACACTCCTCTGGTCAGATAGCTGGTATACAGCATCAAATCCAAAATTGACATACTTCAATACACAACCAAGTCACAATGGGGGTCTGAGGCTAGGATGTTTAGCTTGTGAGATAAACTAGTCATGGCATCAATAGACATGTACTGTATTGAGATGGACTAGAGCAAATGAGAGTACACACAACAATCTGTGTTGAAAATGTAGTATAGATCTCCATATAAATAATTCATAAAACAGTGCCTTTGTGGAGGTATAATCCACCAATGAATAAATTCAATAAACTGGTTAAAATTTCCCCTTGGTGTGAATTTCCTCTTGGGATTAATAAAGTATCTATCTACCTAAAATCAAGAACAAAAACAAAGTCAAAATTGGCTTAATTTTATTATCTTGCCTTTTAAGCATCTCTCTAATCCCATCTCATCTGCTCCCTGCCCTGAGCTATTCAACAGAGCTGAGACGCCAGCAGGAATGGTTATCCTTCATCAGTTTTTGTCCCCACTATCATCCTTCAGTATATGTAGGAACAACACAAGCTCTGATCCCTCCACCATCCTTTGGCAGACTTATGACAACTGTCAGAGCAATTGGCCAGTTCTGCTCCTCTGGTGCTCAACTGTCCCTCTTCCTCTTCCTTGAGGAATTCCTACCACCTCACTCACCTCCTTTCCTCCACACTGGCTCAGCCCCGATCTTGGCATTCTGTCTTTCTTTCTCCCTCTAATGGTGTACCTCCATTCTTTCTCCATCAGTTTCTTGCCTTATTTATTTCTTTATATTTTTCCATTTTATCCCTTATTTGCTTTCAGACCCCTTTTATAGGCATTGAGTGCAGATACTCCAAATGATCTGTGGAGCATCAATGAGGGATGGCTCTTTTAACTGCATTTGTGCATTTAGTTGAGACAGTCCACACATCTGTATGGCTTTTCTCCCATACTCATATAATAACGGGGTGTATTTTAAAAACCATGTTCCACCACAGACCCCTATTCTTCTTCCTCATACACTTCAAGGGCTCAATACTCTGATGGTACTATAACAATAACAATAGGAGAACATTCACATCCCCTCAAAGAAGGTACCAAATCTCAGCCACTCTGAAGTGACACTTCTACCTGCAGTGTTGCCAAACTAATTCATTCAAGGAAAAAGTATTTTATGACATAATCAGAATTTTATCAAAATACTCATTATGTTAATTGATTAGCAGATTTAATAATAAAGGCCATTTTATAATGGTCTAGAATATTTCTGTCTGTTGCGCTGCACCATCCTGAGGTTGTCTCTTGCCCCACATTAGCATTTCACTAAGCACAATGTAACCCTTAGTGTCGTTAATTACAGATTATGTTTAATATAAAGCTTAGGCATCTCAATTTGAGTTTTGCCTTGAACAAAGCATTTTTTAAGTAAAGAGTAATGTTTAAATAATTTTGTGATAGGAAGATTGAATGTTTATGGAGTGGCCCTTGTTGAAGCATGTAAAGGCTTCAAAAATAGAAAAGCCGTTTAATTCAATGCATGCTAACACTTGACAAAATATTGACAGCTCTGTATTTAAAAGGCCACCTAAGCTGATAACACTTAAGCACATGTTGACTGTAGCAATATGCATCCAAAATTGCAAAACCATGTATTTCTTTTAAACATTTAAATTGAATGTTTTCAAATGATTCACGGTTTAAAAAAAAAATTAAAAAATGAGAGAGTATATGCAGTATTAATGAAATGGAAGGCAGTAACAGTAATGTGAAAGTGTCTGTTTGTTTTTTAGAGCTGCTTGGGGGTTAGAATCTATGCAATGTTCATCAGCTGAAGGTGGGAACCGACACTGAATGGAGCATCACTGCATTGTAGAACAGACTCATGCCCACACCCGCATGCACTTACAGCATGTGGGGCAATTTAATCATTTGATATGGCAGGCAAGTCTTTTAGGTGTAAACTGAAATATCAAAGTACCTGGAAAAAAGGCAAAAAGAATGTACAAACACTTCAGATATTTATGGGCTAGAATCTGATCTCACTTTATTTATTAAAAAAAGAAAAAATAATAATTTGAATCAATAATTTAAGATATACTATTAGCTCTTCTTTATAACTTCTAAGACTTTTAATAGTTTATAGACTGATGAATGTAAAATTCCAAAAGGAATAAATAAGGTCCATTTTGGAGTTAACAGCCTATTCTGACTATTAAAATACTGCAACATAAGATGGCGAAAAGGGGTGATAAGCTTCGAAAGAGGAGAAGTCTTCCTAAAGATGTGTTACTCCAAGTAGCCTGACCCCAAACTAAACAGGCAGGCTTCAAGGCCTACTCAGTCTGAAAAATGGGGCACAGACCTTTGATGGTTTAAAGGATCTTTTTTAATTTTATAAATGTATAAAGAAAAAAGCAAATGAAGATTCAGCTCTCACCTAAGAAAAAGAGAAAAAGATGATAGGTGTAAGCAAAAAAAAAAAAATATGTATATATACTGTATATATATATATATATATATATATATATATATATATATATATATATATATACAGTATATATATATATATACAGTATTTATTTATATATACAGTATTGTCACATGCGGCTGGGGGTGGAGCCCAGCCGGGACACCCGAGGGGAACAGAGGAGGGCTGGTGCCTCCTCCCAACCAAGAGGGGGCGACCTTCCTGGTTTTGTTGGTGGCCTCGGGTAGGGGGCTTGGAAGCCCAACCCTGTAGGGGCTCGTGGCCACAGCCAGGCGGTGCCCCGGTGCCTCAAGAACCCGGGTGCGCAGTCGGCACTTCCACCACACGGGGGTGTGTCCATGGAGGAGTGCCGGGAAGCAGCTGGAGCCCATCCGGGGTGGTATAAAAGGGCCCGCCTCCCTGAATTCGAGAGCGGAAGTTGGGTGGAAGAGGACGGAGCTGGAGAGAGGACTGGAGGTGGCCAGAAGAAAGGCACAAAGGACTGTGAGGCCTGGAATTTGGGAGATCGGTGCTGGAGGCACTGGGACGTGCACTGACTTTATTGTAAATATTGTAAATAAACGTGTGTGTTGGGTGCAAAACGATGTCCGCTTGTCTGTGTCCAGGGCCTGTTCCACAATATATATTATATATAGTTAGGTCCATAAATATTTGGACAGACAACTTTTTTCTAATTTTGGTTCTGTAAAATACCACAATGAATTTTAAATGAAACAACTCAGATGCAGTTGAAGTGCAGACTTTCAGCTTTAATTCAGTGGGTTGAACAAAAAGATTGCATAAAAATGTGAGGCAACTAAAGCATTTTTTTAACACAATCCCTTCATTTCAGGGGCTCAAAAGTAATTGGACAATTGACTCAAAGGCTATTTCATGGGCAGGTGTGGGCAAGTCCGTCATTATGTCATTATTATTTAAGCAGATTAAAGGTGTGGAGTTGATTTGAGGTGTGGTGCTTGCATGTAAAGATTTTGCTGTGAACAGACAACATGCGGTCAAAAGAGCTCTCCATGCAGGTGAAAGAAGCCATCCTTAAGCTGCGAAAACAGAAAAAACCCATCCATGAAACTGCTACAATATTACAAGTGGCAGTGGCAAAACCTACAGTTTGGTACATCCTGAGAAAGAAAGCAAGCACTGGTGAACTCAGCAACGCAAAAAGACCTGGACGTCCACGGAAGACAACAGTGGTGGATGATTGCAGAATCATTTCCATGGTGAAGAGAAACCCCAGCACAACGGCCAACCAAGTGAACAACACTCTCCAGGGGGTTAGGCGTATCGATATCCAAGTCTACCATAAAGGGAAGACTGCATGAAAGTAAATACAGTAAATACTGCAAGGTGCAAGGTGCAAGCCACTCATAAGCCTCAAGAATAGGAAGGTTAGATTGGACTTTGCTAAAGAACATCTAAAAAAGCCAGCACAGTTCTGGAAAAACATTCTTTGGACAGATGAAACCAAGATCAACCTCTACCAGAATGATGGCAAGAAAAAAGTATGGAGAAGGCGTGGAACAGCTCATTATCCAAAGAATACCACATCATCTGTAAAACACGGTGGAGGCAGTGTGATGGCTTGGGCGTGCCTGGCTGCCAGTGGCACTGGGACACTAGTGTTTATTGATGATGTGACACAGGACAGAAGCAGCCGAATGAATTCTGAGGTGTTCAGAGACATACTGTCTGCACAAATCCAGCTAAATGCAGTCAAATTGATTGGGCGGCATTTCATGATACAGATGGACAATGACCCAAAACATACAGCTAAAGCAACCCAGGAGTTTATTAAAGCAAAGAAGTGGAAAATACCTGAATGGCCAAGTCAGTCACCTGATCTTAACCCAATTGAGCATGCATTTCTCTTGTTGAAGACTAAACTTCGGACAGAAAGGCCCACAAACAAACAGCAACTGAAAGCCGCTGCAGTAAAGGCCTGTCAGAGCATTAAAAAGGAGGAAACCCAGCATCTGGTGATGTCCATGAGTTCAAGACTTCAGGCTGTCATTGCCAGCAAAGGGTTTTCAACCAAGTATTAGAAATGAACATTTTATTTCCAGTTATTTAATTTGTCCAATTACTTTTGAGCCCCTGAAATAAAGTGATTCCGTTAAAAAAAATACCTTAGTTACCTCACATTTTTATGCAATCGTTTTGTTCAACCCACTGAATTAAAGCTGAAAGTCTGCACTTCAACGGCATCTGAGTTGTTTCATTTAAAATTCATTGTGGTAATGTACAGAACCAAAATTGAAAAAAGTTGTCTCTGTCCAAATATTTATGGACCTAACTGTATCATCTATTTAAATATGATAGAACAATCTATACTGATAAAAGGCAAAGCCCTCACTGACTCATCACTAATTCTCCAACTTCCCATGTAGGTAGCAGGCTGTAATTTGGCAGGCTTATTCCTTACAGCTTGCTTACAAAAGTTAAGCAGGTTTCATTTCGAAATTCTACACATAACGGTCGACAACGTCCGCCATGTTGAACTTTCTTATTTATGGCCCCATCTTCACGAAATTTGGTAGGCGACTTCCCTGCACTAACCAAAACCGATGTACGTACTTATTTCGGTGGTATGACACCACTGTCGGCTGCCATATTGAACTTTCCAACGTCACTAATTTTCCAACTTCCCGTGTAGGTAGAAGGCTGAAATTTGGTACTTATTTCAGTGGTATGATGCCACTGTTGGCCGCCATATTGAACTTTTCAACGGTCTTTGTTACTTTTGGGCCCATCTTCAAGAAATTTGGTACGCGGGTTCCCAACGCTAACTGAATCCTACTTACGTACATATATACGTCCATAGCCTGCAGCTAGGTCATCGTGTGAGGCGACGTTGGGTCCCCCATCCAAACGCCTCTCACGTAGTTGGCTGCCTGCCTATATAAGGCCGTCCGTCGCTCCAGTCTCTACATTCTCTTCCTTGTTTCGACACGGGATTCACGTCTCCCTGCTGATAACTACAGTCTTTTTATTTAATCCACGGCTTCTTTGCTGTTTTATTGTTCGTTTATTACGATTATAGTTTATTGTGTAGGTATTTTAGACTTACTTTACATTGTTCAGGTACCCATTTCCTTTATCATTCCAACCGTAACCCCATTAACATGTCTATCGAGGTGATCACCATCGATCAAAGAACTGTCACTTACTGAGTGGTTTCCATGCCCGGAGATGGCACCTGCCTTTTCCATTCTCTGTGTTACATATTGCATGGCCATATCAGGCTCACTCTTGATATCCGGAGGAACATTGTGTCTTATGTATTGAATGACTGGGACAGGTTCAAGGTGTGGACTGATGACGGTACAGTAGATAATTATACTACACAGTAGCACTAGAAGAGTGAAATGCTTAAGCCCTTGACCTATGGTTCTGCATGTGATTTGATGGCTGCCAGTGAATTGTTCGGTTGTCGCTTTCAAGTGTACCGAAATGGCCAAATATTTTACACCTTTCGACAACCGGCAATGTCTCTTAAACATCTTAGATTCACAGGTGATGATATCAGTAGTGGACACTTTGATGTTTATGAATGTTTAAACTTTCAAAAGCTGAATGTGAAGTTATCAATGAAACCGGTTGTATACTTACAACGCTTGACAGATGCCAAATGTGACTTCAACACAACAAGTCCTGCAAATACTGTCGTAATTGAAACAAACCATGAAACTCAAACCAATTATGACAGCAGCAATCCAAGCTGTGAGATTTGAGACAAGATTACTGTTCACATGGCCAACTGTACGTTGCATGCTCAAGAGTAAGCTCAGCGCACAGCTTGGTCATATTACAACCGGAGGGCCGAACTCACAATGTGGTATACAAAGAGATCCTTAACAAATAATTTTTTATATATTTTCCCTCAGTTTAAAAAGGTTTAATTTTCTTCTTAATAAAAATTTTAAGGCAGTACTGCGAAGCGCGGGTATTTTGCTAGTTTATAATATAAGAGAGTCAACCAAATGCACAAAAATGCACACCAAGGAAGAGGAAACCATAAAATCTCTAGCTTAAAGGACAAAGCCTACAAACAATCTTCATATATAAAATTTATTTTAAAAAATCAAAAAATGAAGAAAGTCAAAGAAAATGGAATAAATAAGCAAAAACAGAATGCTTAAATAGGCAACCCACTGCAAACAAGTACGTACAATCCTTGATCCAGAAATCAGAAACCAAAAAACAGACGCAAAAGCCCAATAATCAGAAAGAACAGTGCACACTCCTCAGTAGTTGATGAAGCACTGCCATCTCCACAGTCTCAATTTAAATCCCCACGGCAGTGACATCATAGTGGCCCCGCCTCTTGAAGGTTCCACCCACAAACACAAGGGATATATTCAGACCACTTAAATTCACAATGCATAAATACTAAAGCATAAATAAGCATAACAATATTATCAAAAACTGCATAATAACAAAAGCTACATGACAAAGAATAATTCAAAACCAATAGAAAAAAGAAAAATACAGTATACTTAAGCTAGAAAATAAACACTGTCTGAATTTAAGGGAAGAGTTACTGTGTGAATTTGTAAAGTTCTTGAAACTATTTCTGCCTGTTTAACTAAGACATCCTGTAACATTAGTACCAGCACATCATTATAAACATCAGATGATGTGACATTTTGACTTTTTCTTTTAATTCCCTGATTATAGTCTGCATATAAAAAAGTCCTATTCTATTAACCAAACATTTTCCCAAACATGTTTTTTTCTTTTTTAACTATTTGGGACTTTAAGATAATGTTAAGCTATAAGGGTACTCAAAGATCATACGGGTACCATCTTGCCATGACCCTACTATGTTCTCTGACTGGTGTAATTAAAATGCTTTCTAGCTATGTCAAATAAATGAACCTAATTTGTAAAAGATGCTGCTTTGTTGATATAAGTCAGTCTGTCATGCTGCATCACACTTGGAAGCTCCGTAAGCCAATGT
The DNA here is from genome assembly GCF_016835505.1 of Polypterus senegalus. NCBI lineage: Eukaryota > Metazoa > Chordata > Cladistia > Polypteriformes > Polypteridae > Polypterus > Polypterus senegalus. The sequence continues at coordinate 266,477,193 of NC_053155.1, forward strand.
AATAAAGGACATACATCACTGGATTCATTTATAGTATTTCCACTAACACTGAAAGAAAACACTGACGTGATTCACAGGCAAAATCCATCCCTAATTAGAAAAAGGTATACTGGACTAATTTGCAGTCATCATTTAACCTTGAGAGGCTACAGTGCTATCCACTATGGCACCAGGCTTTCCACATTTGTGTATTTTAGCAGAAGTGTTACTCTATTTCATAACCACATAATTAGTGTTTTGACCTCTGTGTTGCAAAAACAGGTGTCTGTCCTTCACAATTGTATATTATTTCTATTGGTTCAGCTTGTTTCTTAAATATTTATGGTAAAATGTGTTACTTTCAAAGTTATAAAGACCTTTCTTGTGGTGTATTTACAGCAAATTTTCATTACCAGTTACTCAAATATTGGGTATAATCAAATAAACATAGAGTAATGTATTATTTCATTTTTTAATATGGTGGGATGTCATAATGGTAATAAAAAATGTAGTTATTTTTCGTACTGAACAGGGGAAGTGAACTAGAAAAGAGTCTTAAATTGTTGTGATTTCTGTTTTGTTTTTTGTTTTTCCTGTGTCAGTGTTGGATTCAGTCAAGCACAAGAGGGAGCAGCTGCCAGCTCGGCATTCTTACATTGCCTCTCGGCCTGAGTTAGCTGTATGCACCTGCAAGTGGTGCCATTGTTATGCAGCTCAGGGCACTGTCTTATTTGCTGACATTGTGTTTTTACACAGTTAGCAAGTCAGGAAATAATTAAGAAAAAAAAAAAAAAGTGATTGCTGACATTGACTGTGTGTCTCTCGTCTGCTTTGAGCAGCAGGGTTCAATGCCCTGCTCACAAAATACATGGCACATAGATCTCTCATTCTCTTTAGAAAAAATGAGTATTAACATGGGACAAAATTTTCTAATGGAACTGACTGAATATTTTACTGGTGTGGCTTCAGCTGTGTACATACAGTTACAGAGTATGAATAATGTCTGTAAGTTCCTGATATGATTGCCCCTTTTTTTGTTTTCTTATCATATGATAAATATAATTTGAAACTGAACAATAGAGATGTAGTGGGCAGCCAGGTAGCAACCACTCCATTTATGTGGGGCAATCATATCAGTACAGTAATGTTTAGTATTTACAGCATTCTTAATAAAAGTAGCAGCTTGGATTAATGCAGCATCATGTGCACTTTCTGGCTTTCAGTGAGGAATTTAATATTATGAAAGGAATTAGAACAGTGGATAGAGACTGTTACTCTAAAATGAGTCAATTAAGAACACAGAGTCACAGTTGGAAACTTGTTCAGGGTAAATTTCACACAAACATTTAGGATGTTTTTCTTTACACAGAGAACTATAGACACTTGGAACAAGCTACCAAATAGTGTGGTAGACAGTAAGACTTTACAGACTTTCCAATGTAAAGAAAAGTCAATCAAAATGACACCTTTTATTGGCTAACTAAAAAGATTGCAATATGCAAGCTTTCAAGGCAAATCAGGCCCCTTCTTCAGGCAAGATGTAATCTTGATGTTATTTTGGAAGAATTAAGTGGATGGGACTGGTGATCTTTGTTGGGCTGAATGGCCAGTTCTCATCTGAATTGTTCTTATGTTCCAAACGGAGCAGTTCAAACTCTACGTATTAACATTGCCCAAGACTTAACTTATACAAGGAAAGATTGGCTTCTTTTAAAAGTAGAATTATTGAATTGAAAGACCTAGACTACTCATGGAACTAAAGAGAGAAAAAAGTCAATGGTTGTCATTGTCATACTTGAATGATACAAGGATAAATTAAAAACTAAAAGCAATTTGAAAATTATGGATTAACCACAATGGATAGAAGCCAATGAAACACAACAAGTTACTAGCTTAGTAGACCCTGCCTCACATTGTATTCAGCACTTTAATAATTTTAATCCTGTAACTGAGCAGGAAGTCTTAACTTTAATTTCGAAAATGAAGCCCACTACTTGTTCCCTAGATCCAGTGCCAACAAAACTAGTAAAAGTGCAATGGAAGCACCAATTCTAAACATTATCAATAGTTCATTATTGCATGGCACAGTACCTGATGCACTAAAAGTGTCAGTCATTAAACCTTTACTTAAAAAGTCAGACCTAGACCCACACATACTAAATAACTATAGGCCTATTTCAAATTTACCATTTCTCTCTAAAATACTAGAGAAAGTAGTCGCCAGTCAGCTTCAGTCACACCTTATGCATTACAATTTATTTGAGAAATTCCAGTCTGGCTTTCGCACTGGTCATAGTACAGAAACGGCACTAACACGGGTTGTAAATGACATTCTGATATCCTCTGATGAAGGAAATTCCACTGTAATTATGTTGTTGGACTTAAGTGCAGCGTTTGACACCATTGACCATTCTATTTTACTGCACAGGCTAGAAAACGATGTTGGACTTACAGGCCCCGTGCTCGCTTGGTTCAGTTCTTATTTATCAAATCGATTCCAATATGTACAGAAATATGCTGACAGTACTCCATCATTATACACAGAAGTTGAATATGGTGTCCGCAGGGCTCAGTACTGGGACCTTTACTGTTTTCACTTTACATGCTTCCACTGGGATCTCTCATTAGGAAACATAATGTTAATTTTCACTTTATGCAGATGACACCCAGTTATACCTTTCATTTAAATCAAATGAAGTTTCTCCGATGTTGTCTTTAATTAGTTGTGTTAGTGAATTAAAGGAATGGATGAATGAGAACTACTTGTCTTTAAATACAGATAAAACAGAGATGTTAATTGTTGGAGGGAATGACGCTGATCACAGCAATATTTTGTCGTCATTTAACTCAGTTGGAATCCCAATTAATTTTACTGAATCAGCCCGCAATCTAGGAGTTATCTTTGACTCTAGCATGTCATTTAAAGCGCATATTACAAAGTCGTCCAAAACCTGTTTTTTCCACCTTAAAAATATTAGGAAATTAAAGGCTTTCTAAATAAACAGGATTGTGAGAAATTAATTCATGCATTTATCTCTAGTAGGATTGACTACTGCAATGCGGTGTTCACTGGCTGTTCAAACTGTTCTCTATACAGCCTCCAGTTAATCCAAAATGCGCTGCAAGAATTATTACAAGAACAAGAAAATATGAACACATAACCCCAGTTCTTAAATCTTTACACTGGCTCCCAGTTAAATTTAGGGCAGATTTCAAAATCCTCCTTTTAACATATAAAGCATTAAATGGCCAAGGTCCGGCTTACTTGTCTGAACTTATCATGACTTACAAACCTGAGCACATTAAGATCTCAAGATGCCGGTCTGCTTAGGATTCCAAGGATTAATAAAATAACAGTGGGAGGTCGAGCTTTTAGTTACAGGGCCCCTAAACTGTGGAATGGTCTTCCTGCTTCCATAAGAGATGCCCCTCGGTCTCAGCCTTTAAATCCCGGCTGAAGACTCACTACTTCAGTTTAGCATATCCTGACTAGAGCTGCTGATTAACTGTACATACTGCATCTCTGTTGTTAGTCATTAGCACTATAACATAAGTAACATGATAATTATATTTGAATACTAACCCTCACCTATTCTGTTTCTTTTCTCGGTACCCAAATGTGGCCATTGGTGCCACGGCCCACCTGCCAAGTTGTTTGCCTGCCTATGGTAAAGTCATCCCTGATGGAGGATCACAGGAATCATGGGAAAGAGGGTCCTTTCATGAGCAATGTTTCAGCCGTGGCATGGCCAAATGGAGATGCAGCTAGATGGATGAGGTCTCCAGGACTCTAAAAATATCGAAACCTAATTATGTCATATCATCTACTGTTAAACCGTAATTCTAAAATTTTTATTATGCTGTCTTAAGGAATTGTTCTGTTGTGTATATTGTATTGTATTGACCCCCTACTTTTGACACCTACTGCACGCCCAACCTACCTGGAAAGGGGTCTCTCTTTGAACTGCCTTTCCCGAGGTTTCTTCCATTTTCCTACAAGGTTTTATTGGGAGTTTTTCCTTGTCTTCTCAGAGAGTCAAGGCTGGGGGCTGTCAAAAGGCAGGGCCTGTTAAAGCCCATTGCGGCACTTCCTGTGTGATTTTGGGCTATACAAAAATAAACTGTATTGTACTGTATAAGTTTGCAATGAGTTATGGGGAGTGTGAACATTCACAGAGCAGTGCTCTGCCATTAATCTAGCTGATGCCAAGGTCAAATGAACATGGACCCTCCACCGCAAGCTGCACCATTTTGGACATTGCATAAGATTTCTTTGGGCAGAGGTAATGAAACCTGCTGAAATTTGCAGAAATATGTGAAAACAGAATGACTCAATGAAAAGCTTATGAAGAGAAAGAAAGGTTTAAAGTGGGGAGCACAAGTGTAACCGAAGCTTGATCTGGTTGAACATCAACATTGCGCATACAAGCCCACATTGACATGGTGAATGACTTCATCAGAAAATACTAATTGATTATATTGTCTAATGTTGCTGCACATTTGGATATCAGCTATGGATCTGCACATGCCATAGTGCATGATAACTTACGGGTACCGTAAAGTTTGTGCAAGGTTGGTACCCAAACAGTTTACTGATCTGTACAGTGAATTTCAACAGGTTTCACTCCATCTGCCCAAAGAAATGTCACTATAGTGTGTTGTTCAAAATGGTCCAATCCCGCAGTGTAGCATCCGAGTTCATTTGAACATGACTTCAACAACACTAATGGCAGAGTGCTGCTCTGTGTGTGTTCGAACTACTCATAAGCCACTGCGAACATGCATTACACCTTGTATCAGCTTCTTTCCATTGCAGTTACAACATAATTTTCAAATTGCCTTTAACTTTTTGATTTCCCCTCACATAATGTTCTCCTTACGTCCTGATGCTACACCTGCCTCTTTTTCTGCCTGGCAATCTCTGATGAATAGTACAAGGGAAGCACCTAAGGTGCAAACATCTTCTAATGGTTCCTGTCAATTCAGAGAAGTAATGTTTCAGTTCCAAGGTTCTCCCAAATCCTTAAACAAAACCCTAAAATCTTTCAATTGGGAAAGCTAATCAACCACTCATGTTCAAAGAGCAAGGTACACTACTCTTCTGAGAGGTCCGTAACCTTTGATTTCAAACTGTGTCATACAGGACCGAAGACCATTACATTACATACCACAGATCAGAATCAAATGAGGCCAAAGGGGCTGCATCATCTGCAAAGAGGAGAGATGCAGCCTTTTGCTTCCCAAACTTGATACTCTCAACCTCAGTTATGCCTTGATGGCCTGTACCCTGTCCATAAGCATCATAAGCAAGAAAGCAAACATGATAAATATGCTAATACAAATCTTACTACCCAATTATAATATTTGTTTAGTGGATTCCACAAGCTATCATGGAATACACTGTTGTAATCCTTCATTCAAGTCAACAAAATATGTCTGCAAAATTGGCATACTCATAAACCCAGGAGAGTAAGAAAAAATCTATTCTTCTCTAATCCAGTCCATTCTTTCCCCAGGATGATGAGTAATTGGATGAAGATCCCTCAGTAACTGGAACTAAGATTTTTCATCCCTTTTGTTAAAAATGGGAATCACTACCCCAGTCTTGAATTCTCTTGGGTCTACCCTGGCCTTCCAAGCAGCACTTAACAAGCATGTAAAACAAAGCATCTCCACAATATGCTGTCTTCCCACTTCAGAGCTTTTTAATCAATGTAGTGACCACAGCCACAGAAATGGATCCAGCCCAACTAAGGCTTATGGTACTGTCTTGGCAGAGGATGGTTAATTTACTAGGTTTAGGACTTCATAAATGTGCTCTTTCCAGATCTTTATGATATCCTGTATGGAGCTCAACAGAACAGCCTGGGTGACATTCCACTTACTGTATAATTCCTAGGTCAAAACCTCTTTGAAGATGCCTGAAAGTCATTCTTCATGGGCTCATAAAACCCCGCCCACACATCGACCTTTGCTTTGGCCATTGCCACAGCTGCTGCTTTCTTGACCTTCCTATATCTACAGTATTAGTCAAACCTAAAGACCATGCTGCTAACATTCGACTGAAAGCCTCTGCCTTCCACTTCACAGCTTCCCTCACCACAGGTGTCTACCAAAAGGCTTTCAGCCATGGCATTGTCTGCATGGTGGCCAGACGATTTCTTTGGGTCGACCCCAGCTGTTTTTGGGGTTTTCTGTCCATCAGACAAGAGTAGCAAACCCCATCCCCCATGTCTTGCTCTTTGTACCAGGCAAGGCATTACAAGATGCATTATTATTATTTTTTGGTTTATGCCACTATCTAAGGTAAACTACCAGATTAAAATACATTAGAACAGTTTACAGATATTTTTTTTAAAGTTGGATCTCAGGGAAGTAAAGTGACTTTTCCAAGGGTCTTGTATGGGTCTTACCCCTAAGAATGCCCAGGACCACAGAGAGTGGAGGAAGTAGATTGGGAGGAATCGATGACTGGGAAAATATGAAAAATGGAAGTTAACCTGGGTATGACTATACAGTGAGGCAGTGGTAGCAACTGACCCTTGTAGTTTAAAATCCAGTATTGTAGCCACTACACCACACTGCCAATCTAGCAAAATGATTTACTCAGAACAATCGAGGAAGTCTTATTTTTTAATTTCTCTATGTTTTGTTCCTCAAATTGCCATAGGTAGCTCATCCAGCACAATGTGGATCATAGAGGCGCATCCAACATGTTACACTTACAACATTAGCAAAGGCAGATTAACTTGTTGAATTAAATATCCCTCTTTGTGAAATGGACATGGATGATGCAATATGAAAATAGTGAATATTTACAGAGCTTATAAAATACTTTCTTTGGAAGTTTTGCAGATTCACAGTTTTACAACATTGACAAAATTTAATTTGGCTTTTTTGACACTGATCAGTACATAATGACTCTTTATTCTTTAATTGCAGAGTCATAGCAGCAGAAAAAAGGGCACAAATATAAATAATAATAAGAAAGAATATATTCTTAAGTAGGTCAGCAAGATACAGCTACAGTACATATATAACTAGAATTATATGTAAGTATGTTAACAAAATATTTATTAGAACTGCACATATTTATCAGTTATAAATTTTTATAGTACAGTCATTGGCACAGTATATTGAACACAGTGTCATTGTCTGTTATGATGTCTTGTCTGGCTGGACTGGCTCAGTACTATTTAGCATACTGGGAAAATACTTCCCTGGCTGTGGGGTAACTCATTTAATAGCCTGAAGAAAAATAGCTAAGGGTAGAAATGACCTCACATAGTGCTCATTGGAGAAATGCAGTTGTCTCAGTCTGTTAGTAAATGTGCATCGCTGTTTAGCCAAGACTTCATACAAGGGGTGAAAGTCATTGTACATGATAGTAAGCAGCTTCCTGAGTGACCTCTGTTTCATCATGTCCTCCCATGAGTCCAGCCTGACTCCTAAAATTGAACCAGCCTTTTTAATCAGTTCATTTAGTCTGCATAAATCATGTGCACTAATTCCTTTACCCCAGCACACTACCACATAGAAAATTACACTGGACATTAAAGAGTGGTAGAAAACATGCAAGAATAGTCTGAATTCAGCAAGTGACCTCAACCTCCTCAGGAAATAGAGATGACTCTGAACTTTCTATTGTACAGCCTGTGCATTTGTAGTCTGCTCAATCATTTTGTTATAGTGCATCCATATTTACTTAATGTTAACTTCATTATCAATGACATCTGGCCAAGAGATTGAACCCCCTGAAGTCTGTCATTATTTGCTTTCTCTTATTAATGTTGAGCTGACCTGCAGGTGGTTTAGTTTGCACCATTCAACAAAGTCCTTCATTAGTACCCTGCGTTCATTCTCCTGTACACTACTGAAACACCTAACTATAGCTTTGTAATTTGAAAATATCTGCAAATTGCATGATTCTTTATTTTAAATAAAGTTTGAGGTGTACAGGTTAAACAATAAGGGAGCCAGTGCACTTTCCTGTGGAATCTCTGTACTACTCTTCAACAAATCAGATACATCGTTCTTATGCTGCACAAACTGTGGTCGACCAGATGGATAGTTCATTATTCATGACACATTGGTAGCATCAACCCGCATTGATTAGAGCTTCTCCCTCAGAAGTGTGGCAGGAATAATATGGAAGTGTGGTCATAAAATAAGATTGTCACCCTGTTGCCATATTTCTCCAAATGGAAGTAGACTATATTCAGCAGGAAGATGGCAGCATTGTTTACCCCTATGTGGTCCTGGTAGGTAAACTACAGAAGGTCCCTAGCTGTTCTGACCAGATACTGTAAGCAAGCCAATATTATCCTTAGTTTGTGTGGACAGGTCAATTGGCAGGTAACTACAACATTTCCCTATTTTTCATCACAAAACTCTTTAAGCTCTATCAGATTGCATAGGGATCATGTGGGAGCAGCCTTTTCTTAGGCCAGCCACAACCTTTTGTTTGAACTAAAAGCTAGACTCTGACTCAGTTTCTGTGGGACATTAAGAATTTTGGTTTTACGTCATTGTTGTGTAGCTTTGGCTTTGTGCTTGGGGCCAATGTCTGTGAAAAACAAATCTTCCTCCAAGGCTTAAGTTTCTTGCAGACTGCATCAGGTTCTCTTTCAGGATTTAACTGTATTTTGCTGCATTCATTTTACCTTGTACCACCACAACCCTTTCAGGGCCTTCAGCCAGAAACCATCACTACCACATGATACTGCCACCACCATGTTTTATGGTGTGTGCAGTGTTCCAACACAGTCTTTAGTATGATGGCCACAAAGATCAATTTTGGTCACATCAAGCTATGGAAGGTTCTTCCAGCTGACTTCAGAGTCTTCCATGTATCTCTTGGCAAACTCTAGCTGAGATGTCATGTGTAGTATTTCACACTGGCATTCTCATTGCCACTCCCACATAAAGCTGTGACAAATGAAGCTCCTAGTTGTTGCATGCAGTGCCTCTCCGCCCTTAGCTGTTGTAACTTCTCACTCCTTCAGAGTTATCATAGGTCTCTTAGTGGCCTCCCTCACTTGTCTTCTTGGTTTTTGTGGATGGTCTGTTCCAGGCAGATTTACAAAGGTGGCAAATTCTTTCCATTTCCCAATGATTGATTTAACTGGATTCTAAGGGATATTTTGTGACTTGGAAGTTTTCGTGCTTCTATCCATTGACTTGTACTTTCTAATTATCTTTCCACCATGTTGCTCATAGAGATATTTTATCTTCATTATGTAGGTAAGGCCAGCATAATGACTTTGCACAAGTTGGACTATACAGTTACAGGTGCATTTATACTACAATCCATTGAAACCCTACCCAGGTGATCTCCATTGAACTAATTATGTGACTTCCAAAGTCAATTGTCTGCAACACTGATGATTCAGCTGTGTCATATTAACGAGGGTGAATCTTATGTAATCAGTTTATTTTTTTAAGTTTTATATTCATAATTAATGTAGATTACAGTACTTTGTAGAGATCTACCTTTTTCTGCTGATCAGTATGGAAAAACATATTTTTATAGGCACTGAATGTATTTTTATGTAAATACTGTTCATTTTACTTTTCAGCATAATAATATCTGTATCAGAAATGTTGCATAACACAATGGACAAAGAAAACACAAATAAATACCCAACAATCATTTGTAGACTTGTTTGAACAACAGTCATTTTCTACTAGCTGTGTCAGTTTTCCCTGCATCATTCAACCACAGCTGGTTACTTCTGAACAGTTGGTTGTTCTTTCTATCAACCAATTAACTTTTGTGTTGATTCATATGACAGTTGTAACTTCAAAAAGCTTCTGCCTGAAGATCTCTTCATGCCTTGTAGAGGAGTCATATGACCAAAGTCATAGGTCACCCCAAAAGTGTTTTAATCTATAGCCATCCTTAAATTTATACAGGCACCTAGGCTAGAGTCCCCTTCAAAAAACTAGACAAAAGCCCTTCCTCCTCTAATCTTCTAATATTTATCTTTTTGCTAACTAGGCACCCAGGAATCAATATAAGCTACTTGACCCAACAGTTGAAGAGTTCATACCAATACTGACTATCCAGGTAAAGGAAGAAAAAAGGAGTCTGCAAAGCCATCACATAGTGTGACCTCACTCCTTTATTAATGTGGTATGCAGTCCCTATTGATATTCAGCTAGGTTACTAGTTGGTCCTCCTCAAAGCTGGTCCTCCTATTAACCTCCATATGAATGAAGAGCTGTGTCTATTAATTGATCATAGTCTTTCGTTGGGGAGGTGTATAGGTAATACATAAAAGCAATATTTATAAATTTATAAGATAATAATTAAAATGACCTGAATAGGTAATAATATTTTTCAGCTAGTGGGAGTGGCACGATGGGAGATTTGTTGAGCAGATGGAAAGAGTACTTTGAGAGGCTGATGAATGAAGAGAACAAGAGAGAGAGGAGGTTGGATGATGTGGAGATAGTGAATCAAGAAGTGCAATGGATTAGCAAGGAGGAAGTAAGGCCAGCTATGAAGAGGATGAAGAATGGGAAGGCCGTTGGTCCAGATGACATACCTCTGGAAGCATGGAGGTGTTTAGGAGAGATGGCAGTGGAGTTTTTAACCAGATTGTTTAATAGAATCTTGGAAAGTGAGAGGATGCCTGAGGAGTGGAGAAGTGTACTGGTACCTATTTTTAAGAATAAGGGAGATGTGCATGGCTTTAGTAACTACAAGGGGATAAACCTGATGAGCCACAGCATGAAGTTATGGGAAAGAGCACTGGAAGCTTGATTAAGAAGGGAGGTGATGATTAGTGAATCTCAATATGGTTTCATGCCAAGAAAGAGCACCACAGATGCAATGTTTGATCTGAGGATGTTGATGAAGAAGTATGGAGAAGGCCATAAGAAGTTGCATTGTGTCTTTGTGGACCAGGAGAAAGTATATAACAGGGTGCCTTGAGAGGAGTTGTGGTATTGTATAAGGAAGTCGGGAGTGGCAGAAAAGTATGTAAGAGTTGTAAAGGATATGTACAAGGCAAGTGTGACAGTGGTGAAGTCTGCGGTAGGAGTGATGGATGCAGAGCCAGCCCTAGACAATTTGGGTCCCGAAGCAAACTGATACCGAGGGACCCATAAGGGGCCCGACACCTGCAGCTAGGGGGTCCAGGGCAGAACTCCAGCCGCCAGGGATTTCCTGCATTCTGAGCTGCAGAAATGCGTTTTCCCGGCATCTACAACCATCACTTTTTGACGATTTCCGTTTGACACTGACAATCATAACCGTAACACACTGACAGAGCCAAATTTGCAGGCTGTCTGCGCATTACCATTTGGTAATTTTCGGGAATAAAAGGAATCAGAAAAATGGCGCCCATCATCATTCGTCGGATATTGAATCCTGGTTTCGCGAAAGGGCCCCTTTTGGACTAGGAAGACACGTTCCTTTTCAGTGATTGCTGCACCACACAAACCAGGATCTCCCCAACTAAAAGAATTGAAATCATTATCAGCCTCATCGTGATCTTCATCTTTTTGGTTAGAAACCAAAACGGCTGGCAACGTTGCTGAACCTGACGAAAAACCCATGTCCATGTCATTCTTAATGTCATCGGCTTCTGACTCCTCGGAGTCGGATACAGGTTTGTGGGGCTTGGACGGCGTTGCGGTATCTTCAACTAATGGAAGTTCAGTCCTGGTGTTAGTGCTGCTGCTGCTAGAGCTAACCATTTTCATTAGGAAGCGTTGCAAAGTGCCTTTTTGGGTAGCAAAGAATTCATCTTTCACTGATTTTTCTTTACGTTTTTGAGCATCTGATTTATATTTCTTTGGCGGTGGAACTGAAGACATTTGAAATACAAAAATTTCAAACTGTGGAAATTCAGCAAGGCCTAACTGCTATCTACAAGACGTTCTTTCTAACAAAATGGAAATAGATAGATAAGATAGATAGATACTTTATTAATCCCAAGGGGAAATTCACATAATCCAGCAGCAGTATACTGATACAAAAAACAATATTAAATTAAATAGTAATAAAAATGCATGTAAAAGCAGACAATAACTTTAAATAATGTTAGCATTTACTCCCCCGGGTGGAAATGAAGATTCACATAGTGTGGGGGAGGAACGATCTTCTCAGTCTGTCAGTGGAGCTACTCCTCTGCCTGGAAATGACACTGTTCAGTGGATGCAGTGGATTCTTCATGATTGACAGGAGTTTGCTTAGTCCCCGTCGCTCTGCCACAGATGTTAAACTGTCCAACTTTACTCCTACAATAGAGCCTACCTTCTTAACAAGTTTGTCCAGGCGTGAGGTGTCTTTCATCTTTATGCTGCCTCCCCAGCACACCACCGCATAGAAGAGGGCACTCGCCACAACTGTCTGGTAGAACATCTGCAGCATCTTATTGCAGATGTTGAAGGATGCCAACCTTCTCAGAAAGTATAGTCAGCTCTGACCTTTCTTACATAGAGCATCAGTATTGGCAGTCCAGTCCAATTTGTCATCCAGCTGCACTCCCAGATATTTATAGGTCTGCACCCTCTGCACACAGTCGACTCTGATGATCACAGGGTCCATGAGGGGCCTGGGCCTCCTAAAATCCACCACCACCTCCTTGGTTTGCTGGTGTTAAGATGTAAGTGGTTTGAGTTGCACCATTTAACAAAGTCTTTGATTAGCTTCCTGTACTCCTCCTCCTGCCCACTCCTGATGCAGCCCATAATAGCAGAGTCATATTGGAAGTCTGATGTATACAGATTGAACAGGACCGGAGAAAGTACAGTCCCCTGCGGCGCCCCTGTATTGCTGAACACAATGTCAGACCTGTAGTTCCCAAGACGCACATATTGAGGTCTGTCTGTAAGATAGTCCACAATCCATGCCACCAGGTGTGAGTCTACTCCCATCTCAGTCAGCTTGTCTCTAAGGAGCAGAGGTTGGATGGTGTTGAAGGCGCTAGAGAAGTCCAAAACATAATTCTTACAGCACCACTGCCTCTGTCCAGGTGGGAGAGGGATCGTGTAGCATACAGATGATGGCATCCTCCGCTCCCACCTTCTCCTGGTATGCGAACTGCAGAGGGTCGAGGGCATGGCGGACCTGTGGCCTCAGGTGATGAAGCAGCAGCCCTCCATGGTCTTCATCAGATGTGACGTCAGAGCAACAGGCCGGAAGTCATTCAGCTCACTAGGACGTGATACCTTTGGGACAGGGTGATACAAGATGTTTTCCAAAGCCTTGGGACTCTCCCTGTTCCAGGCTCAGGTTGAAGATGCGCTGTAGAGGACTCCCCAGTTCCAACGCACAGGCCTTCAGCAGTCGTGGCGATACACCATCTGGACCCGCTGCTTTGCTGGCACAAGTCTTTCAGCTCTCTGCTCACATGGGCTGCTGTAATTGTGGGTGGGGATGTCTCACCTATGCTGGTATCAGCAGAAGGATGGTTGGAGGATGTAGTACTCCGAGGTGAGAGTGGGTTACGGTGATCAAACCTATTAAAGAAGTTGTTCATTTGGTTTGCTCTCTCCACGTCTGTCTCATGGCGGCACCCTTCGAGCTGCAGCCAGTGATAATCTTCATCCCATCCCACACTTCCTTCATGCTGTTGTTCTGCAACTTCTGCTCCAGCTTTCTCCTGTACTGCTCTTTCGCCGCCCTGAGCTGGACTCGGAGTTCCTTCTGCACGCTTGAGCTCATGCTGATCACCACCTTTAAAAGCCCTTTTCTTCTGGTTCAAAAGGCCCTTGATGTCACTTGTAATCCATGGCTTGTTGTTAGCATAGCAGCGTACTGTTCTTACTGGAACTACAATGTCCATACAGAAGTTGATGTAATCAGTTGTGCATTCAACAGCCTCTTCAATGTTCTCACTATGTGACCCAGCAATATATCCCAGTCTGTAGTTCCAAAGCAGTCTCTCAGAGCCTGCTCTGCCTCAGGGACCACTTCCTGAATGAGCGTGGTTGTAGGTAGCCCTCACTCTTGGTTTGTAGTGAGGCTGAAGCAGAACCAGGTTATGATCTGCTTTCCCAAGTGCAGGCAGTGGGTGGCGCTGTATGCGTCTTTAACGTTTGCATACAGTAGGTCGATAGTCCTGTTTCCCCGGGTGTTACTGTCCACATACTGGGAGAAGGCAGGTAATGTTTTGTCCAGCGTCACATGGTTAAAGTCTCCAGCGATTAGCACAAGTGCCTCAGGGTGCTCCGTTTGTAACCTAGCAACTACGGAACTCGCTATCTCTGCGTTCACTTGATGGGGGATGTAAACAATAACAACAATCACGTGTCCAAACTCTCTGGGCAAGTAATAGGGGCGCAGACTTACGGCCAACAGTTCGATGTCCCTGCAGCAAGTGGAGATTTTAACGTTTACATGTCCTGAGTTGCACCACTTTGTATTGACATAGAGAGCGAGTCCTCCTCCTTTCTTCTTCCCGCAGGTACCTTGCGTCTCTGTCCGCTCTAACTGTGCTAAACCCTGGTAGCTCCACGTTAGCATCTGGGATGGTAGTTGTTAGCCACGTTTCACTAAAACACAGCAAGCTGCATTCTCTGTAGGTTCTGACATTTTTCACCAGCACAGCCAGTTCGTCGATCTTATTTGGTAGTGAGTTCACATTTCCCAGGATCACAGAAGGCACCGACGGTTTATAACGCCATTTTCTCTCAAGTTGTCTCGATTTTATCTTATCTTTTATCTTTGCGCGGCTCAGCTGCCCTGATATCGTCTTCTTACCTCGTCAGGTAAATAAGGAACCACACCGGCATGAGCATTTCTTCTCAGTGCTTTAAGCTGACTACTTGAATAGGCGTTCGTCCTGGTTAGGTTGGGGGCCTCGGGTACAGGGCTTGGAAGGCCAGCCCTGTAGGGACCCGTGGCCACTGCCAGGCGGCGCCCCGATGCTGGAATATCCTGTGTGGTCCCCGGCCGGGCCCAGGAGGACCAGAGGAGGGCTTGTGCCTCCTCCAGACCGCGAGGGGGCGTCCGTCCTGGTTATGTTGGGGGCCACTGGTAGAGAGCTTGGAAGCCCAACCCTGTAGGGGCCCGTGGCCACCACCAGGCGGCGCCCAGGTGCCTGAGGAACCCTGGAGCCCAGCACTTCCGCCACACCAGGAAGTGCTGGGGGGAAGACGACAGGGGACACCTGGCGGCTCCTGGAGTGCGCAGCGGCACTTCCGCCACACTGGGGTGTGGCTAGGACTGATTGCCGGGAAGCAGCTGGAGCCCATCCGGGTTCCTATAAAAGGGGCCGCCTCCCTCCAGTCAGCAGTGGATGTCGGGCGGTAGTAGACAGAGCTGGAGCGAGGACTGGAGGCGACCAGGAGAAAGGCACAAAGGACTGTGAGCCTGGACTTTGGGGGATCGGTGCTGGAAGCACTGGGGTTTTGTGAGCATGTGACTTTTGTAAATAGTTGTACAATAAACGGTGTGTTGGGTGAAAATATGTTGTCCGTCTGTCTGTGTCCGGGTCAAAGTTCACAAAAGATAAAGTCATACACGGAGCTGCTAAAAAGGCTGCCACTCGGATGCGGCGCCAGAAATACCTTTTAGTATATATTGATATGAGGGAAAGTGATGGCTTTACGAAGAGAAGGGCCCCTTTTATGCTCTGTTGAGAATGCAGTGTGGCGGAGTGGCCCTGACTGAAGCGTAAGTGGCCGCCTACTGAGGACAGAGGCACAGATGAGCCCTGGAGGCGGCAACAGGTGCACGGGCCTGAGTGAAGCGTAATGAAGATTGGCGTGCTGAGTGGAGATGTCCATGTGGAGTAATTAGGTGATGGAATATGTTGCCTGTGAATTATATATATAAAAAAATTTGTAATATAGGTTGGAGTGAAGGAGTCTGTTGCTCCATTGGGCCCTCCGCAGCAGCGTCGCATCACAGGAAAAAAAAAAACCTTGGGCGCAGTGGGCCCCCTCCAGCTGTGGGCCCGAAGCGGTCACTTTGTTCGCCTCGCCCTAAGGCCAGCTCTGATGGATGCATTCAAGGTGTAGGTGGGATTACATCAGGGATCGGCTCTGAGCCCTTTCTTATTTGCAATGGTGATCGACAGGTCCAACTTTACTCCTACAGACAGATGAGACTAGACAGGAGTCCCATTGGACAATGATGTTTGCTGATGACATTGTGATCTGTAATGAGAGTAGGGAGCAGGTTGAGGAAACCCTGGAGAGGTGGAGATATGTACTAGAGAGTAGAGGAATGAAGGTCAGTAGGAACAAGACAGAATACATGTGTGTAAATGAGAATGAGGTCAGTGGAATGGTGAAGATGCAGGGAGTAGAGTTGGTGTAGGGTTAGGATGAGTTTAAATACTTGGGATCAACACTACAGAGTAACAGGGATTGTGGAAGAGAGGTGAAAAAGAGAGTGCAGGAGTGTCAGGAGTAATTTGTGACAGACAGTGATCAGCAAGAGTGAAAGGAAAGGTCTACAGGATGGTAGTGAGACCAGCTTTGTTATATGGGTTGGAGATGGTGGCACTGACCAGAAAGCACGAGACAGAGCTGGAGGTGGCAGAGTTAAAGATGCTAAGATTTGCATTGGGTGTGATGAGGATGGACAGGATTAGAAATGTGTACATTAAAGGGTCAGCTCAGTTTGGAAGGTTGGGAGACAAAGTCAAATTGCATTGGTTTGGACATGTGCAGAGGAGAGATGCTGGGTATATTGGGAAAAGGATGCTAAGGACAGAGCTGCCAGGCAAGAGGTAAAGAGGAAGGCCTAAGAGAAGATTTATGGATGTGGTGAGAGACAACATGCAGGTGATGGGTGCAGAGGAAGGGAAGATATGGTTAAAGATGATCCACTGTGGCAACCTCTAACGGGAGAAGCCAAAAGAAGAAGAGGAAGGGAGTGGCATGATGCCACAGTGATTAGTACTGCTGCCTTCTGCAGCCGGCATCCTGGGTTTGTGCCCTGTGCCCAGCTGCCTACTGTACAATGATTGCATGTTCTTTCTTTGTGGTTCTGGGTTTTACTCAAATTTCCTTCCTACTTTCCAAACATAGGTACAATTGGCGATTGCAAACTGACTCTTTGTGTATGTTTGCTAAACCTGCTGTGTTGTATTCATTACAGCATTAAATGGGTTTGAGAATCAAGTGTTGCTTATTTTATACAATATATCTCAATAAAAAAAGTCCATCAAAAGTTCTGAGTAATCAATGGGTCATTCTCTCTACACAAGTACTGCAAAATTCCTAGAGCAATAAATTCAAAAGAACAGGACATTCAGTCCAGAAAGCTCAACAATAATATCCACTTAATTCTTCCACAATTACATCAAGTCTAGTTTTGAAGGTCCCTAAAATTCTGTGTACCACACTACTTGGCAGTTTATTCTTTGTGTCTATAGTTTTCTGTGTGAAAATAAAAACTTCCTAATGTTTGTGTGAAATTTTACCCTTAAAAAGTTTCCAAATGTGACTCTATGTTCTTGATGAACTAACTTTAAAACAACAGTTTCAATCCACTGTACTAATTCCTGTCATAACTTTAAACACTTCAATCATGCCTCCTCTTAATCTTCTTTTGCATTAACTAAAAATGCTCAGTTCTTTTAATCTTTCCTCATAAATCATCCCTTGCACTCCTGGAATCAGCCTAGTTGGTCTTCATTGGACTTTTCCAGTGCTGCTATTTCATTTTTTTAGCCTAGAGACCAAAACTGGACACAGTACTCCAGATGTGGCCTCACCAATGTGTTTTAAAGGTTAAGCATAACCTCCTTGGACTTTTACTCTACACCTCGTACTATATAACTTGATATTCTGCTACCCTTCGTAATGGCTTCTGAACACTGTTTGAACCCTGATGAGACCACTGCAACTCCTAAATCATTCTCATAAAATGAACTTTTGTTTTTCAGACCTCCCACTCTGTATTCAGATCTCACCTTTTTACTTCCTACATGTAATACTTATACTGAATTTCATCCACTACAAATTTGCTGAAGCTTATATGCTATGCAAGTCCCCTCTGTAAATAATATCCCTGTCTCTAAGTATGAAAGCAGTTCAGCATTCTAACAGCTCTTACAATACTCTAATTTCATGCCTGAACCCTATACTCTTTGGAGTGCTGTGTTTTAATGTTTCCCTTAATGAAAGCAGCAGAAGGCACAGAAGGGCTTTGGATTAACCAAGATGGCTGGTGTGTTATTACCTATTGGCACCAGCAATGATCGCACTAAATTACTTCAAACTGTTGCCAGTTGGTATTTGAACAGAATTTGAACCTCATTATCCAACAACCTTATTTACTGATAGGGAGGTGAGAGAGAGAGAAGTGCAGTCTGTATAGAACTGAATAACTTTGCCACAAATGGTACTGGAGCTTAAAGTAAGAATGAATCCTGAAGAGGATGGTGGGACCTTTTGTCCAAAAAAGGGCATCACCAATTCTCGAAACAAATGGATTATGTTGGCCTAATAAAAGTTTTATTTGGCAAAGAACTAGTTGTGTGACCCCGCAGTGTGTTAGCTGGTAGAATGCAGGTTCAGCAGCATGACATGAATTGTGTTACTCAGAATCTGTTGAAGAGATAGAGCTCTTTAGTGACTGTAGATTGTTCAGGGGTACAACATTCCCAGGCTGTAATAAATATTGAAGACATGCTGTAAGTGGTTTTGTATTGGGAGGGGATTGAAAAGTTTTTTAATTTTTAACTTTTATTTATGCATATATTATTTAATGTCACCTGTTTTTTTTATACTTTGGTATCCTTTCTCATCATTCTGGACACCAGATTGTCCAGTCCTGTTATATGGGGTTCTGGTCAGTTTTATGTGATAAGACCTACAAACCTCTATGATGCTGTTTCCATGTATGTGCTTGGTGAGAAATCTGGTAACAACAGTGATAGTAGTAGTCTTAGTAAAAATGGTAACGTCACATGTAGAGAGTGCACTGAAAGTCTTAGTTACATGTCTAACCAACATATATTACATCATCACCCTCCAGTACATTGAAAAAACAAGAATGTATTAAAATGCATAACTTAATTTTATTGAATACAAAACACAAAGCAGCTTGCACATTACCCCAGTTTCTATACCACTTGTTCAGTGCTAGTTCCTAAAGTCTGGAAGTTAAAAACCTGTGGACTTATTCTTTAAAAGTAAACTTTGCACACATTGCTGAAAAACAATTTCATTTGGGTCTGTAGACCAAATCATTGAAGTTTATCACACCTCAGTGGATAGTGCTGTGTTGCTCATCCAATTCAATGTGACAAAACTGAGAAAAATATTCTTCCATTAGATTAAGACATTAAAAAGCTTCTAATTAGCAAAGTGCACTAATCTCTGCAGTCATATGGCAGATGCGTCTGCTTTTACAAAAGCATTTATATTTTCATGCAAATTGAAAAACCTAATTTGCTCTCAATACAGTGGGCGATATGCATTTTCAAATAATTTTGTCATAAATGTTTTAGTAAGAATTACTTATACTTTTCCAAAATACTTGCTCTGCAAATGCTTTCCCATGAAGAAGAAATCTAATTCATTCATTCATTTATTCATTAGTCTTTTTTCTAGTATTGCCTTGCTACTATATTTCATTTGTATGCTTACTGATATTAATAGATGATTAAAAACAAGGCTAACATGTAGATCTGAATATTTCAAGTCCAGAGGTGGGTGGAGTAGCCAAAAATTGTACTCAAGTAAGAGTAGCATTACTTCATAATAATATAACTCAAGTAGAAGTAAAAAGTAGTCATCCAAAAAATTACTCAAGTAACAGTAAAAAAGTATTAGGTGAAAAGACTAATCAAGTACTGTACTGAGTAACTGCTTGGTCATAATTAATTATTTATTTTTTAGAAATGTTGCAATAAGACAGGCACAAATATAAAATAATGTGCAAATTCTGCTATTTCCAAATAATAAAATAAAAAATGAGTAAAAATAAATAACATCTTTAAAAAATAAAGATGCACAAATAACACAAAGTTCCAAATCTCAGTTTTTCACAACAAAGCTTTTGAAGCCAATACCTACAGTAGGTAACATATGTTTGAACCGTGCAAACTACTTACAGTGACAAGATATACTGTTCACTGACAGTATAATATTGCATATTCACTTGCCCTCCAAAAACAGCACAGCTGATAGAAAATAACATTAGAACAAGACAGCTTGTGCACGTACAAGAAGTCTCACTTTACCTTGACTGTCTGTGTCTGTGCATGTTTGGTTAAAACGTGCTTGTTCTTCACTCAGTGAAGTGATAGTTAAGCTTCAGCAGGTGTTGGCTCTCATTTTTCATGTATTCTTTCTTTGCCTGTCCGCTGTCTGGGAGGGGTTTGTGCCGCTATGCTGCCACAGTTTGTGTGTGGTCATGTGACTGCATGGCTATGTCTGATTTGTGAAACGGAGCCTTGTGATTATTGTTGCTACGTCTGATTGGTGAAACAGAGTCTTGTGATTATTGTTGCTATGTCTGATTGGTGAAACAGTCATGCAGTAGATCCGCTGGTGTCTTCTCTCTGGCAAAAATATAGCGTATCTAATGGAAAAAAAGTAACAATTTAAGTGTTGTCTAATGTAGCGGAGTAAGAGCAGCGTTTCTTCTTCACAAATGTACTCAAGTAAAAGTAAAAAGTATGGTCCAGTAAAACTACACTTAGAAGTACAATTTTTTTTTTAAAGTTACTCAAGTAAATGTAACGGAGTAAATGTAACTCATTACTACCCACCTCTGTTCAAGTAACAGGTACTCCTACTGTAGTGTTTCAAACTTGCAGGGTCAGTTTCTAGTTGAACAGGAGAGCAAAGTTCACCCAAAGTTACAAAGATCACTAGTAGCTGCATAATCGGTAATTTAGGCCAAAGAGCACTTAGCTTGGAGCGTGGCCAGATAAGGTTGGCTTGGGTATCCCATAGGAGGTAAGACAGATGATAACAGAAGAATTATTGATAGCAGGTAGCAGAGATCTGGGACTTTGTTACATGCAGTACTGGGATGGTAGACTGCCATGAAGCAATAGTCAGTTTGTGGGCCTACAGATCTTTATTGATGTTTCAAAAGCTATGCTCACCAGTGGAAATAAAAGAACCTTTGGATTAGTAACCTCAGTAATTTTTAGGGTATTTCTGACCATAGCACTGAATTTGGAAAATTTCTTACCTGAGATACCAATGAATGGGTATCTTCATTCCCACAGCAGGCATATTGAGAATAGTGACAGAGACAATATGAACACAGGGAAATAAACCATCTTTCTCATCTTAAGAACAAATCTAATTAATTATCATCCTCAACATCATCATTCTCATGGGTTTAATAGTCATTTTCTGGCTTTACTTGGGTTTGTTCTTCCTCCCATACACACGTACATGACACTAAGCATTTCATATTGTAGACAGCAAATTGTACTACAGGTATATGCATTGAACCATTAGCTGAAAATATGGTGCATCCAGGTAAGACTAATGGATTTTTATTAAATTTGTGTAACTGAAAAAAGGATATTTATCATACACACAAGTATCATATATTAATTACTAGAAAAATACCCACGCTTCGCAGCGGAGAAGTAGTGTGTTAAAGAAGTTATGAAAAAGAAAAGGAAACATTTTAAAAATAACGTAACATGATTGTCAATGTAATTGTTTTGTGACTGTTATGCGTATTGCTGTCATCAAGGATTTGATTATCATTATTTCTTTCAATCAGATTCATATTTGAAGGATGTGTTGTGTTCAAGTTACATTCCGTGTTTGTCAACCATTGTAAAGATAACAGTGTTTACTACCCAAATCGGTACTCGTGAATCTAAGATGTTTAACAGGCATTCCCGGTATTAAGTTGTGGATTTGCCTGAGAATATTTAGCGGTGGCGTGTCTATGAACTTGTGGATTTTTCTGCGAGTATTTGGCGGCAGCGTCACAAAGTTGTTTTCATCTAGCTGCATCAGAAAATGTAGCACGATGTCTGACACGCCTCCTTTTTACTGTTTTCTCAGCAGCTTGGATTGCTGCTGTCATAATCGGTTTGAGTTTCATGGTATGTTTCAATTACGTTAGTATTTGCAGGACTTGTGTTGAAGTGACATTCGGCATCTGTCAGGCATTGTAAGCATACAACCGGCTTCATCGATAACTTCGCATCCAGCTTTTGAGAGTTGAAACATTCATAAACATAAAAGTGTCCACTACTCAAATCGTCACCTGTGAATCTAAGATGTTTAAGAGGCATTGGTGATTCTCCAAAGGTGTAAAATATTTGGCCAGTTCGGTACAGTTTAAAGCAACAACCGAACAATTCAGCGGCAGCCATCAACTCACATGCAGAAGCATAGGTGAAGGGCTTAAGCATTTCACTCCGATAGTGCTCCTGTGTAGTATAATTATCTCCTGTACCGTCATCAGTTCACACCTTGAACCTGTCCCAGTCATTCAATACATAAGACACAATGTTCCTCCGGATATCAAGATTGAGCCTGATATGTCAGTGCAATATGTAACACAAAAAATGGAAAAGGCAGGCAGCATCTCCAGGCATGGAAACCACCCGGTAAGTGACATTTCTTTGATTGATGGTGATCACCTCAATAGACATCTCACCAGCCAAATCGCTACTCGTGAATTTAAGATGTTAAATTGTGGATTTGCCTGCGAGTATTTAGCGACAGCATGTCTATTAATTTGTGGATTTTTCTGCCAGTATTTAGCGACAGTGTCTCTATGAACTTTTAGATTTGCCTGTGAGTATTTAGTGACAGCGTGTCTATTAACTTGTGGATTTTTCTGCCAGTATTTGGTGGCAGCGTCACAAAGTTGTTTCCGTCTAGCTGCATCAGAAAATGTAGCACGACGTCTGACACACCTCCTTTTTACTGTTTTCTCACAGCTTGGATTGCTGCTGACGGACGGCCTTATATGGGCAGGCAGTCAATTACATGGGAGGTGTGGGGATGGGGGACGCAATATAGGCAGGCATCCAACTACATGGGAGACGTGGTGATGGGGGACGCAACTCCCCCTCACACGGCGACCGAGCTGCAGGCTATGGACATATATATGTACTTAAGTAGGATTCAGTTATAACCGTTACATGTAGAATTTCGAAATGAAACCTGCTTAACTTTTGTAAGTAAGCTGTAAAGAATGAGCCTGCCAAATTTCAGCCTTCTACCTACACGGAAAGTTGGAGAATTAGTGATGAGTCAGTGAGTCAGTCAGTCAGTCAGTGAGTGAGGGCTTTGCCTTTTATTAGTATAGATTCCCTTAAATAGGCAGTAAAAACCTTTGGAGAATGCCCTAAAAGATAAAAAACAAAAGCTGTAATAAAGAAAAAGAAGGATCAAAATTGGAAAATAAAAATAATCATGCACCAGAACCTAAACACTAATCCAAACACAAAATCATTAGTTCAAACTAAGCATCTAATCACTCAAGTCATTCTAACTGTTGTTCTCCGAAAACATTTTGGAAGAATCCACAATCTTGGACAAGATCACCATATATCACCACTAGGATGATGTCATATAAACACTACTTCTGGTTGGTGGGCTGTTGCATCATGGCAACCAAGCCACAAAATGGCAATCTACAGTACTTAGAAATGAAAATGGCATTGTGTAAAATTCAAAATAACACCAAACTAAAATAAAAAAGGTTAAAAAATTAATATATTGATAAAGGACATATTTAAACTCTACATAGTTCAAACAAATATAAAAATTACTGGAGTCCTAAGAAAAAGTTCTATACAGTATTCTAAAAAATAAATGTACTACAAAATCATCTATCTCAGTGGTTCTCAACGCTCAGTCCTCAGGGCACCGTGTGGCAGCAGGATTTTGTCCCATTCCCTATTTTCCCTTAATTTGACTCCTACATTAATGAGTCAAGCCATTATTTCCCAGTTTCAATGCTTTTTACAGCCATCCGGAAATTATAAAATGGTTATGCTATATGTTAACTGAGTAAAGCAGAAATTTATGTGGTAAATGGGAAGAATTCATTCTTTTTCATTTTAATTACTTTTTGAAATTTTTAATGTTCTTGTAATTTGCACAATTATTTGGTAATTAACACACAAGTGGGTAGCACTGAAGCAGATGCTCCTTTCAGAGTAATGTCTGCTGGAATCTGCTCTACTCAACATTAGTTGTGTTCAGATAAAATTAAGAAAGCAAACTTCACAGAAACAAATAATTAAAAACAAAAACAAAACAACATAATCATTTAAAGGTAAAGAAAAAATCAGAAATATATCTAATTTCCTATAAATGTAAATCTGACACTACTGCACTTTCCCAAATGCAAAATAAGGAAAAACACAAGTCAGCTAATCAAACAATGAGGTAAAATTAAAGGTAACAATGTCCGACTGACTGAGAAACTGGTTGGAACAAAAACCTTCAACCACATGGGACCCCCAAGACTGAATGTTGAGAGCCACTGGTCTATCATAATAGGGTTAGCCAGCTGCCGCCCAGAGCTTTCTCCTCCACACTCCACAGTCCTTGGCATCATTTGGAGTGAAACCCATTCTTTTCCAATCTTCAAAATACCATTCCAGTTCTAACAATGCCTTCACCCAAATCTTCTTTGGACTCCCTGTTTGCCTGTTTCTCCCCTTCTCCTTCATCTTGGCTCACTTCTTCACCCATGCCCAAACCACCTTAGTGTGTTTCATCAGCACAACACCTGTCAGCTCCTCTATTTCTCTTAACTTAGCTTTCATCTTCCTCTCACTCTGTGACACACCAAACATCTATCTGATCATTCTCATCTCCATTCTTTTCATGTTTGCTTTGTGTTATGTTTTTAACTGGCCATCTCTCTACGTCACACACAATACAATGTCAATGGTCTTTTTTGCATATACCTTGTTTCCTTTCACTTCCAAAACTACCATTTCATTTCAATGTCTTTTCCTTCAATTCTACTTACTTTTTTGCTATCAGTATAAAATCATCAGTGTATAAGAGCTCCCATGGCAATCCTTCATGCACTTTTCTGGTCTGTTGCATCCTGACTTTCATCTTAAAACTTTCAGTATTCCTATGTACTGTCCGGACCACTGTTCATGTTTTCTTCATACTTTGACAGAACTGGAAACATTAACCATTCACCTAACCACCCACCACCTTAGCCTAACCTAACTTAATCTAACCTCACCACCTCTCATAGCACCATGTCAAAAACCTTCACTACATTTAAAAATATGTAATGCAACTTCTAGACTTTTATCACTTTTACTTATTACTTTTATCATTTATACACTCTCAAATATTGTATTTCCTGCTCCAATACCTCTTTTACTCTTGCTATTGAGATTTCATCAAATTTACTTCTTACACTCAATTCTTCCATACCCTCAGTCTTGAGAAACGCTTCCTTTTACATTTCTTCATGCCTTTCACTAAAAGACCTCCTACATATATGCAATACAATGAGACACAGTCTTCTCTAGGGATCACATTCTCCTTTTAACCATGTCCAGATCAACTTTTCTCACCTACAATTAATCTGCTATGCTCCTTACACCACCAGATTTATATACTGTAGCAGCAACGTCTATTTTTCTTTTCCTCAACAATACTGTTACCAAAGCACCCATGGACTCCCTCATGTGACGGTGTGAGTCAGGCCCTTCTGGGGAGCCATTTGAACCCGCTACCACCGATAACATACCGAAGGGATGAACCAGTGAATGAGGACACATCACACACGAGGCAAAGGGTTGGTGCTTAGAAGTGCAAAAGTGCTTTTATTAAAAACAATCCAACAAAACAAAGTGTCCAAAAGTGCAGTGCAAATCTTCCATATTAAATAAATAATCCCGTAATATTAAAGGTGCTGGTAGAGGTTAAAATCCAAATAAAAAATCCTTTAAAATAAGACAGGAAATTGTCCATAAAAACATGAGCCTTGGTGTACTCCTTTAAAAGCTGATGTTTCCTTACCTTAACCCTGTAGAGGGTCCTGGCAGCAAAGGAGGTGCTGCCCTTGTAGGTGGGGCCACCAACCACTAGAATTTCTAAAAGTAATTTTAGGTGTCTACAATGTAAAACCCTGCCTCTTTTCCCCAATCTGTCATAGGGTGAAATGGAAAAAAAGTAAATGTTGCTTTTTTGGTTTCTTTTAGGTGTTGCAATGCTTCTTAAGAGTTTTGTCCTCCCCGTGTGTAATTACAGGTTTAATGGCTCTTAAGCTGTTTACAGAAAAGCATTATCATATCTGAGCAGCAAATATTTGCCAATGTTTGCAAATTACAGGGTGGTCCAGATCTAATTATGCAGATCCAGATCATCTGGATGACTTTGATTTATGCGGGGACGATTCCAGTTCGGCCGGAAGACGATTCTTCATGTCGTCAGTTCGCACATTTCTTGATGGTCCAGGATTTTTCGGGTGATTTTCTATGTAATAAACTATAAGTAATAATAATAAGTTATATAACTTAATAATAATAAGTTATAGCATAATGAAAATTGAATAATTAGTTCTGGACCACCCTATATATGGGGTAAGTTAGCAGTCTGCTCTTCACATATCTCATAAGATATAACATGCTACCAGGTAAGAAAAGCGATAATAGCAATGCCAGATATTATTGTGCATTGATGAAAAACACTCTTTTCCTTAAAATGACAAAAGGCAGATGGACCAGGCTGTGACAAAGTTAAAGATTTAGAGAGAAGAATAGTTGCAAAGCACTAGCTGGGTGAAACTGAGAAAACGATCATGAAAACCAAAACATGAGGTAAAAATCAAAATGAAAAGAATGCTTACCAGAAGTAACCATAAGTGAAACAGGTTTTCACAAGTTTCACAGAAAATAACACTCAGATTCATTTAGCAGTCACTTTCACAACTGAGAAATGTGAAAAGTCAAAGAGTTTTTTGGGGTTTAAGGACTAAGATGGGAAACAAGGAACACTGCTCCCTAAAGCCTCATTCACACCTCTGTGTGTATCTGTGGTCTTTTCTGATTGGTCGTATGAATGGGTTTGACTGAGACTGGTGTACCATCCACCATGTTTGCTTCTTGCCTTACATCCAGTGCTGCTGCTATAATCACTGCCTCCATGACCTTATACTGGGCCAATTAAATTTACCCCTCAGCACATGCTGGATTAAATGTGTATTTATAATTTGAATTCATGCTTCGAACATCGGGAATCTCTCCTTTACTTGCTGACACAAGACAACTGGAGACCCGTATGCACAATGATACTGACAGCAGTTATTTGAAATACTGTAATAGTTATTGTGAAATAACACAATACCTTTGAGAAATGACACACTCTTTTTTTTTGAGAAGTAGGAATAAATTTCCATCGCAAACAATTTTCTCTGTTAATTCAATTTTGCACAAATTGTTTTGCTCATCACTAATCAAAGGCAAAAACTCTTCACTCAAAAAGAGCAATAAAAAAGAATTAAGTTCATATAAAGTTAATTTCTGTGCCTTCCAGTTTTATATTGGCTACATCATAATATCTGAATGAAGTCACTTGATTGGCAACTGCTCTTAGAAATGATAAACAAATGGCAGCAATGTTATGGCTTAGCTAGGGTTTTCTACTACCATGCATGAAGACAGAAAAACAAAGTCAAAAAACAAGCCAAGGACAGAAACAAAAGTCAATCCCATCTTTCAAGCAAACTGGGAATGTACTCCCCACCAAAGAGTAAAAGATCAGGCCAAAATTAGATCTAAAATTCAAAGTCAAAAAGGCAATAGCAAGGACTCATTCACCGGGAAATATCAAAAGCAACCATCTTTAACACAATGAATCAAGGCTAATCTGCAAACTCAGATAAAGCATGGCTACTCAAGCCAACCTTTAAACCCTTGACCTAACAACGCCAGGGTCATACTCTCTGACAACATGCTTTCAGCAACGAGAGGTTGCATGATGGTAATGGGATCCACAAAATGGTAATGCAGTAAGAAATAAATCAACTTTAGACTTGACTAATTTGCCAAAAAAGCCAAAAACAAAGCCTAGATTATCCATTTATAATTAGCCACAAACTCTGCTAGGATTTGCACAATAATTTTTTGAAAAGAAGAAATCATAACAGGTTTCATCATTGGCTTACTATGGTCTGGTCAGAGTTTATCCCTGGGTCTAGTTACCTTTCTTTTTATTCTTTTTACTCATGTATTTTGTTGTCTTTTAAATATGCTTTGGTAATTCATGCTATTACATATGTTCTTGTTTTCTTTTATTTCACATTTTATTGTTTCTTAATAAGCTTAATTTTGTTTATGAATTATTTTGCAGTACTGTAATATGTTGATTACTAATTCCGTTACTATGTTCCTAGTTCTTTATATATTTTACCCAATGCTGGATGACTGCCCTCAGCCTTTATAAAGGGTTCCTAGGCTTTAGAACTTTGCTGAGGAATTAACTTACATGCCAGCTTGCGTTGTTCGTGTCAATTTTGGATTTCTTTTTTGGTTTTTATATTTCATTACCACTTTCTGTAATAGATCTCTTGCCATTTAGAATATTTGCCTGTTCTTTGGTTTACTTTGTTATTTTTAAAGTGTACTATACGTTTCTAAGTCTCAATGGAAAGTTGGGCCTAGTTTTGGAGATAAGACCTGTTTGGAGTTTTGAAGAGACCTACATTCACAATAAGCGCCAATGAAAAAGATTTTACAAAATGGTGGCACCTATGCAGTTTTTTTGGCAAGTAGAAAATTAGTATAATTAAAAAGCTAAGAATAGTATAAAAAGTAAATTAGCCAAACTATTGTTGTAAATCACAACATTTATGAGGTTAAATGCATCTTCAGGCACTAGCTGGAATAAATATGTTAGGCACTAGCTCACCATACTATCTCCATGATATATGCCAAATAATGTGCATTTTCTTGCACCTGAGATTTTATATGTATGTATTAATTTTGGACAACTTTTGTATAATTTCTCAGCACATTTACCATTCCAGTTTAAAAACAAAGTTGCAATTTTAACATCATTTCTGAGCACTGTTTAGTCATTCATTTTCATGGATGTCGCTATTTTAAATTGTTGTTTCATGGCCACAGTAATATTGTTAATGATCTTGTTGAAGGTCACGTGACTGCTACATGTAAGATCGCTATTAATACCATATTTAAGATGCTGGCAAGGTAGCTTAAGCATCCAGGTGTTGGGCAAAACATGTTTTTGACTAGCATCTTACACTAAGAAAGGCTAAAAGATAAAAAGTAGGCCTTATACTTGAATTTTGACCCTTGTTTTTTTGATTTTAACAGATTGTACATTTCACATTCCTCACAAGCGAGGAGAATGTGTTGAGCAGATGGGAGGAGTACTTTGAGAGGCTGATGAATGAAGAGAACAAGAGAGAGAAGAGGTTGGATGATGTGGAGATAGTAAATCAGGAAGTGCAACAGATTAGCAAGGAGGAAGTAAGGACAGCTATGAAGAGGATGAAAAATGGAAAGGCCGTTGGTCCAGATGACATACCTGTGGAAGCATGGAGGTGTGTAGGATAGATGGTAGTGGAGTTTTTAACCATATTGTTTAATGGAATCTTGGAAAGTGAGAGGATGCCTGAGGAGTGGAGAAGAAATGTACTGGTGCAGATATTTAAGAATAAGGGGGGTGCGCAGGACTGCAGTAACTACAGGGGAATAACATTGATGAGCCACAGCATGAAGTTATAGGAAAGAGTAGTGGAAGCTAGGTTAAGAAATGAGGTCATGATTAGTGAACAGCAGTATGGTTTCATGCCAAGAAAGAGCACCACAGATGCAATGTTTGCTCTGAGGATGTTGATGGAGAAGTTTAGAGAAGGCCAAAAGGAGTTGCATTGTGTCTTTGTAGACCTGGAGAAAGCATATGACAGGGTGCCTCGAGAGGAGTTGTGGTATTGTATGAGGAAGTCGGGAGTGGCAGAGAAGTATGTAAAAGTTGTACAGGATATGTACGAGGGAAGTGTGACAGTGGTGAGGTTTGTGGTAGGAGTGATGGATGCATTCAAGGTGGAGGTGGGATTACATCAGGGATCGGCTCTGAGCTCTTATTTGCAATGGTGATGGACAGGTTGACAGACGAGATTAGACAGGAGTCCCCGTGGACTATGATGTTTGCTGATGACATTGTGATTTTACATTTCAGTAATCTTCTTCTACAAAACTCTCACCTGTAGATGAGGGTTTTGCATTTTTTTTTACTCATATCTTCAGTATGTGGGTTGGTTTCTGGGGTCTGGATGTTGAATCTTTTCTCTTATCCTACTGACTACATCATTTGTGACTGACA
The DNA here is from genome assembly GCF_016835505.1 of Polypterus senegalus. Classification (NCBI taxonomy): domain Eukaryota; kingdom Metazoa; phylum Chordata; class Cladistia; order Polypteriformes; family Polypteridae; genus Polypterus; species Polypterus senegalus. The sequence goes on from NC_053155.1 coordinate 266,507,415, forward strand.
GAGAGAATTTGGGCAAAATAAACAAGCATGAATCCATTAATTCTGGTTTTCATTTGTTTACCATTTATCATATCTTTTTTGGTCAGCCTTGTACACATTTTACTAGACTGGCATTTAACTGGACTTCTTTAATTACTACTGTCAGCCTCCATTCTCAGGCTCTTATTAACTGGAATTTGACCATTGTGTTCAATGTTTTGAAAGCATTGAAAGATCTCTCCCATATGGCTGAAAATTCATCAATTTTCTTACAAAGTGGCATCATGGTCGTGTTATTGAACACATTCTGAGAGGAGAGAGAGCGAGAGAGAAAGGCAAGAGAGAAAGGCAAGAGACTGGATTCGGAGGCATCTAAGGATATTACACACAATGCATTTCTATACTCCAAAGATTCATCATAGACTGTTAGACTCTAGTGTGAGAATGTACTGCAATGCATTGAGCAAAATGTAGCCTAGTTCAGTAGCAGATGTTCTAATTCTGCTCTTACCCTTTGGCTTATTGTATTTAGTTTTTATAAAGGAATTTATCAACTGAAAAATTAAATATAAAAATGAAATAATACACCCAGAGGAAAAAGAGGTTTAATTAAAGTTATGAATAGAAAATAAATCTATTTTTTAGCATAATTACTGAAGAAGTTGTTGGTGTGGTCAAACGAGCTAAACATTTTGCTTTCTTGTCATGTCTGACAGATTTGATGTATGATCACTGGATTTAGAAGCAGAAAGAAAAAAAGGAGGTGCTTTTTCTTCTCATGAATAAAATTCCTTGCTTTATTATACATTATTTTGTTGTGGGCATCTGTAACAAAGATACACAATGCTCACAAAATATCTACTGAAAACCAGTTAACAAAGAGTGGTTTGTGGTGCTTTCTCTTTTTTTTTAGATCAGTGGAATAATATAGCAGGAGGGGGTACTGTCTGCAGGAAACAAAGGGTTTTTCTTTCTGGTTGTCTACCAGTTCTGTTACTAAGAAGCATTTTTTGTTCATCACTGTTAAAATGTCCCTTAATGAAGTAACTTTATTCACACTCCAAACAGCATTACTTACCTTTAAGTAGGCAGTGATGAATAGTGTCTTCATTAAGGTATGGTAAAACACTACATGTGCAAAAAAACCTCCAAGTTTGAATTGCACCAGCCACAAAAATGCAGTGTGCATTGAGGAAGAATATTTGATGACACATTTTTAATGATCCTGGAGTTTTAAAAGTAATATAATGGATAAATCCAAAAAAAAATTGCATTACTCTGTCTTCAGCATCTTTTGCAAGTGTTTTAAATTGTTAGTTTTAGGAAATATTGTTTAATTGTATTTGTGAAAAATTATTGCTAAAATGACACCTCTGAAGCCCATATTGCTAGTTTTATTTTATTATGCTTTATTTCATAGATTTTTTGCCTCTTAAATCTTAAATATTTGTATAGTTTAGTGTAAAGATGATATTGACTAAATATTTGAAGCAAATGAAGTCAGATATTATCAAATACTGTACATGAAAGTTTGAAATTTGTCCAGAAATATATATGGCCTATATATATATATATATATGATATTATTTATATTGTATATATGTATGATGTTTATATACTATATATATATATATATATATATATATATATATATATATATATATATATATATATATATATATATATATATATGTAACCAGTAGGGGGCCACTGAGCCCCATACCCCAGAACCAACAATGTCCAGCATATTCATGGGATCAAATGGATTTTTTTAATCCACTAAGCACCAAATACCACAAAGTACAATTAAACGCTGCCAATAACCATATAAACAATGACTCTTTTCCTCTCCTTCAGTCTCCAGTTGACTGTTGCCCACTGCCTTTTGACACTGACTCCCTGAGCAGCATGTTCCTTTTATATCGGATCTGGAACAGCTTCCGGTGACATGGCATGACTTGTGGGGAGTGCTTCTGATTTGTTTGGGAATCAAGGCAGTCTTCCCCTGAACTCCTGTGGGTATCCAAGCTGGGACACCTCCTGTGGACTACTGCTGCCTAACATATGGGAGATCGAACTGCTACTGGCCTCCTGCTTTGGCTTGTCCATCCCCTGGCACCTTCCATTTAGTACAGAGGTCATGCTGTTGTCCAGTGAGGATGACCCTCTTTTTTCCATTGCACTCAATAGGGATATAACAATTTCAGTCCCACTTAATTCAGTTTAGGGTCAAAAGAAGCCAGAGCCAATCCAAGCAGTAACATCAGGTGTAAAGCAGGAAACAATATCTGAAAATCAGAAAATTAAATTTTATAATTATCCATCCATCCATTATCCAACCCGCTATATCCTAACTACAGGGTCACAGGGGTCTGCAGGAGCAAATCCCAGCCAACACAGGGCACAAGGCAGGAAACAAAGCCCGGGCAGGGCGCCAGCCCACCGCAGTTTTATAATTATGGATTCTGTTATATCTCCCTCTTCTCTAAGTGAGCTTTCAACAAGGGAAATAATACCTTTTACAAGAAAGAAAGAAAGAAACTTTAAGTTTCTATTTTGGATGATATGTGTTGTGTTTAGGTAAAAGGTGACTTTATTTTCTCCCTGTGCTTGTGATTTTTTCCTCTGGGTACACCTCTTTACCTGACTGTGGCACCACTTATCAATAATCTGGTTCGATATACTTACTTACACTTAAATAATACATTCTTCACAAATAATATAAGATGCATGATATCATATAGCAAATAACTAGTAGCAAGTTTAACAGACAATTTGTTAAATATGTAATGATTAAAGGCAAATATTATACTATTCAATGGTTATTCTTAATGTGCTGGTACAGCAAACCGTGGGTGAGTGCTTGAGTGTGCCCTGCAATGGACTGTCATCTGGCTTTAGTTCCATTTCTAGCAGATTACCTTCAGCTTAATTGGGACACCACCATATTCCCAAAGAATAGATAAATGGGTTGGTTTGGGGCACAGTGATTCTTTGCACATCCAGGGTTTTGGATTCAGGTTATTTATTGATGACTTTCTGTATGGAATTGTCATGTTCTCAAGGAGTTCTGATTTCCTCCCAGCAGCCAATAAAATATATGTATATATATATATGTATATATATGGTATGGAAGGAAAGAATATTTACATTAATAAATAAAATACAGGAAGGTATACACAGAACATTGGGCATAAAGAAGTGCCTCATCTTCTTAATTGCTACTTCATTTCAGTTTCACAATGGAGAAATAATAAATATAAACGATTCCATAGGATACAGTTTGTTGAAATGCAGAAAAGACTAAAATAAATGGACGCAGTAAGTTAGAAAAATGCAGCTATTTACTGTATTTTGTTAATTTCTTTTAATCTACTGTTATCACTTTAGCAACCATTATTTAAAGAATAATACACTGAGATTGTCTTCATTCTTTAAGATATATATGTATATAGATAGATATAGATATTTTATTTTAAAATATGTTATGGAAATATTATGTTCAAAATAATTTCAAAAGTCTGTTGGGTCTCTCCAGAATGCAAAAATTACATTCTGGATCTTCTATTGCAGTAAAATAAATGAAAGTACCTAACCCGGCTCATCGGAAAGTCGAATCAATGTAAACTTTCCAAAGAATGGGGAGGCAGCTGTCAATGTAATAAGTTAAACCAATCTGAATATCAGGCAGTTGCACTGGGAATGTCTCACTCTGTTAAATAGAACAAGGTTCATGTAAAGCACTGTCCTGTGTCTGCTGGGTAATACACAATTTTTGGCTGGCTGGGTGGTCTTAAGTCCATTGCAGCAGTGGATACATAGCTGATACCAATGAAGACCCTGCAGCTGGGACCCCAGGCGACCTACCCAGCAGCTTTTTTTTGAGATGCCAATTCAGTCATTTGTGAGGGGTGCTTTTCTGCTATTTTATTTATGGGATTACATAAATGAGCCATTAAAAATGTAAATCTTCAAAACATTGGAATAATGCTCGACTTAAACAATGAGCCTAGGGGTCCAATACAGTATATGCGATGTAGCAGATCAGACGGGATGCAGACACACACACACGCACACACACACACACACACACTCTTTTGTGTCTATGGCAACAACTGAGAATCAGAAGAAATGAAACATTGCAGCATCACTTCAATAAAGGACATTTTTTTTTTGCAAGAATAAATATTAAAAAAAAAAACACACACAATAATGAACACTGAGTCATCTAGTTTTACAAAGAAAAGCTTCACTATCCATGGTGGTACTATGCAGGTGCCAAGACAATTGGGTGCACAGTAAGAACTGTACTTACATACGATTTAACCCACGACCCAATGCACCATGTTGTCCATTGCTTAGGAGAACAAGAGGACAGCTCCTCAAGTATTATCTTTCTGTCTTTTAGTAGGACTAAACAAACTAATTATTTTTTTAAATGGATCATATATCATAATTGATAGTTTTACATAAGCATAATTTCAAATGTTTATGCATACAATAGATCAGTCATATCTTGACCAAATTTTCAAGATTTCATTTTTCTTCCTTATGTAATAGGCAGATTTACAATTTAAATTCATGCCCTAATTAGAAGTTACTCAATATGATTGTAGCATCATGATCTTTACAGTTTTGTACAGTTTCCGTTGTTATACCAGTAATGCTTTGTGTTACTAAGGTGGTGACAGGTATGTGTTCATGGGCAAATGGCTAGATACCTGTGACATTGTGGCAAGTTTCCCATATACATGGTAAATTCACTAATACCTGCACTTTGTTATTCAAAAAAAAAAAGGAATCTGGGACACAAGGAGATTATGGTCACCTTAGTGAATTGTGTGTTTTTCTGGCCTAGCCTATTTCACTGTTCATCTAAAATCAATTCTTAAAAGCCTCTCACCACATTAAAATATGTATACACTGTGCTCAAGCATGACAAATAAGGTAAGTGTCTGTGATTTGGCTTAAAATTCTTCCTTTTCATGAGATAGTAATGATCCAGATCACTTTTATGCAGTAGCATTTGGCCTGTCTTTGATGTCTGTATAAACAACCTACTGAATTACCCTCAATAATGAGTCCCACAATTTATATCAGGGACTGGCCTACATATTTGTATTACTCAGTATGCAGTCCTCACGATGAGAGTTTTTATCCACAATGGGTAAAACCAAGCCTTTTACAGGTTGTGTCAAACTCTTACTTTACACTGAGGTGAGTAAAACAGCCCAGGTTTGCTTAAATCATCCAAGCACACCTTGTAATGGCCCTAAACTGCAGAAGACACTTTAAACTGAAAAGGAGAACACTGGTTGTGGTATTAACATGACAATGGCAGAATATTGAGGCATTAAAGATTTAAATGCTGTCACATTTTGCTTTGTTAATCATGCAGAATGCCTGGAGAGTACAGAGGAACTTCTACAGTTACAGATCTTGTCACCTGAGGATGTCGGGTTACACAACTAGATTTGCAGAGGATCACAAATTAAATTGCTTCTTGAGGACTTTCCATACAGTTTCACATTTCCAAAATATTGCGAGTTTGCCCCTTTTTCTCACACCCATAAACATTCAAGTGTTTTTGGATATGGAAAGAATTTAATGAACCTAATGGAAACACATGTAAGTATGAGGGAAATGTGAATATTCCAAACAGAAGAGAGAGCATTGGTAAACCTACTGTATATGATGTCTCTGTGCCATGTTAATAGGTGTTCTGGTCATCATTTGATAAACTCTATGGGTGTGTTCAGGTGAAAAAGAAGCATTTCACTAGTTGGCATTAGTAGAAAGATATTTCAAGTACGTATAGTGAGTGTCATGCCAAGTGTGTGTGTTTCAGCCACATCATCTATGCTCGGCCGTTTCCCCTCTTGTCACTTGCAGATCATCCTTGGCTCTACTCCCTATTAACTGTTGATGGGTAACTGATGTTCCCTATCAGTCAGGTGATTTCAGAAAATGAAGGTATGTAATGGTTTTTTGTGCTTCAGTACACACACTTCTTGCTTTTTTTCTATTAATTTATGAGTTCTTACCTCATATTTCTCATGCACATCTCTGGATTTATGGTTTGGGCTTTAAATACAATGTTTTATAAAATATCTTCTGAAAAATTATCTTCTCTGCTTTCGATACATTTGTTGCCTACAGACCTTCATTTTGTTTATGACCACTGTCCTTAATGTTTCTTTTTTATTAATTGTTGGCCTTGTTTTCCTTTAGAAAAGTGCTGAAGGGGTTGGGGCATTCAATCTCAATCACCTACTCAGGTGGGCTGTTGGTGTCACCAGCTATCGGAGGAACTTTAATAACATAGCTTGTTGGTATAATAATAATTCTTTTCATTTATATAGAGCTTTTCTCACAACTCAAAGAATTTTTCATAGTGAGTGGGGAGCCACTTCAACCATCTCCAATGCGTAGCATACACCTGGAAGATGCAATGGCAACATTTGTTTTGTGCCTCTTTGCTCACCACACATGACCTATTAGGTGATGAATTGGTGAGATATTAAATTAGATACAGGGGATGATTAGGGAGCCAGAATGACTAGGTCATGGATGGCAATTTAGCCTGGACATTGGGATACACTCTGCTATTTACAAAGGATGCCCACAGATCTTTTATTACCGCAGAGAGTCAGGACCTCAGTTTTACATCTCATGTGAAGGATGGTACCATTTTAACAGCACAGTGTCGATATCACTGCACTGTGGAACTGGGATCCACTTTCAAACTTCTGGCCTCACCAGCACCTCTTCCAGCAACAACCCATGCCTCTTTGCTAAAGCTTTATGTGTTTGTGTTTTTCATCTTGCATGTGGCCCTCCTCTTTAAACCTTGTCTAAAAACTTTATTTGTATAATATAATGTTTAGGTTTGCTCAGTATTAGGATTCTGAGTGAGTTTTTTTTTCTTTACAGGTTTTCATATTGTCTTTATTTACATTAACAATTCTGTCCTTCAGGATTAAGATTTTGGATTTACATTTGATCTTTGGGTTTAAGGCTTGTCAAACTCTAACTGACTAACGTATTTGATTTAACTTTCAATCATAATCTCAGGTCCTCTTTTGTGTTTTTTTTTCCTTAAATTCTCATTATTTGCTAAATTTATCACATTATATTTATTAGTAGTTCTAGCTGTTGTGTTTTCTGATGTATCCCTTGAGGGACTTATTAAAGTAATTGGTTGGGTTTAGGAGCAGACATGCCTACGAGAGTTGTTAAATTCTAAGAAAAATGACTTCAAATGCAGTTTTTGCAAGAATCACAAAGATTAATTGTCCCTTTTAAAAAGATTACTGTTTTCACTCCTTCCAGTGGTGCAATATCCGTCACTCTGAAGCCTCTCTTCTCAAAAAGAAGATACAGGTAAGAGTAGAAGGAGAGAGGAGAGGAAAGCAGTTGTCTGACTTTGAAACAGAATTTAGGAAGTAATTATTATCAGGAAATTATAAAACTTGTACTAATGATTCCTTTGTAATGTCTCCTGAATGTTATAGAATTTAGGAAAATTAGTTTGATTTTTAACTTCAAAGGTACATAACAGGATAATTATAGTAGCATTTATTTGCAAAACAAACATGAATAGAACAAATAAACTTGTTTAAACAGCTCTATGAAAATAATCTTCTGTTTGGAATTTTCTATATCTTTGCATTCTCCTCTAATTGAGAAGGACAGGTCTGTCATTAGTTCCTAATGATATACAGTACATTATAAAGATATGGTCGTAAAATGTAAAAGATTTGGAAATAAGGCACATTCATTCATAAAGTCCCAAAATCCATTAAAAGTATAAAGATCCCAAAGGTCTCTCTCACATTAGTATTCTAATTGTTCAGCAGGCCACAGAAAATTAATGAAAAAGAACATTTATAATACTTCCAGATTAGTGAAAAAGCATGTTGGTTATCTTTGTGATTTCTGGATATAGTGTACATTCTAGGAAAACATTAGTCATGATTGGCATTTTTAGCCAATTTGAACATCATATGGTTAATACTCTTAGCCTTACCCCTTTTCATCATGGAGGTATTCCATGTTATGACTACATTCTGATTATATGCAAAATGTCTGATATGATGAATTTCTTTACAATCATTACTGATGTTTTTTGGTTCTTCTCAGTTCTCCAGGTTGAACACCACACTTCTAGAAATACATAGCATCTAGTCATTCAATTAAGAATTACTGTAATCTCAAATCTTACAGAAATATTTAAAAGTGACTTATCAACTTTGTACCAGCACAGCAATCTAACTGATTTTATACAAAAGGAGGCTTTCATCGGGACATCATTCACTCTCCTTTCAGTTGAAAGTCCCGGTGTCAGAAACCCTGGGATTAATGACAGATACAAAAGATTTCTCTGCTAGAATGGCGTGCCACAGCTCCACTGTAATTCCCCATCTCTTTTAGTCAATGGCTTGTACAGTGATCTCTAAGCCAGCTTCATCTCTCCTGGGATTTCAATCCTCAACTTGCCAGGGGGGGCTGTCTGTTAAAGTCCTCCACTGACTCTGGTCTTTCAAAACAAATTTTATACCATTACATTCCGGCTTCTCTATAAAATTGTTTACAAGAAGTACACTGTTCATTTCAACAGTGCCTCACTCACTTACTTGTTCACAGGTAAACCCATAGCAGCGGAATAGAAGATCATTTGTGGTAAATCTTTGCATTTTAAGTATATTTTTCAAGGAATCTAAAGCTTCAGAGGACAAGGTCATTTCCACCTGAACTATACAATTTTTTATTTGGGCTGAAAGAATCCAAGTCATGTGTGCTCCTGTCTCTGCATTTCCCAAATTCAAGTGATTCCAGTCTTTAAAGTGTTTAATTAGAAAACATTTATCTGTTCTCAGGTAATTGAGAATCTCAAGAGTAAACATTATGTATAAGTAGAAGGAGCTCGTCCTGAACCCAAAATAATGAAAAAGTCTCACTAGCTCTTTAAGTTGACTATACGTTCAGACATACCATGAAGAATCTTAAGTTATAACTAAGCAATTTTAATACCATTTTATCAAAAATGACAGAACAGTAGACTCTTTCTCACTCCCCTCCTTCCTGTTTGCTTAAGAAATAGCTGTGTAAAATTGATCAATGCATGTTACTTTAAAGACAGCAATAGTTTTTTCTACAATTTGTTTTTTTGTCCAATTGGAACACCAGAATTCTGCTGGATAAGTATGTTGTAGTGCCTTTGTCAATGATTTTATTTATTAAATGATCAGTCAAAGCTCTGGATAATTTGAAAGTTCTTTTATTAATTCCAAGGTACTAAGGACACCCGGCATTTTTCCTCAGACAGGTTTCAGGCTGAACTGAGACAGTATTGAATGTATGAGCATTTATAACTCTTGGACTTTTTAAGACCATCAGATTAATTAGTAAATAACTGTTAGTAATGGCACCTTTTCTTCTATCAGTCTATCCTGGGTAAATAATTCTAATCTTGATGAATTCCAGAGTATGACCTTTGTACTGAAGAGTCTACTCTTTAGCTTGAATGTAAAACATTTCTCCTTCCTTCACTTGTCCACTGCGCTGCTTGCAGGCACCAAGCACCAATGGTTTCTTGCTCTTTTATGTTGTTCTTTTTGATAGCTCACTGTCTTGCTGTTGCCGCACTAGTTAGAATTCACATCACTTTGGTATGCTTGCCCTTTTTAGAGGTTCCCCTGGAGTTGGCTCTGAAGTTACATGTGTACATAATGGATTGCCAACTCATGCTTATGGTGACTCTTCTCTAGGCTGATGTAGTTTGTCAGCATTGTTACGTAGCCCTTCCTATGAAGTCTGTGTCCCCAGTGACTACTTCTAACTCTTTGTAAGGGTTCACAAATTGTTTCAAACTGTGTGGTAGTCTTCAGTTCTGCAATGTTTGTGCAGCCAGTGACAGAAACACATCAGTGGAGGTCTTGAGAAGTTCATTGTCAACCCTGAAGAAGGTATGTTAAATGTCGTGCCATCAGATGGTAGAGCTGGGATTTTGAGTGCTGCAATGTAAAGCACTGCCCCAGAAGTGTTTGGTGATGCAATTCTTTGCAGCGATCTCTCCACTATACAGTATATGGGTGGTCAGACCTCCATGTTGTGTGGAGCCACAGATGTATCAGGTTTATGACTTGTCTTCCTTCAAATGGCATTGCAAGTCTGGATCTCACCTTTGAGATTCTCCCTCAATGGCTGCTAACACCTCTATAATAAGCCTCATCCTTTGCCTGAGCAGTTTTACTACCGACTCTGCTTCATGCTGCTCATTTGGGGTCAAAAATAACTTAATATGTCACACTTTTTGCCAGACTCATGAGCCTGAAACTCTGCCAGTGACCACACACCCACACTAATGGCAGTAAGCAAATGGAGAAATAGCAGCGATGCTGCAGAGGTACACTAGCTGTTTCTTAGCTGTCTTCCTTTCTGCACTGATGCTTCACAACAGCATTTTAAATCTAGGATCTCAGCATCAAGAGTATCTAGCAACTCCTTGTTAGCATGTCCATTTTAGTTCTCCACAGCGTTTAGTGCTTTGCCAAGTGAAAATGCAGGTCTTGTCCTCATCTCACTTGTAACACAAAAGTTGGCCAGTCTGCTACAGTGCTCATTGGCACTGAGTGCCTGGCACTTTTACACTTTTATGTCGCTTGCTATCCTTAAATGGACTTCTTGCTTTTGTCACACTAGTTAGGATTTATATATGGCTTATACCCTTTTAATAGCCTCCACTGCAGCTGGCTCTGAATCTTCTTATTTTCTTTATATAACGACATACTGTTTGGTGACTTAACCCCAGGCTGATTAGACTTGTCAGTGCAATTACAGTATTTGGCCATGTCCTTGCTCATTTAGCAGCCAACATGGTACACCCTATTGCTGAATACCATCCATCCATCCATTATCCAACCCGCTATATCCAAACTACAGGGTCACAGGGGTCGGCTGGAGCCAATCCCAGCCAACATAGGGCGCAAGGCAGGAAACAAACCCTGGGCAGCCCATCGCAGTTTCTGAATACCATTTTGCAAAATTCCATTGGACTACTTGTGTTTGGAGTTCTAAGCAACAACAGATGGTAGGCCTGTAGTTTATTGAGTACCAGCATTGCTCCATGAACAACATCTGGTGGAGGAATCCACCTTGGATCCTGACCTTGTACTTCCTCTACTAGTTTTAAATCCTCAGTGCAGTAATTTTCTGCTTTGATGGAATGGGTTTTGCCCAGTTTCCCAACAGCACAGAACTGCTCTTAACTATCAAGTTCTTGATAGTTTAATCTTGTTTTATACTTTCTCTTGACAGTGGATAAACAATTATGATTCCCTTGATTGAACCTTGCAGTATTGTCTGTATACAGTAGGCATGGCTTGGAAGTTTAGTTGAAGAACTAACACAGGGTCGAATGAACAGATTTGTTAAAAATAAAAAGGAACACACAAATGCTGAACAATACAAAGGAGTTATAATTCTGTAGATAGGTGCACCATCGCACCCCCAGAGACAACTTTTGCTCTAAGGCAGAGCAGAGCAAAACATCAGTCTGTCTGGTCTGAAGACAGAAGCAGAGTGGAATGAGGAACACTTTACAAAAGTGGAACTGTGGGCAGACAGTTACCATAGGTATAGTTAGGCTGGGGTTACTGTTGGGCAGGAATGTAATTCTATTGCCATTCTCTCCACTTCTTCTTTGGCTGAGTTCCTTGAATGTCAGGTAAATATTCATAATGCTTACACTGGTTACCACCCTACTCAGCTTTGCTAAAAAAGCCCTTTTAAACAGAGAAAATAATATCCTCTTTGAATAATAACAGGCATACATACCCTCACACACATGCACACACAAGTCACCATCGACTTTCATTTTACAACAAACACTACAGTCAGTATACTTTATCACCATTATAAAAGTTAGGGACATTGGATGGCTGTCCCGCCTGGGATTGAGGGCATTCTTGTTCCCAGATGGAACTATAAAGAGGATGGATTAAGGGAGACAACCACGTACCATTCTTCAGTTCCCCAATATGCTAGGTGGCAGCACTCAGGGGCCGATACACCCATGCATATGCGTGCAGGAAGTGTTGGGATCTATAGTCCTATGGGAATACCGTGCTGCACATCATGGGTGCCTGTAGGGGGAGCTATGGAAGAAAATTATGCCTATATTGAGGGACATCTGCCTGACCTGGCAGTATCACCATCATATAGTGCTATGACAATGGAAGTACTCCCAGGAATAAGATGAAAGGAGCCACCTTACCTCAGTCTGAATTGAAAGGTGGATAATGCTTGTTGGGAGGTGTGGACAGTGAGAAAAAGAAGAAATCTATGTTGTATATATTGTGATGTACTGGATAAACTGAGAAGGAGCCTGTTGGAGGTACTTTTGATAGATAGATAGATAGATAGATAGATAGATAGATAGATAGATAGATAGATAGATACGTAGATTCATTCTTGATGCTGCTCTAAATACCTTGACAGAAACACAAACACAATTCAAAGTCACTTATTTTTACTAAAACATTTAAAAACAAACTTGAAAAAAATGAAATGCTTATTATGGAATAATGCAATTCATGAATTTACCAAAGATGAAGAAAATTTAAGAGGTGAATGAACACCCTCATTAATAAATGTCAAATGATACCATGGCTAAAAAGGCAAGCCTGTCACTGTGCAGACAGAAGCTGTTGTTATGTTGAACAAAATGGATACAAATGGGTATTATTTTATAGTGAAATGCTTAATTTCAGGCCTAACAAGCACACTGTCCTCTGTGTAACCCTGTGTCATGGAAGCCAGGAGCTCCAGTCGAGGGTTTGATTGCACAGGAAACCATATTCACTAGTTGCAGCCTACCAAACTGACAAGCAAACGGGGAATCTTTGAGTTACTATGGTAATTGGAAAAAAGGAAGGCCTTTTCTTCTTTGCTCATCTCTGCATGTAGCCACAGGCTTCTCCTGAATAGCCTGCATCTGCAAAAAGTTTTAACACGGTACTCAGATAAAGAAAAGGACCCAAAATGGTCACTGACCCGTTTCAAAAAAATGTTGCAAATTTTACATACAAGAAATAGGGAGCAATGTGACTTTGCACAGTTTACGTCATAACAGGAACAATATGGCATGAATGCCTTATGGAAACTATTGCTGTCAAATATCAAGAGGCAAAAAAAGCAGGAGTAAATGACAGCTTTAATGCAGATGTAAGGAGAAAATTGAAAGATGTGACAAAAAGTTATTAGTGAATGCATGAAGAATACATTTTTAACACAAAATAGGAACAAAAGGCCAGAAAAAAACAAAGACATCCTTAGAAATTTAAGAAGAAAAGGGGATTATTTGGTTATGAAAATCTTAGACTTGGCTGAATATTCAGATTGGTGGTGAGGTCACGATCAAGGCTGTGTGTTTCAATTTGCATTCACATAATGTACTTGAAAGAATCATATGTGCTCTTCCATTCTAGCCTATTTTTATATCCTTTAATAATATCAGTTATTTATGAAACTAATATGAAATAATCTTGAGAGTGCTGTTTTGTGCTGTTGTTCTTTAAAAAGTCCAACCATTTTGAGAAGTATACTTTAGGGGGCTCAGCTAATCACACAATGCTCTACTGGTCAATATTTACTACAGGAGTTTACATAGTTTATTAAATTTTTTCTTTAACAACTGTTTTTGCTTTTACACAACCAGAATGTAAGCACTTAAAGAGGAAATTGGCACATTGTCCACTTCATTGACTCTGAAATGATGAAAATCTCATCACGATACAGAAGAATATGGACTTTCAAAAGGTCACTGCACACTTCTAACCTTTTTGTGACCTGCTTACAGAACCTCATTACTGGCTACTCTGAGAACTTTAATGAATGGACACCTTTTGGGTAAGATTGTGCTTTTTCACTTCTGTTTCTTTAAACAGGGGTTCCATGTTGATGTTTTCATTGTTTAAGGTTTCATCACATAGTGCCTTGCATTGCAGCATCAAAGTGCTCTAATGGATGAATGCAGAAGAGAAGGGAAATTGAAGTTCATAGATCACAAAGTTTGCAAACAGGAATGACAGTATGACAAGTGCAGTTTACTGGCATCCTGTGCAGGACCTGTTGATGTCTTATGGCTGATGTTGCTGGTGCAGACTTCAGCTTCCCACACATCTGAAATGGAAAAATAGGTTCAAAAAATAAATGTAAAGATAGAAAAGTGCAATCCACCGCAAAATAGTTTTGGCTTGTCTTGAGTTTATGCTTGCAATGTTTATTTGAATTTATCATTTTCTTTTCAGATCTGTTTATTTGTTTCTGAAACTCAGTTTTTCCTTTTGCATAGACTCAGACACAAGTGAGTCATTGATACATTTTTACATCACATTTCCATTCTTTGCATGGGCCGGTGAAGGCACCTTTTTTAAATTTCAAATTAAAATATATTTCATGTCATGAAAAGTAAGAGCAGTGGACCATAATAGACACAAATGCTCTTTTAGAACCTTTTTTCTTTAACTGAAACTTTTTTCTTTAACTGGCAAAATATTAACTGAAGGAGGAAGTATCATTAAATTACATTGAAAAGTGAAAAAGCGAATTAGCAAAAGCCATCTTAATTTAGGGTGTTCATAAGAAAGGAAATGATTTGAAGCTGATCAAATAGGAATTTTACTGCTTATTGTACAGTATGTATAATATGTATGTCCATCCATCCATCCATCCATCTTCCAACCCGTTGAATCCGAACACAGGGTCACGGGGGTCTGCTGGAGCCAATCCCAGCCAACACAGGGCACAAGGCAGGAACCAATCCCGGGCAGGGTGCCAACCCACCACAGTATAATATGTATGTGACAAATACAATTTGATTTGATTTGATTTACTTCATGAGGTAGACATACTGTATATAATAAACCAAAATAATGGTATCAAATGTGTGAAATATTAAAATCGGTCCTTCAATTTAAATAGTTAAAGTCTAAATATTCTCAATTGTAATAGAAAATTTCTCACTTTTTCACCCTATGGTAGAACTCCACAGAGAGCTAGATCCCTAGTAGAGGAATAAAAATCAAAAACATCATGTTCATAATCCATGACCTTGAAATAGTCTAAAACAATATCTCACATGCTTATGTTTGAAATTTGCCATTTTTAACTTTTGGGAGTGGCTTTTAGAGGGCTAAGATCATGATAGAATCAGATATTAAAAATATTATCATATTCATATTCAGCAACTTTAAAATAGCAAAAAATAACAGTCCACGTGCCTATATTACTGATTCCCATATTTTCACAGTTTTGGGAAAAGGAACGTGTTTGACCCCTCGTATCCCATTCGACAATGAACTCCTGGGGTCCATTGATGTGGCATACACAATTTCAGGTCTTTTTGATCATTTCTGCTGAAGGCACCTATTGGTTTACTCTTTATCATAAGGGTGTAATTTCCAACACAAAATATAGCCCAAAAATGGCCTAAAAATGACATTCTTTGTGGCTGGTGGCCTAAAAATAAGGGGGGACCCCAAAAGGCTCAATGTCTTGCATAACTATACATCAAGATGAGTTGAGTTGTACATCATATGTGGCAGTTTTGTTGAGACAGGAGGTGTCAGACTTCATAGTGTTCATAAGTAATTCTAATGAACTCAGTATAATGATAATATTAATAGTAATAGTGAGTAGCACAGAGGCTGCTGCCTATCTCATGCTCTGTGTTCAGATCCCACAGATGGTCACTTTCGGTGTGAGGTTTGCGTGTTCTCCTCGTGTCTTTGTTGGCTTTCTTCTTGGTATTCCAGTTTTTCCCCCACATAGACACAAATTTGCAGGTTAGGCTAACTTGTGGCAGTACAGAGGCCTGGTATGAGTTACTATGTGTGTGTGTGTGACTGAAGGGCTGGCATTCTGTCCAGAGATTGTGCCTGCATTCACCACCTTGAGCTGGAATAACTGAGTTCAGCGGATTGGATTTAAACAAATGTCCAATTCATGAAATCTGCAAGAGTTCAGCTATTTTTAATATTGTAATCATGAAGGATGCAACCAGATGAATGGTAAAAAATTACAATATTAAAATAAGCAGTAAGAGAAGATGTAACTTGTAAAGGTTTAACTGAGTAGAAAATGCATATATTCATTTTTTTCTGGGCAGCAGGAGGCACAGTGATTAGTGTTTCTACCTCACCAGTCCTGGCTTCAAATTGTGGCTTTGCTGGTGTTTCTATTTCTTCTCCAATATCCCAAAGTTGTTCATGTTAAGTTAGCTGGTATATCTCGATTTGTCTGATATGATTGAGTGTGCCCACCAATGAGCTGCCAGCCAGCCAGCACTGGCTTCTGCCTTAATTAATACTACTGCCAGGCCATATTAGAATATGAAGGTTGAGAGAATGAAGAATGAATTCATGATTTATGGTAGTCAGAACTGCACTTCTTCCTTGCTATTTTGGCTTTTAATCATAGCAAATTCAATCTGAGTTTGGAATTACATACATACACGGTAGGTTTCTTTAACTTGTTGTTTGTAAGATGAAATACTTTATTGGATTTTTTTCTACACAGCATGACCTAGTGTACAGTAGATAGGCCTAAGGACCACAAGAAACAAATCAACATTCTTTTTTTTTATTTTTACACCTTAACAAAATAAAGCCTAAATGAAGTACCTTGATTCTACCATATCTATTATGCTATATTTTCAAAGTAACTCTATAATAAATAAAACAGATCTGAAAACTGATGGATGGATGGATGGTTGGAAGGATATTAATGACATTAATTTGATCCTCCAAAACTCACCTTGTCTTGGTTACTGTCTTGGGTTCAGTTCTGCCTGGTTAGGCTCTTCTTAATAGGACTCTGGACAACTAGATGGGTATTAATGTGGTGCACCGCAATGGACCAGTTAACACAATGTTTCCAATGCCCAGTAGCTATTCTCTGGCTCCCAACAATTGTGTAATAAACAAAACCTCTATCAATTGATCCATTAAAAAAGATATAAAAGCAGCTTTGGGTTCAATATAGGAAATGACAATGGATGGTCAACCAGTCCATCGTACAACACATGCACCTTCAGCAGACCATTTTATAGTCACCAGTTAACTTAATACACACATCTTTGAGGATCTGAGGGGATAACCCATGCAGACAAAATGCAGTGCTCAGGCCGAATTTCAAATCCAGTAGACGGTTGTTGCTCTACCATGCTGTCCAAGAACAAAACAATTTGAGAAAATGGACAGAATGATAGATAGATATCAGTTCACTGCCTGATAATAAATATGTCTTGTGCAAGTTCAATTCATTCTTAGAGACTCATGATACTCTTTGAATCTCTTTAATGGAAAACTAGATTCAGGAAATGGATGGATAATCACGTATAGAATCTCATCAATGCTTTGCTAATCTAATATTCCAATATTAAGTTATACAATATGGCAATATCCTTAAGAATCTGCTAAAATATGCACTTTTTACAATTGTCTATGTGTCATTCAAAGAGAAGTTTAAAGAGTTAAGAGATGCACTTGGATTTAGAGTAGAGGCAAGCAGCCCAGTGAAAGATTCATGAGTACTTTTCTCTTTCCAGGACTCTATGTCTGACTAACGATGGGGTGAGGGGGTAATGTGTGTGATTTAGATGTGGGATAGGATGGTGCTGAGCACATCGATCATCCCCGCACAACGATAGCCAGCACTTGCACTTTGGCTAATGACATGCAGTTGGTTTGATTTATTAGTCAGCCCCAAGCTGAGGAACATAATGAGAGACAAAGTGCTTTGAAAAGTAGCAGTAAATTGCATATTTAAAGCTGTTTTAAGCAAAAGGTATTGCCGAACATGGAGCTCAATTAGACTGTGCTATGCAAGTCAAGCACAGGAAGGAGATGGAAGCCTTACTAATCTGCAATGGAGGTGACCAAAGTTTTAAATAGAAGAAACTACAATAAATTTTTCAATAATCAGACAGGCAAATATGAAGAAGTAAAATTCTTTCATGCAGATAATGTTTTTCATGCCAAAAGTGAGAAGTCTGGAGGTCCACATCTCTTAGCTGTAATGTTTTCTTTTCCTTTGTCAAGCAACGAGAGTTTGAGGGAGTTTAAATAAAATTAACTATTTTATTCATTTTCTTCTACTCAAGCCATCCAAGAATTCTTTAAGATTTCAGAAGGTGGAATTGCAGCTAAAGCACAACAGATGAAACCGTACCCCGTTAAATGGCGTGACCACCATTAATGTTTCGTAGCTTTAGAGGGGTGATTTAAAAGTGAAACAAAACATACTGAAGGAAAAAAGAAAGATAACAAAACTAAAAGCACAAAGACAATACAGTTCACATTCTTTGACTCCTGTTCTGTTGAAGAGTGTTTGGGTGTGAAGAATAAAAAAAAAAGAAAATGCAACAATAGCCGAACAAAAGTGGCACCTTATCTAAGTCCATTCAAGCAGTTGCTCCCAAATACTTTTAACAACTTGTCAATGGGGTTTGCTGGACACTAAGATTCAAGACATTCTGTCACATTTGTGTACAAACCACTTAAAGTTCTGCCAAAGCTTTGTGACCTGGACTGACTCTTTTATCTAGGTCAAAATGCAAGGCAGGGCCTTTGTGCTCATGCTCCTTCATTAAATTCATTGGTTTGACCTGTATTTTAAAGACCAAAAGTCCGATGAAATGGAAAATAGTGTCAGCCATACAAAATCTTATACAAAGTATTTTATTCCCTCTTAAGCCATGCAACATTGAGTAAAGGGGACCCTTTGAGACCCTTAAAGTATGTGGCTTTGTTTGACTAAAACCAGTAAGATCTGGGAAGAAAAAAAAAAATCACTGACCATAGCGTGTGTAAGTCACCAGGAGGGAAAGGTCAGTGTTTAAATAACAAACGAATAATAAAATAAAGTATAAAAAGGGACGCTTGAATATTTCAAATGAGTACATTTGCTTTTTTAATGTAAAAAACAAAATAATCTAACATAAAACTTTTAAAAACTAGTTTGTCGTTATGAGTAAAAAAAAGCGACATTATAATCCTTGCCCTCCTCTTCCTCCTCCTCCTCCTCCTTCCCAAATCTCCCAAATCTTTGAAGTAGATCCCACAAGTTGAAAAAACAAACAAACAAATTCCCACAAAATATTAGCATTGATAAAGAAGAAAATCTGCCAAGAGGTCAAAATTAAGAAGGCCCTTTTTTGTTGTTATATCCATATATTGCGGTTGAAATAGCCTTCAGGAACTAGCGATTCCCTAAGCAACAGAAATATTGTCAATAAAAAGAAATCCTCCTTTGAATGGAGGCCATTAACAATGTATGTATGCAAATCAGAGGAGTTAAATCTTGGGATGAATATGAACTTTGACCTTGCCCGCTGCTTACACTTTTACTGTTGCACAATGGATATTTTATGGCTGCTGTATGTGATGTATACACTAATAGGAAAACCAATATCTGGGCCACATTAGGAGGAATGGTTTGAAGTAATTGGGTGGTCCATTCCCCCAGCTTACTTCTTCCTAGATCAAATGATTTCATTTCTAATAAGCCTAATGTTAGCAAATCTAGTGGAAAAGATACACAGCAAAGTCAGAATGAATTAAACCCCCACACTAGGACACTATTAAAGGCCAGCTGAAAAAGAAAACTTTGCATTTGGAGTATAAAAAAGAAAAAAAAAGTCTTTATACTGAAGCCGTAACTAGAAGATACTGTTTGAATTCTAATTTTCCTTCGCAACTTACAAGTATTGCTCATTGTATAATTATACCATAGATAATTTTGTGTTTCTTGCATTGCCAATTGGTTGTCCAATAGTATGATTTTCTTTTCTCACGAACGATAGAAATGATTTTTTTTTTTATAGTTATTTATACTTCTATGCAAATTCCCATGTTCTCCTTGTCATTTTCTGCAATGTGAGCATTCACGTGGATGACACTATGTTAACGTGTGGCAGAAAGAAAGCAGCTGTTAGCTGTCCAAGTGAGATAAAACAAGAAAACTGGAGAAAAAATAAAAGAAGAAGAGGAAAGGTCATGCAGAAGGTGACCTGATGTTATTTATTTGCTTGTTTGTTTCTTTATATAAGAAGCAGAGGCTGAGGTGGGATGATGACTAGCATAGTGATCTTTAGAAGATAAATGGAGTATAATGTCAACACCTCCTCCCTCTTCTCCACAGTTTCAGGTTCTGCTATTGTTTGACAGCTTAAGGCATTTCACATCCCTAGTCAAGAGTATCTGAGGGGACGGAGGATACTGCAGTCGTGGGATGGGGAGGATGGTTATCCTTTTATTCTCCATTGATGTAGGTCAGTGAATGCTGGAGGCAAAGCATTCTTCCCCAATTTTAACACATTTGACGCTCGGCCGAAAAGAGCGAATCTGGAGTACTTAGGGGAAGAATGAGAGGCATATTCGATTTCTCACAATTACTGCTACACCTGCTTTGAAAATTGTTTTTCAGTTATAAAAGCCCTGAGAGCCTTTTCATTAGTTCAGGGAATGATCTGATTGTAAAACAATTGAAAATAAATCCTATGACAAGTCTTATTTAAAGAAAATGTTTTCTGAGTATGATTTTTATCATATTTCCAAGTAATGGCATGCAATCATTTCATATTGGTTTACTTTGTGTTATCTTAATCAGTGTGGTGTAGTAGTTAAGGCACAGGCAGTTCAGTGCTATCCATCTAACTTATCCTTATTGATCCTTATCAATCGGTTTACCTGTCTGTGTTCTAAATGTGAAAAATCTTTGTGGAAGTAATCATATAGTAGACTGAACTATTAACATTTGTAGAATACAATGGTCAGGTTATATACAAGAATACTATTAACGTTTACTTATGACTTTTAGCTATTACTTACACTTCCCAGAGTCTCTAATTGAGTCTATTACAAATACATTTGTAAAACACTGATAAGACTGAATTAATAGTGCATTTTTTGAAAATCTCTTTTTCCTTCAGTTCATTATGGATCTATCCTGGAGTCATGAAAGCATGATTTAGTAAGCAATTCTGATATAATATCACTTCGCTAATTAATATAGCATGTTCTTGTTTTTGACATTAGGCAAAAATTCAAAGAATTGCATACAGAAAGGATATTATTCAAAATCTAGTTATCTGAAAGTATGAGGCACCAATTCTGAAAAACAGTGTCCTCAATCTGTTCTCCTAAGAGTGTAAAAACATTGGTCAGAACAATAAGATTCACATTGATGGTATGATCAACATAAATCCAAGGGGCCATCCATCTTGATGTTAACCTTGCATACTACTGGTGGCAATATAATAAGGTGGAGCGCACATGTGGAACATATTGACTTCCTTGATAAGAGTGTAAGAGTGTTAATTAATGCTACACAACTTCTAATTATACTCCAGGCCACTCTAATGCAAATTGGCATTTCAGCAGACTAATATTTCATGCAGCAAGATTATGGTAGTCTTAAGGTGGCTCTTAGAACATCACAGGGAATTCAGCTGAACATGGGTCCCCTCCAGTCACTTGATCTCAATTCTATAATGCATATGAGAGATGGAACAACATATTCAGAATAGAGATTTACCACAATCTAATGTACAATTAATGAGACTACCTGCGAATGAGGTTGTTCTGAGAGGAAACAGGGAAACTTGTTACTAAAGAAGAGGTGTCATAAACTGGTTACTCAGTATAAGACTATAGAATTTGTAGAAAGAAATATGGAATCACGCTGTCAACAAAGTGTCATGTCTGTTGTTTATTTCTGTGCATAACATAATCAGTAATTAATGTCCTTAGTTGAAGTCTAAATGAGCAAACTTCTCATTTGTAGTTGTTTTTTATAGTCCTATAGGGATGATAGCTGTCATCTTGATGTTGCAAGTTCATTTAGTAATGACAGAGCCCATAGGAAAAATGTACTGCTCAGTTCCTGCAAATTTACTGCTGATCTTTGATAGCTCATGAGATTTAAAAGAGATTCTCATTTATGTTTCATTTAAAAATCAGCTTTGTCATGGTTGCCCTTGCTTTAGACAGAAAGAAGACATGAGATACAACTGAGGTAAAGGGAGCAATATTGAGAATTTAGTTTAAAGAACCTGTTATATTATGTGAGGTCTCTTCCTAGTCTTGTTTTAATCTTTTCCAAGACTTCATATTTTTTTACTTATTATTGGACTAATGTCTTTATCCAAGGTGACTTACAGCATTAGAGACATTTCTTTTGTTTTTCCAACTGGAGCAGAGGCAGATGAAGTGACTTGCTCCTGGTCATACAGAATCAGTAATAGGATTCGAACCCATGTCCTCAGGGTTTGAGGGCCAAAGTCCAAACCACTACACCACAGTGTCTGCCTTTTCATCTCGAATGAGTATAATAGTACTGGAGCCAAGCAATATAAATTAGAGCAAGTAATAGTTTTCAGAATCAAGGACTATAGTTTTGTAATCACTGTAGTTTTATTACCTCAAACAACTCTTCATATATTTCTCCACATATTACTGAGTGCACAATGCAAATACTTTCTAACTGCAAAAAAACTGTCAATACACTATTTGGAAAATCTGAGCCCATTGTGCCACTTTGCTGGGATCTCTGCTAAAACTCATAAGGAGACGCTTGTGCGAATACAAGGGTAATTTTTTCAGAAGAAAAAAACTGAGAAGTATGAGACAAAGGAAAAGGTCTCCATCTCATTGTTGTCTAGCAGATCTCTTTTTTGATTTTTCATTTCTATTGGAGAAAAGTTTTCACTGTATGATAAACTCGCGATGAATGATTAGGCTGGAAAGGCGAACTCTATGTTGATCGGAAGACGTTCATGATTGTAAATCATTCTGAATTGATCTGTTGAATCCTTATGTAAATCATTGTTTTATTCAGCTGTTTTGTATATTTTTTTCTACCGGATAGTTCTCCCGGCCCACCTGAAGTGGGACATCATCAACAGACTCCTCTGATAAAAAGCCAGTAGTAGTAGTCAAGCCATCTTAATCCTGTCAGTTCTAATTTTAATGCTGGAATTTGTTATCTGGTTAAAAAATGAGCTTAAAAGAAAGCAGCTTGCACAGTCCTACAACAGGATCAAGATCATAAGTGCTCCTGTAGACTATGAAATTTATTCTACACTTCTTGTTCATGCATCACTGGTTGCAGGATTACAATACTGCACAAAAAACAATTGATCATCACAATAATATTTTCTGACATGTAAAATCATCGCTGCAGAAATGTGAATGTTTTAACAACCCGAGGTTCAAAGGAGGAAGGACTGACACACAAACACCAGCACACCAGCAGCTGTTGAATGGCATGTGAAAGTACCACTTAATAACACTTTCAGAAAAGGACCCCAATCAACTCCCACAATTGTTCTCAGGAGACGTTGCTCTAAAATCCAAAGCTTCCTCTTTGAACGCTGTCCTCATAAACTCTGACTTCATGGGCCGTCTTCTTTTTTTTGCCTCTTCTCAACCTCCTGAGCTGTTCTGCACAGCTTCTTTTACGCTGGTTCATCACACATGGCACCATCCTCCACCTGCAGAGTCTCGCCTACTTGTACTCTCACAGATATGAGTTTCTACAGTGTGAAATGTATGGCAATTTCCAACTTCCTAAAAAAATAAGATGAAAATCTCTTAATGTTCCAGGTGGAGTAATAAATTAAGCTGACAAAGACCTCGACTATCATAAGACTCCATGTCACCTGTAGCGAAAAACCTTTTTGTAATACTTTTTACTCTAGTAAGCTTTTCGATTATATTGCCTATGGTCTAACTGCATTATGTAGGGTGAGTTCGATCAAGTATAAAGCCCCTCCAGGTAGCCCCTGACCTTCGGATGAAGTATTGTGTACCTCTCCATGTAAACCTAATACAGGATGATCTAATGCCCCATATATAAGCCTTATTTATATTAGATTAAATTCATACACTATAAAGGCTTTGTCAAACAAAGGATTGTCAGCACATCCATGATTACAATTGAAGGTGCATGGGCTGCTCCAAGGGAGTCTTTGTTAAACACATTTTGTATACTTGCTGCACATATTGGTGAAGTCTGTAGAACCTTTCATTAAAAGAGTGCTGAAGTAAAACCGAGATTGGGATTTTTCCATATCACACCTGAAACATTAATACCGAGTATTATTATTAAGCATATATATTTAATATAATGGAGCAACACAGTTAGAATGTCTGCTTCATAGCTCCTGGTTTTGTTGTTTGTAGACCAGAGCATTTCTTGTGTATGTGGATTTTTTTCCATTGTCCAAATAGGTTTTCTCCAAGGACTTTCTTTTAATTCTGAATATTTTCACATTTGCTTGTTGTGAGTAATGAGAATGCACAGTAAGTGTGTGCTATGGTTTAGGAATATTCAATCCAGGTTGATTCCTAATTTGTGTTTGATTCTGCCATGATAGAATCTAGTCTGTATGATGATATATTGGAACAAGCAGGCTCAAAAAATGGAAGGATTTACTGGAGCATGATTAATCTCTATAGCTTTTATTTTAATATATTGCTTTGTGAATATTCTACAATGTGTATATTTCATATCAATATAGTTTCATGATAAAAAACTTTATAACAGTTGCCTCTACCCCTCAACAGAAGGAGGGAGCAGAACTGGAAAACAGCTTGACTTCTTTATTATTGACCAGGTCATAACAATGATGATCTAAAATCTCTCAATCCATTTATCCTTGATTGCAATTTATTTACATTTTTATTAAATTCACATTTTCAGTTAATCACATAACTATCAATGGAACTTTTTTCTTATTGTATATTTTATCATAATCCCTTCCACAATGCACTTCATAATATAATACAGAATAAGATACAAGGAACCTTCAGAGAGAATTTGTGTCATTAGCAGTACTAGAATGCAATAAGGAAAAGTCTCTCAGTTTGGATCTGAATGTTGGGACTGAATGAATGTAGTGAATGGACACCAAGGAAAATTCCTAGAACCAAGGCTGGTACAGCATTCTAAGGAAGAAATGCTACAGGACTGTAACACAGCAGTAAGATCATCTCCAGAAGATCCCAGGTGTCAGAAAAGATCTTGTAAACAGACAGCAATTATGGGGTGTTTGTTCAGTTTGAGGACTTTGTAGGCGAGAAACGAGGTCAATGATTGAACCAAATATTGTCACATAATGGTAACATCAGGTATTTGTCTTTAGTAACTGACTTTTTATATAGTGCGCCAAGCTAATTTGATTAGATATACAATTGTTTTTCTCCAATCAAAATGCTGATTGTGAGAGATTCAGAAGATTTACCAAGCATATAATATGATTTAGGATCCTATTTACATCTGCACATAATGTTAATATCATAACATAATGGACCCTTCATTATACAGAGCATTTTTCAATAGTCAAACTCAAAGTGCTCTACAAGCACAGTTGTTAACATACCCACATACCCCTAATATGCACATAGTAAGTCAGTTGAGAGGATTAAACTGGGAAACCCCATGTCTTGCAATCTCAGTCCACTGCCTGCTCAATCCACTTATTTAATCCACTGCCTGTTTGCTTAAAGCACATTTCATCCATCGACCATAAATGAACAAATATCATTTAATGATATTTTACTAATCATAAAGTTATACTTGCTTTAAGATAAATGAAGTAGTGCAAGTGGCTCAAGTTCAATCCTGGAGGGCAATAGTAACTACAAGTTTTTGTTGCATCACAATTTTTAAATGCAAGCCAGTCCTTTTCAATAACAGAATTGGTAACAGATGATTCATAAATGGGGAATCTGTAAGCTTGGTGCTTCCTTCTTATTAAGGCAGGGCGTGATGATGCGATTATCACATGACCTCTATGTCACCTCATCCGTGATGGTCATTGTGAACATAAACTTTATGGCCATTAACATGCATGATTGTCACAAAATGGAAAGGCAGTTTTAAAATTTTGGACAGTTTTTTCCCATTGTTAATATTTTTTTATCGCTATGATGGAGACTTCCTCAGCGATATTTTGGGTATTTATTTTATTGCATACACAACCATGTTGTTGGCAAGGCAAAGATTCCAATGCCAAAAATGAAGAAAGAAACATGCACAATATATGATTAAGCCGACTCTGTCACACTCGTTTATAAAGCTTCATGTCAATTATTTCATGAGACGTGATTTCTGGGATACACGCCCTAGCAACTGGCAGTGCGTCTTGATGATGACACTTGTAAAATGGTGAAACTCATAAACAAAACAAAATATTGCAAAAAGAAAAAAAGATCTATAAATTTCAAAATTTTAAAAAAATGTCTTATATTTTGTAATGCTGCCTCAGTCATTACACCTGGGAGGAGCCATCCAGAAAAGATTATTTTATATAGCTATTTCCATAGTCATCTACTGTACATAAAACTGATTAAATTATTGACCAGACACCATTCTAAGGTGATGCATGTTTACAGAATTATCGCTCCTAAACATTTTCACATTTGGAGTACAAACTGGTTGAATAACTCAGTTAAGATCACACATTGAATCAGTAGTCAAGACTGAACGAGTAGTTCTGCAATTCACAATGCAGTGCTTTAACTACTAAGTCACACCTTACTATTCTATGACTTAGTTGTGAACGACTCATTGAAATATAAGACCATTTAATAAATACAGGCATGTCTCATACTGTAATGGATCCTGAAATTAATTGTTAAGTATTATTAATAATGCTCACAAGTACTTGATTCTAACCTGTAGGTTTTCATTAATACTGCTAAAAGCTGTTCTTATTATGAGGACCAGACAACAAAAAGCACATGGGATTACTATTAATGTATGTGCAGCCTATAATTTATTGTTATATTTACACAGATTTAATCTTTTCATATGTCTGGTGGGTATGACATGATGGTGCATTAGTTTGTGCTTCTGTCTCTACATCTTTATACGAACACTGCGTGTGAAGTTGTCTTGTTCTCCACATGTCTGCTTAGGTTTTTCTTCTGGTACTCTGGTTTTCCTCTCACATTCAAAGATGTGCAGGTTAGGTAAGTTGCCAACAATAAAATGGACCCAAATGAGTGAGATATGTGCATGAGTATGTTCTGTTGTAAGTTGATTCACCATCCAGTGTTGGTACCTCCTTGTGCCTGAATGCTGCTCAGATTTCCCATGACCCTCAACTGGTTGAAGCAAGTTCAAAAATTAACGGACAGATACATATTTAATGCCAAACTGTGAGTGCTGCCTACTGTTTATTGGCTACCATTTCTGATTGTGCTTTATTGTCTTATTTCACATTCAACATCCAGCTGTGGAGTCCGGCACTATTGCTTCTCTAACTAAGTCTCTTCATCTTGTCCTCAACAGAACCTCGGGGCAAATAGGAGCGAATGGCATTACCAGTGGCAGACTGCAGGAATATACCATGGATTACTTGAAACAGACTCCTGGATACTAGCATATGGTAATACAAAGTCTGGTGACCAATAGACCTAAGTTAGACAGACTTTGACTTTTGCTTTTCTAAGGGACAAGGGATTTTTTTAAGGGTCAGGTGTGAAATACGGTGTAAAGTTTCCCTTCCTCTTTTGTCACCAATTCTAAGTGCACTTTACCACTTTTAGAAACTTATATTCAGAATGATGGTAAAATGTTAAACATATACACATGTATCTTCTAAAACTGTACTAAAAGTGGATTTACACTGCATGCATGCTCATGTTTTATGGTGTATTTTTCCCATTATTGTGTGATTGAGAAGGATGATGGTGCAGTGGTTAGCATAGATGGCTATAACACTATTGACTACTCTTTACACATAACCTCTGTGATTCTCTCTCTATTTATCCTAGATCCCAAAGATTTGTGTTTTAAATTAAACAATTAGTTGGATGGGGTTTCTGGACAAGAACATGTCAAGAATGACATTGTTCATAGTAATTTCTCAAACAAAACCTTATAAGTGGCAGAAGTTATCACAATGACAATAATGGATGCTTGATGTAGTGGGACAGGGGTTACTAGGGTAGTTCCTGTCATAAAGGTTATCTAGAAATTAACGTCTGAGACAACTGGTATAGGAAAGTACAAAACACAGTGAGAGAAAGAGACAGAGAGAGAGGCATCTTGGATGGGAAAATGAAAATGTCCTCAGGACACCAGAGGGCAGGTGACCAGATCTTCTGCTACAAGCAAAGGAGAGAGAGAAAGGTCATGAAGAACATTACAACAACTATAATGAGGGCAGGAAATTTAGCCCAACAAGCTTGCCAATCCTATTCACCTAGATTCTCTAAAATAATACCAAGTTAAGATTTGAAGGTCCTGAAAGTTCTACAGTCCACCACAGTATTTGGTCATTTATTCCTAAGAGCAACAGATTCTTTAAAATTAGATTAAGAACTATCAGGAGGTCAATATATTTTCCAGTATTTCAGTGGTTATACTTAAGAAGATCACATGTGACTGAGGAAGTGACTCCATGTGGTTTAAATTGCCTAAAGCCAGGGTTCGTAGAGTCTACGGTTAAGAGAGATATAGAGATGGAGGGATGAGATATGAGAATGCTAATTGAGACACGTGACAGGTAGGCAACTGGATGAGCCACTCTATGATGTACAGAGGGTTTTAAGCCTGTATAAGAGGACCCAGTAGTCACCAGTTTCATATTATGTCTTGATATTTGATACTTTGTGTTCAGCCTTTGTCTGAAAGTCCATTTTGAGTTTTACTATTTATATTCAATTCATTAATATAATGAAAGCCTCAGTCCCTATTTTATGCTATGTAAGAAGAGGTACCACAAAGGTGTTTATCCATTTAGATGAAGTATATCTTACAGTTAAAGGAAGATCATTTAAAAACATGTGCATTGTGATTTAGACATTAGACAAAAGTTTTATGGTTACACTTCCTAGATCTACCACTGATGCCTGTTACAACAGTCACAATTTAATTCAATTTTTTAAACTCGATTTATTCATTTTATTTCCCCATGACCGCAATGGATTAAGCATGAGTGAGAGTTTTAAATTACTGCATGTTAGTCTTGTTATGCTATGTTATTCTTATTAAATGCAATTACACTTAGGAGCTCAGCATGCCATACACTCATTTAAAATACAGTATAGAAAGATGCAACATAAACACCAAAACATTGGTGAAGTGTAAACAAAGGTAAATTATGAAAAATACTGTTCTTTTTCTTCTTTCAGCTGCTCCCGTTAGGGGTCGCCACAGCAGATCATCTTCTTCCATATCTTTCTGTCCTCTGCATCTTGTTCTGTTACACCCATCACCTGCACATCCTCTCTCACCACATTCATAAACATTCGCTTAGGCCTTCCTCTTTTTCTCCTTCCTGGCAGCTCTATCCTTAGCATCCTTCTCCCAATATACCCCGTATCTCTCCTCTGCACATGTCCAAACCAACGCAATCTTGCCTCTCTGACTTTGTCTCCCAACCGTCCAACCTGAGCTGACACTCTAATGTACTCATTTCTAATCCTGTTCATCCTCGTCACGCCCAATGCAAATCTTAGCATCTTTAACTGTGCCACCTCCAGCTCTGTGTCCTGCTTTATGGTCAGTGCCACCATCTCCAACCCATATAACAAAGCTGGTTTCACTACCGTCCTGAGGACTTTCTCTTTCACTCTTGCTGATACCCGTCTGTCACAAATTACTCCTGACACTCTTCTCCACCCATTCCACCCTGCCTGCACTCTCTTTTTCACCTCTCTTCCACAATCCCCATTACTCTGTACTGTTGATCCCAAGTATTTAAACTCATCCACCTTCACCAACTCTACTCCCTGCATCCTCACCATTCCACTGACCTCCCTCTCATTTACACACATGTATTCTGTCTTGTTCCTACTGACCTTCATTCCTCTCCTCTCTAGAGCATATCTCCACCTCTCCAGGGTCTCCTCAACCTGCTCCCTACTATCGCTACAGATCACAATGTCATCAGCAAACATCATAGTCCCTGGGGACTCCTGTCTAATGTCATCTGTCAACCTGTCCATCACCATTGCAAATAAGAAAGGACTCAGTGGCTCTGATGTAATCCCACCTCCAACTTGAATGCTTCCGTCACTCCTACCGCAGACCTCACCACTGTCATACTTCCCTCGTACATATCCTGTACAACTCTTATGTACTTCTCTGCCACCCCAAACTTCCTCATTCAATACCACAGCTCCTCTCGAGGCACCCTGTCATATGCTTTCTCCAGGTCCACAGAGACGAAATGCAACTCCTTCTGGCCTTCTCTAAACTTCTCCATCAACATCCTCAGAGCAAGCATTGCATCTGTGGTGCTCTTTCTTGGCATGAAACCATATTGCTGCTCACTAATCATCACATTACATCTTAACCTAGCTTCCACTATTCTTTCCCATAATTTCAGGCTGTGGCTCAGTAATTTTATTCCCCTATAGTTACTGCAGTCCTGCACATCCCCTTTATTCTTAAATATCTGCACCAGTACATTTCTTCTCCACTCCTCAGGCAACCTCTCACTTTCCAAGATTCCATTAAACAATCTGGTTAAAAACTCCACTGCCATCTCTCCTAAACACCTCCATGCTTCCATAGGTATGTCATCTGGACCAATGGCCTTTCCATTTTTCATCCTCTTCATAGCTGTCCTTACTTCCTCTTTGCTAATCCATTGCACTTCCTGATTCACTATCTCCACATCATTCAACCTCTTCTCTGTCTCGTTCTCTTCATTCATCAGCCTCTCAAAGTACTCTTTCCATCTGCTCAACACACTCTCCTCACGTTTGAGTACGTTTCCATCTTTATCGTTTATTACCCTAACCTGTTGCACATCTTTCCCAGCTCGGTCCCACTGTCTAGCTAATCGGTACAGGTCCTTTTCTCCCTCCTTAGTGTCCAACCTCTCATACAACTCATCATACACTTTTCTTTAGCCTTCGCCACCTCTCTCTTCACCTTGCACCTTATCTCCTTGTACTCTTGTCTACTTTCTGCATCTCTCTGACTATCCCACTTCTTCTTTGCCATCCTCTTCCTCTGTATACTCTCCTGTATTTAACTCATTCCACCACCAGACTTCATTTTCCTCCTTCCTCTTTCCAGATGTCATGCCAAGCACCCTTCTTGCTGTCACCCTTACTACATCTGCTGTAGTTTCCCAGCTGTCTGGTAACTCTTCACTGCCACCCAGTGCCTGTCTCACCTCCTCCCTAAACTCAACCTTGCAGTCTTCCTTTTTCAACTTCCACCATTTGATCCTTGGCTCTGCCCTCACTCTCTTCCTCTTCTTGATCTCCATTGTCATCCTACAGACCACCATCCTATGCTGCTTAACTACACTTTCCCCTGCCACCACTTTGCAGTCTTCAATCTCCTTCAGATCAACTCTTCTGCATAGGATGTAATCTACCTGTGTGCATCTTCCTCCACTCTTGTACATAACCCTATGTTTCTCCCTCTTCTTAAAATACGTATTCACCACAGCCATGTCCATCCTTTTGGCAAAATCCACTATCCTCTGACCTTCTTCATTCCTCTCCTTGACACCATACCTACCAATCACCTCCTCATCTCCACTGTTCCCTTCACCAACATGCCCATTGAAATCCGCTCCAATCACCACTTTCTGTCCCTTGGGTGCATTTCATCCAACTCACTCCAAAAATCTTCTTTCTGACCCATTGTACACCCAACTTGCAGTGCATATGCACTAACAACATTCATCATCACACCTCCAATTTCCAGCTTCATAATCATTACTCTGTCTGACACTCTTTTCACCTCCAAAACACTCTTGACATACTGTTCCTTCAGAATAACCCCTACTCCATTTCTCCTCCCATCCACACCATGATAGAACAATTTGAATCCACCTCCGATCCACCTGGCCTTACTCCCCTTCCATTTAGTCTCTTGCACGCACAATATATCAACCTTCTTTCTCTCCATCGGATCTGCTATCTGTCTCCCCTTACCAGTCATACTGCCAACATTCAAAGTTCCTACCCTCAGTTCCACTCTCTTTACTTTCCTCCTCTCTGGTCAGGTCTCCCCCCTCTGCTTCTCCTTCTTCTTCTTCGACCAACAGTAGCCCAATTTCTGCCAGCACCCTGTCGGCTAACAGTACTGGTGGTGGACATTGTTAACCCAGGGCTCAACCGATCCGGTATGGAAATTTGTATTGTTGTCTGCATATTGATTTGGCAAAATTTTACACCGGATGCCCTTCCTAACGTAACCCTCCCCATTTATCCAGGCTTGGGACCGGCACAAAGAAACACACTGTTTTGTGCATCCCTGTGGCTGGGTTAAATTATGCAAAATACTGTACATGCACAAATATGTACAAACCAGTTAAACAAAGCGGTTTTGGTTTGGTGAACACTAATGCACTTGTTATAACATTCACAAAGCTTTTCAAAGGCTCTCCAAGCTTTGCTCAAAGATTTTCTAATGATTTTATTGCCACAAATGCCAAATCAAAGTGATACAATACAGGCCATTTCCAAGAGGCTTTTGAAGTATGTAATCAATATGGACTACATCCTCAAAATCCTAAAAAACTGCTCATATGATGTTGCTTGCTTGCATTAGCTAGGACCTTGACATTTTTTGATGCAGGCGATTATAGCCCAGCTTCCATTGTTAAGTATATTGTTTAATGTCATAGTAATGTATCTAAGTTCATCTCCCTGTTATGAAACTCGCACTTCAAATGCATTTATTAAAAATTCTTCTCAGAACATTGGATCTGGTGATGCTATCAGAAATCAATGTTCTGGGTACCTAATGTGTTCAGACTTTGCTCATGCTTAGTTGCTCATAATAAAAATCAATTTAACTGACCCAAAACTAATCCATAATGTAATCATAATAGTAGTAGTGGTAGTAGTAGTATTAGCAAAGTGTCTGCTATCTCACACTTAGTTGTTCCTTGAATATCCATACATTCCCTTCTGTTGTCAGTGTGAAAGGCTGGTTAGGCACTGGGTTATATTCAAGAAACATCCTTCTTCATTGGACTTCTGCTGCCCATCTATTGACTGTGCCATATGAAGAAGATTTGTCTTAGTTAGAACATTAGAACATTAGAACAATCTAGACGAGAACAGGCCATTCAGCCCAACAAAGCTCGCCAGTCCTATCCACTTGTTAAGTTCACCTTGGCTATGTGAGAATGGATCTCTGAATACATATAACTCATTATCATTTGAAGTTCAATGATAGCTTGACAGTTGATTATGCTGTTTTGTGCAATCACGTTGATTTTCTTCTGAAAGTAGAATGATGCAGTACAAGTCAAAATTGTAAAAATCTGTGATTCATATATGCTAGGTCCCTATTGCTAATTGTCGTCCGTTTATTAAGTTGGTACTGTAGAATGTTCTTTTCAAGTTCAGGCTCAAAATATTTTATTCAGTTCGGGATCCTTTATATTTACATTTACATTTATTTGTTTGGCAGATGCTTTTACCCAAAAAAAAACGTAAACATAATCAAGTAATATTAGGCAAGGGTCTGTTTGTTTAGCAAGTGTAATAGGACAGCTACCAAAAGTTAATTGCCGCATGTGAATGTGAAAACTAATAAATTCAAAATCA
Organism: Polypterus senegalus; assembly: GCF_016835505.1. Taxonomy (NCBI): domain Eukaryota; kingdom Metazoa; phylum Chordata; class Cladistia; order Polypteriformes; family Polypteridae; genus Polypterus; species Polypterus senegalus. The sequence goes on from NC_053155.1 coordinate 266,540,999, forward strand.
TAGATTAACAATCGATTAAGCAATTAAACCTAAACAGCAAATTAACGATCAATATTGTATTGTTGTTCACTGGATGTTCAAATTGTTCATTATATGGCTTCCAGTTAATCCAAAATTTTGCTGCAAGAATTAATACAAGAACAAGAAAATATGAACACATAACTTCAGGTCATAAATCCTTACACTGGTTCCCATTTAAGTGTAGGGCAGATTTCAAAATCCTCCTTTTAACATATAAGGCCTTAAATGTCCAGGGTCAGGCTTACTTATCTGAACTTATCGTAACTTACAAACCGGAGCGAACATTAAGATCTCAAGATGCCAGTCTGCTTATGATTCCAAGGATTAATAAAATAACAGTGGGAGGTTGAGCTTTTAGCTACAGGGCCCCTAAACTGTGGAATGGTCTGCCTGCTACTATAAGAGATGCCCCTACAGTCTCAGCTTTTAAATCCTGGCTGAAGACTCACTACTTCAATTTAGCCTATCCTGACTAGAGCTGCTGATTAACTGTACAGACTGCATCTCTGTTGTTGGTCATTAGTACTAAAACATAAGTAATATGATAGTTCTAATTTTTTACTATCTCTCACCTGTTCTGTTTCTCTTCTTGGTACTCAAATGCGGCACTTGGTGCCACTGCCCACCTGCCAAGTTGTTTTGCCTGCTTAAGGTAAAGTCATCTCTGATGAAGGATCACAGGAATCATCGGGTAGAGGGGTCCTTTCATCGAATTGGTTGTCCAAGCGCTGTCTCAGATGTAGAATGGCCAAATGGGGGAGGCAGCTTGATGGTTGAGGTCTCCAGGACTCTTACCAAATCCAAATTGTATTATGTGATATCATCTACTGTTAAATTCTGCTTTGTACTTTGCATCTGCTTTGTAATATTTTTATTTAACTATTATATTGTATTAAGAATTACTTGTGTTTTGTTTTGTGTATCGTGTTGTATTTACCTCATCTTTATGACATCCACTGCACGCACAACCTACCTGGAAAAGGGGTCTCTCTTTGAACTGCCTTTCTCAAGGTTTCTTCCATTTTTTCCGTACAGGGGTTTTATTGGGAGTTTTACCTTGTCTTCCTAGAGAGTCAAGGCTGGTGGGCTGTCAAGAGGAGGCAGAGCCTGTTAAAGCACATTGCGGCACTTCTTGTGTGATTTTGGGCTAAACAAAAATAAATTGTATTGTATTGTAATATAAAGAATTGCAGAAGAAAAGGATTTTTTTCAATCAATTAGACAGATATTCACAGAACTGAAAGGTCTTCATTTGATTCTTAAATACATTGAGGAGGTCAGTAGTACAGATGGAGGTGGGCAGCCCGTTCAACAAAGTGGGAACTACACAGGAAAAGAGTCTGGATTGAGACTTGATACCATGCAGAAGTGGCACCAAACCTGTGTGAGCGAAAGGGTGCATAGCACTTCACAAGTGTCTCCATATACTCAGGTGCTGACCCACTGACTACTCTATAGGCAAGCATCAGGGATTTGAACATAATGTGTGCTGCTACAGACAGCCAATGTAGCAACCTGAAGAGAGTAGTGACATGTGTCCTTTTCAGCTGGTTAAATACAAGACAAGCCATTACATTATGGACCATTTCCAGAGGCTTGATTGCACATTTGGATACGCCTGCCAGAAGCGAGTTGCAGTAGTCCAGATGTGACAAGACCAGAACCTGTACCAGGACTTGTGTTCCATTCTCCATCAGATAAGGCCTGATGTTGCAGATGTTGTACAGCATGAACCTGCATGAAGGAGAAACAATAGCAATGTGGTCAGAAAAAGATAGATGCTCATCAGTCATTATCACAAGGTTGCGAACTGACCTGGCGGGTGTAAGCAACTGCTGTACAGAGACATGGAGTACAACAGACTGATTGGCCAGGATTACAAGAGGCACAGTTTTGCCAGGATCAGGGTGATTTTTAAGTCCAAATTCTTTTATTTTCAATCTAGTCCCTCAGATCAGGTTTATTCTATTGGCAAACAATGGCAGTTTTATTTAGGAAAGAAATGTCTGTAAGCTGGTCCACCATATGTAATGACACAGCTACTCCAAGACAGAGCTACTGACACCACAGATGCTGACAAGAGAAAGGAAATGGGAAAAAAAACTTTATAATGAAGAATCATAAGCAATTTCTTAAAAAGTAGCATAAGAGAGCAATAAGAAAAAGACAAGCAGCAACTTTAACAGGAATTTGCTGATATAGATAGGTTAATCATTTCATGTAGCTGAAGGTTTCTCTTCACACAATTGTTTTACTTATTTTCAGGATTTTAAGGAGGCCTGTATCTTGAGATCATTATGAATCGAATAAATACACATAAGAAGTTCTATATGATTATGGAGGCTAAGGCTTACAACTTCATATGTAAGAAATAACATTTCAAACTCACCTCTGAAAACTATAGGGATTTATTAACTAGCGATATATGGTCATACTTCTTCATCTTGGTTATAATTTTTGATGCCCATGTTATGAATTAAGTGAATGATTCAAACTTCATGACATTAAAGCATTTTACAAATGAATAAACTATTATTTCAAGATTCCAAAGATTAATGAAACACCACCATTTTGTAAAATTTCTTAGCTGGAGAAAGAAGGTTTTAGAAAGCACACACAAGGGGCAAATGAACAATCATTCAAGTTAAAGAAAACACCTACATTTTTAAGGCAGTCAGTTAAACTATTTTTTTAGATGAGAGTATTCAGTACGCAGTTCTTTCAGTCTAACTACAAATCATCTACTGTTAAACTCACATAAACCATTTCATTAATGACATTATTGAAGTGGTATAAATACACATGAATCTCAACAGGCTACAAATGAAAGTTAATATTTGGAATTACATTTCCTAATGGAAATATATATAGAAACAATAATCAGTCCCAGCACCAAATTTTGAGGGACATCATGTATCAGGAATGAGTGAGTACTGTCTTCCGACTTCTGCATTTTTTGAAAATCATTTGATAAGGCTGATGTAAATTAGACTAAATTAGTATTTAGAGAGGGCCATGTAAAGAATGTTCAAATTGCTTTTAATGCTCTTAATCCATGCTTTTGGTTAACCCTGTAATTTCCTTAGTTTCAATTCGCACTACAGTCTTTGGCCCATTGATTTAATAAGGTGCAAGCTATCTCTAAGCCATGATGAATTTTTGTATTAGCTTTTTTGACTTTATGAAGAGCTGGAATTAAGCAGATCTAAACTGCAGCTTTTAAAACAGGATCTGAAACGGTTTCATGCAGAAAACAACTAGACTTATAATATATCAGTATCATACATAATTATGCAATGAGTGTATTGAACCATTGTCAATTTGACAGAGCAAACGTGTGATTGTGATTTTTTTGGAGTCTGCTTCACACCTTAACGAATGCTAAATCTTTTATCTAGTTAAAAATGACCTTACATCTGACTCCTGTAATATCTATCTATCTATCTATCTATCTATCTATCTATCTATCTATCTATCTATCTATCTATCTATCTATGTTGTGTGATTTATGGAGGAAGGAAAAATAATGAAGTATTTTTAAACTCCAAGAGTAATATCTGCCAATTTACTGAGTAAATATTTGGTTAAATAAAGTGAAAACAGACTTTATCCTTATTGTATTGTCAATCACCAGGATAGATTTATTTAGAATGAGTTAAAAACTCAAAGTGTTTTGCTGGACACTAACCAGTTTTACTTCTTGAGTCTCTATATTCAGCAGATTCCAAATATCTTGAATCATTTCGAGTCTTTTCATCTCCTGTTTGATTCTGACACCTGTGTTGCTTTCTTTATCTTTCTCTGAGAGATCTTTGCATTTCTTTCAAGTCCTGGGTGAAATGTAATTAGTGTCAGTGGTCTGTTTCTGATGAGGGCAGCTGCACTTGTGCCACAAACAATATTGTGGGATGGAAATGTTACATCGCCAGTTGTGAAATGTTCTATCTATCTATCTATCTATCTATCTATCTATCTATCTATCTATCTATCTATCTATCTATCTATCTATCTATCTATCTATCTATCTATCTACCAACCCTTATATGTAATGTGCACTATGGCTTTGATCTTACTAAAGTTTAAAAGATTTGGTTCTGTTCTGAAGTGGACAAAATCTGATACTACATACTATTTGCCCTATATTTCTATTAAAAGTAGTCAGACTGTGCTATTCCAAGAATATCCAGATAATAATGTTTGTTAAAAGTTCTTCAAATTTTCACTACAAGCTTTATTTCAAATGTTATCGGGCATTCATCCATCTTCTGAATGAATGCCCAGCTGAAGTTTTGGCGGATCTAGGAGTAACACAGAAATACTGTGGAAAATGATGAGTTTATACGTATAAGTGTCAAAAAGTACAAAAACCCATAAATATTGTCAAGAAAATTATACTTCATCCATTCTAGGCAAAATGTTAATCTAAAAAAAGTAAAAAAAACAAAAAACAAAAGCACGCTCTAAGTCTATATAACCCAGAGTGCATGACAAATCACTTTCTACGTATCCCATAGACTGAAACACCTCGGTAATCAATCACAGAAATTTGACTTGAGATACAGTGCCAGTGCAATAAAGTTTCATGCTTGTCTTCATTAACATTGTTTAGGCTTAGACTTTTTCTAATTAAGAAAGGTTCCCACTAACAACATCAAAAGCTCCAACCACCTCTTTCATTATCTCCCCCTTTCTTCCCCTTTAATTACTATTGAGCTTCTGGCTGATTAAATTAGTTTTTTCCAGTTCCTTTATGAAATCTGGGAGAAATTATAGAAAAATCATGAAATCAATTTCCTTACGCTGTTTTAATCCTTTATGTTTTTTCTTCAAAGAGGGGATGGGCAAACAAGCAGCGGCCCCCTCCGAAAAGCGTGCAGCCCTAGACGGCTTGCTGGCCTTCCATTGGCTCAGCAAACCATCTGGGTCAATTGGCCTTCCAAAGTAAATGAAATGCGAATAAAAATTCCAGCAGTTCTTCAGCTGCGGCCTGCCTGGCTGATTAGCATGACAGAGGCCAGGAGCTGAGACCTGACCCCATACACTTCCCCTCAATCTCATTAAGTTGTAACTCTGCCGCCACTGCATTCATGGTGTTTATTGACGCTGAAAGGCGTCTTTATCCAAAACTAGCTAAATTCACATTCAGAGCTTTTTCTTGGAAACCTAGCCCGCTACAGTAGCTGTCTGAATGTGAACCCATTGTTGGATGTTTGCATGTCCTGCTGCTTTTTTTCCAATCTCCAGTCATTTGTGTTCTTTTCTCTATATCTTTTTGTTTGTCATTTAAAAGGCTGTTTTTGCAGTTTTCTGACACTTTTAAATGAGTGTTTAAATATTGACGCAGATCTTACAGTACAATAACTTTCATCCTTTTACCTAATTCTCACATCCGAGGATATAATGATCAAAACTCTACTTGACTTTACAGCTCTCTTGTTCTGTGATGCCAAAGGCAATTAATTGCATAACATATTCACTACAACTCTCTGCTTCTGACCATTAACTATCAAGAGTCAATCAACATACTTCATTTTTTTTTACCACAATTAAATGAGTATTTTGTGACTATTATTTTGATTAAATATATCATTTGAAATGTTCTTTACATTGAAAACTGACTAGTAGGATCTTATATACATACAGTAAATGTTCTGTTGACAGTCATAACCTAAATACAAGGTGTTAGTTTCACTATTGTAAATTATTATGAGATTTTTAATAATACATATTTTTACTACTTATTGTAGTAACACTTAAAGTTGTAGTAATAATAATAATAATAATAATAATAATATTATTATTATTTTAATCAGGTATAAATTCAGGTTTAGTTCCTGTCTTGCAAATGATGCTTAAGGAACAACCACAACCTAAATTTTCACAACTTAGTGCTGCAAAAGTTTCAATATAATAATAATAATAAATTATGCATCCTAATTATGTGTAATACAGCCCTGATAGATTGCAGCTCTTTATTATATTTTTGAAAAGATAGTTGATGGGTAATAACAGAAAGTAACAATCAGTATCCACAAATTACCTTTTGCTCTAAAGGGTCATAAATAATAATAATAATAATAATAATAATAATTATAAAATGATTAAATTAATTGCTTCTCTTTACTTAAGAATGTAAAGACCATAACATAATTTGCAAATGTAATTTTGCATTATGCACTAATAATGTCAATGCTAAAGCTTGAGTAATAAGTATTTTTACTAGGTATAAATATTTACGGTATACTTTGTTGATATCATGCATTATTCAAAATTAGCTAATTGCAATATTATTATTGTACAATACAAATGAAACTTTCAAAAAACAGTTTTTTGAGTTAAAGAGAAACGGGTGTTGAATGCATAAATCATGCATTCAGCATAATGAAATTATTATACCAGTAGCATAATAAAGTTTATTAGAATTGAACCACTAAAACAATGGCTTTTACAATATTTTAAGTAACTTAGGGCAAGCTACTATATTTCTGTTTTAATAGATAAAATTGCTTACATAACCCATTCATTCATTTTCCCCTAAACTTTATTCCAATACAAAGCAGGGGGTCTTTATCTAAAGATAGATAGATAGATAGATACTTTATTAATCCCAAGGGGAAATTCACATATATATAATATAAAACAATCAGAATTAGTATAGAAATAAAAATAAAAACAAAACCAAAGTTTTCATTGCATGCATTCTGCATTTACATATTAACATTTTTAACATTAAATACACAATTTCATATTTTTTTTATAGATTTGTAATTTCATATAATAATTTGGTTCACAACACACTTTACTTAAATGATAAACAGTGATTGGCAGAGAACACACAACTTGAATTCATCAGGTGAACTTGAAGCTGCCTATAAATGTTAGGTGGGTGGCCCAGTTAGTTGGCACTGCTGAATCACAGATCCAGCTTTAAATCCTATCCCTGGTTGTTGTCTGTGTGAAGCCTGCATGTTGTCCCCATGCTTCCATAGGTGATGGTGCATATACTCCAATTATCCTCCCACCATGGATGTGCTCATCAATCTGATTAGTGATTTCATATTGGCCTCATAATTGAGCCTTGTGATGGTCTGCTGCCCTGTCTAGAATGATTTCATGCCTTGTGCTGAGTGGTGTCAAGGTGTCTGACCCCATATGGACCTAAATTTGATTCAGCAGATTTGAGAATGATATGTTATACTGTAATTACGTATTACTACGTATGTGTAAATGATATCCACCAGTGATTGGAAACAGAAAAAAAAGAGAATTTTTAGGATTTGTAATTTAGCCATACTCACAAGAGGGAGTGAAAAGAGTAACCTAAAGCATACATAAACACATTGATATTTCTTCTTCTTCTTCTATAACTTCTGATAACTGTTGAAGACATTAGTCAGTTAGGTAACAGTCTCAGCTATCAGCAACAATTACTTGACATTCAACTGAGGCCACTTTTATATACGTATGAATTTGAATAACTTCTTGAATTTCTGTTGCAACTCCACCATTGATTGAACTTCTTTCTGAATTAATTTCTTTATTTCTTGACCAATATACTTTATCAGTTTTTCTTATCTCATAATCACTGACTTTGTTATTGATAAGACCTTTTGCTTTTGATCTTGGTGGTTTATCTTTCAAATTGCTCCCTTTTGATTTCAGTGTCTACTTTTCCATTTTGATTTTGTTTTAGTAATAATTGACAACTGATGTTTAACCCAAATGCCATCCAGCCACCCATGTACAGTGCACAACATTATGTTACTATTGTCCCATATTTGCCATTCTATTACTGTTCTAAAACTATTCTCAGCTGTCAAATCAGCAAGAAATCTAATACATGGTATATGCAATATTTATTATATATATATTTACATGTCAAAAATTAGGAGACAATTCATTTACTTGGTGTACTGCCCAGGGTTTGTTCTGGAGCTGTTCTGATAAACTGCAACTACTTACTACCAGGAAGAATTCAAGTTAACTTTCCTTCAGCATTTGTTAAGATGAGAAACAAAACAAAAGATTTGTTTTTTGGAAATACAATCATTTTCTTCAATATTATAATTCCTTTTACTTGGGTTTTATTGACCTAAAGATCAGTCTTATTTCTGAATGTATGAATTTGGGCTGTATGTGAATATACGCATTGCATTGCCTTGAAATTGTAAGAACCATTCTTAATAAGCGAATGTTCACGTTCACGTCTTAAATACAAGGTTAACTGCAAGCTGTTTGTTAATAGTGGAGCAAAGCTCACCTCCAAGTTGATGTGTAAATGGTACACTCTAGTGTGTAACCTAAAAATTAAATTATGTTACAAGCAGAAACACAGACCATGTTCAATACAGTTTTCTGGCCACATTCATATAGTAACTTACTAATGTAAAAAAACAAAACAATAGATATAGAAACTGGAAAGTCTCATGGATAAGAATCATTTCTGTGTGTATGTGTGTGCTCACTTCATTTTGTGTGGGGTGTTTTTACTTTAAAATTTAGTATAACATTTGAAAACATTTTACCTGGACTCTCGCTTCTCACTATCTGATAAATGGAAGAAATACAGCTATATCAATACGGATTATGAAAAACTACATCCAGATTTATCCCTCTCTTTTGGAAACACCGAAAAACAGAACAGTGCCTTGCCTAGCCTAATATTTATAACCTAAAAATATAGTAATTCGAGTACAAACTCATTTTTGACTGCATTTTATTCCTGCTCTTCCTCTCTCAGTTTTGACTATAATGCTGATGTTGTTATATTAAATTATTTATTTTTTATTATAAAGTATTATATCATCCAACCATTCATCCATCTATACAGCCAAATTGCCAGCCTTGTGTGCTCACAACTGTAAACTATATATATATATATATATATATATATATATATATATATATATATATATAATATATATATATATACACACCAGGTAAAAGTCCAAAGATGAATATTTATTATAATAATAAAGTGCAAAAAGCACCCTCCTTAATTGTTACTCCAATAACTATCACAATAAACAAATAAACAATAACCAATCCTCCACTTTCCCAGATGCGTTGCCACCCTTCCACCCAGCTCAGCTCAATCTTCTGGGGTTTCCCATAATCCTTTTATAGTCCATGACCTGGAAGTGTTTCTGTCCCTCAGTCCATGTGACTTTCTATCACTTCCGGGTCAGGTAAAAACTTCTCCTTTTCTTCATCAGCCCGGAAGCACTTTATTTCTTCCAACCATGTGACTGGGATTTATTTCCGGGCTGTATGGAAAACAAACGTCTCTGTGTCTCCCTGCAGCGTTCCCTGGTAACTCCGACGTTATCCAGCAGGGTTGTGTATTAAAACTCCATAGTCCATGATGCCCTGCTGGAATTCGGGGCATCTCCACGTTGCAAGTAGGGCTCCACCTAGCGGCCTGGGGGTATTGGCTGGGATGAATGGCCGGCCATATTCCACAATATATATATATATATATATATATATATATATATATATATATATATATATATATATATATATATACATATACTAATAAAAGGCAAAGCCCTTACTGACTGACTGACTAACTAACTGACTGACTGACTCACTCACTCACTCACTCACTCATCACTAATTCTCCAACTTCCCGTGTAGGTAGAAGGCTGAAATTTGGCAGGCTTATTCCTTACAGCTTACTTACAAAAGTTGGGCAGGTTTCATTTCAAAATTTTACGCGTAATGGTCATAACTGTAACCAATTTTTCCATCCATATACTGTAATAGACTGCAGCTCGATAGCGTCATCACGCCTCCCACGTAATTGAGTGCCTGCCCATATAAGGTAAATATTTGCGGGTGAAGGACTGTGCTTAGCATATTCATAAGTAAAAATATTTGAATCACAAACTGATGTTAATTATATTTTGTCCATGAATACTTATTAAATAACTTCAAATAGTCTGTCCGCTTTCTTTCATAGCTTTTCCGATGGTTGTGCTGCTTCCAGGCATGTATTTTTGTATTAAAGCATTTAACCAATCACATTTCAGCCATCATTTGTTGCCAGGCAGAGAGGACATTACAATCCGTTGTACAGGCACTCTAACACAGAATAAATGTCGATTAAACTGTTGCTTCAACCAATCAGTTTCTAAGTTGATGTCAGTACGGCCCTCTAGCAGGCGTACGGCGACGTTACCGTATTCAGACCCAATGATTGGATAGAAGCCACAGGTTCAATTTTCAGAATTAGCTTTGTTGGCGATAGAAAGGGACTTTTTGATGGAACTGAGGCGCACGGATAATCCGTACGACAGAGTGATTAAACTGTTTTTGAGGAAAGAGAGGAGGATGGATTTTGTTTACAAATAATCCGAATTTTTGGTGAGTAAAATGTTGCGATTTTCCTAAATAATATTGCAAGTTGATGAGTTATTATTGATGTTTTTTATGTGTGTCGCGGCTGTGGCTGCAGTAGAAAGGAACTTGTTCACCCCTGGTTTGCCTATTCAATAAAGGCATTTATTGTGGCTACAGGAGTTATCTATATGCGATGCAGCGGCTCTTTATGCTGTATTTCTGCATATTAAGATGGTTTTTCCATCCATCCATCCATCCATCCATTTTCTAACCCGCTGAATCCGAATACAGGGTCACGGGGGTCTGCTGGAGCCAGTCCCAGCCAACACAGGGCACAAGGCAGGAACCAATCCTGGGCAGGGTGGCAACCCACCGCAGGACACACACAAACACACCCACACACCAAGCACACACTAGGGCCAATTTAGAATCGCCAATCTACCTAACCTGCATGTCTTTGGATCGTGGGAGGAAACCGGAGTGCCCGGAGGAAACCCACGCAGACACGGGGAGAACATGCAAACTCCACGCAGGGAGGACCCGGGAAGCGAACCCGGGAAGATGGTTTTTATAACCATAAATTAGTTTTTGAGGGGCGGGTTGATTCAGACGGAGCACTACTGAAGGCCTAGGTGTGAGATGCACGGTCTGCCAATGGACCAGATCATAGGTAAATTTAATGAACATTACAACCCAAAAATAAACAAAACTGTAGAGAGGCCCATGATTAAATGAATGATAAAAAAGTAAGAGCAAAGCGACGGTGACTTATTGAGGCAGGCAGGCCAGAGCACAATAGCACGGGGCTTGATGTAGTGCGCGTTAAGTTGATCTAAAATGCGCACTCAGATTCAAAAAAATATATCTTTTCAAGTTCTATTTGGATATAAGTAGGTTCTATTTAGTCGACAGAAATATCTTTGGTAGGAATGTAAGTTGAATTTACTCTTTACATTTCTATGGTGAAGAAAAATGTATGCAATGATGACTAAATTTAACTTACATTCCTACCAAAGATATTTCTGTCGACTAAATAAAAATTACTTATATTTAAAATTTAAATAGAACTTGAACAGATATGATAGTTCATAATGCCCACGCAGCACTACATGCATGTAAGAGCGGAAGTCATCCGTTTTAACAAGCAGCGTATTGCACTGATACAAAATAGCCTGCCCATTTACTTATTTAGGAATGGGTAGATAAATTAAGAATTTGTACAAATAATGTTTTTCTGTTTTCTTCCTTGATGGATTCTGGCACCCCAAAGGGTGTATATATATATATATATATATATATATATATATATATATATATATATATATATACACTGTATATATATATATACATATATGTATATATAGATATGTGTGCGTATATGTATGTGTGAATATATGTAAATATGTATATATGTATGTGTATATATATATGTTGTCACAGAACTGAGACATACTCGAAGAAGTTTTGGGGCAGCCACCCGTATATTTTGGTATCCTGGCTGCAAAATCGTTTCTCATCACCAACAACAGCACTGATGTGCATACAAAAGAGTCCAAGACAAGACTGAGGTTAAGGGAAAAAAGGGCAGGCTTTTAAAGGGGAAGACAGGAAGTGAGGTCATGGGAATCGGGCACGTGTTCGTCACTCATTGGATCAGGCCTGGACGTGACATCAGGGGGGCTGGCGCCTGTTAGTTCTGTCTCCATTGGTTCAGTCCCGGAAGTGATGTCACGAGAGCCAGGTGGAGTCTCCCAAGGATGGTCTACAGGGAAGTGAGAAAAAGAGTCAGTGCACTCAGCCACAGCCCGGCCTGTCTCAGAACTGCCATCACTCAAGCCCTTTAGCTGCCTCCCATGCGCACGTGTGTGACAAGGCCCCCCCCTTAGCACAGACCCGTCGGGTAGGGCAACCCTAACCGAGAGGTCGTGAACCCGAGAAAGAGCATCAGCGTTGGCATGGAGAGCACCCTGACGATGAACGAGCGAAAACTTGTATGGCTGCAGGTCAAGAAACCACCGGGTGACCCGGGGATTCGACTCCCTGTGCAGGGCCATCCACTGTAGAGGCGCATGGTCCGTGACAAGAGTGAACTCCCGGCCAAACAGGTAGTACCTCAGCTGAGTAATCGCCCATTTAATCGCCAAAGCCTCCCTTTCCACCGCTGCATACCTGGTTTCCCGGTCCAATAGTTTCCGGCTTAGGAACATGATGGGGTGTTCCACACCATCGACACTTTGGCTCAGCACGGCGCCCAGGCCTGTGTCCGAAGCGTCCGTCTAGAGGATAAAGGCAAAGAGAAGTTAGGTGCCATCAAAATAGGTGCGGACGTAAGGGCCTGTTTCAAGTCACTAAATGCAGTGCCTGTGTTCTCAGTCCATACCACAATGTTGGGGCCCTCTTCTTTGTTAAATCAGTCAAGGCGCGCTCTCTCCGAGAAGCGGGGCACAAACCGGCGGTAGTACCCGGCTAATCCGAGAAAGGCTTGGACCTGCCGCTTGGTTCGCGGACGGGGCCATTTCAAAATGGCATCAACTTTGGAGCACTGTGGCCTCACGGTACCCCGACCCACCAGGTAGCCTAAATATTTGGCTTCACTTAACCCAAAGAAGCATTTCTTGGGATTAATCCGGAGCCCGGCCTCACCAAGTGTTCGCAATACCGCTCGGACCTGCTGTAGGTGTTCTGTCCATGTGCTGGAATAGATGACCACGTCATCCAGGTAGGCAGCACTGTATGAGTTATGTGGCCGGAGCACTTTGTCCACCAGACGCTGGAAGGTTGCTGGGCCCGTGTAACCCAAATGGAAGGACACGATACTGCCAGTGTCCGCTAGGGGTACTAAGCGTTTTTCCTTGCGGTGTCCGTTAAAGGAACCTGCCAGTACCCTTTTGTCATGTCAAGTGTGGTCAGATATTGAGCCTGTCCAAGCCTCTCGAGGAGGTCGTCCACTCGAGGCATAGGATAAGCATCGAATTGGGAGACTTGATTAAGCCGACGGAAGTCATTGCAAAACCTCCAACTCCGTCAGGCTTACCGGCGAGCACAATTGGGCTGGACCAGGGACTATAACTTTCCTCAATCACACCTAGCTCCAGCATGCGCTTGATCTCAAGCTCCACTTCAGCCCTTTTGCCTCGGGAAGACGATACGGGCGTTCTCGGACAATAACCCCGGGCTCTGTCACAATGTTGTGCTCAACCAGAGAGGTCCTTCCGGGCGTTCACTGACTACCTCCCGGACGGTCCGGATAACTGTTTCCAGCTCCTGCCGTTGTCTGGGACTTAAGTCCGTGCGAAGTTAAGGCGTGTGTGTGGCGAAGAGTGGCGGGGCTGGCGGAGGAGGATCGGGGTCCCTGTCCTTCCACGGTTTCAGCAAGTTCACATGATAAACCGCTCCTTTGGCCGACGATTGGGTTGACTCACCAAATAGTCGACCAGCCCCTTCCTCTCCTTAACTTCGTAGGGGCCTTGCCAATGGGCAAGCAGCTTAGAGTGGGAGGTAGGCACTAGGACCATGACCCGATCTCCCGGGTGGAACTCCCGAAGAGCGTGCCGCGGTTGTAATAACGGGCCTGTGCTGCTTGTGCTTCTTCCATGTGACTTTTAAGGAGAGGCCGAATCTTTCCCAATCTATTGCGTAACTGCACGATATACTCTAATATATTTGGGAAGAGCCTCTTCTTCCCACCCTTCTTTTAGAATGTCTAATATGCCCCAAGGTTGTCGCCCATACAGTAATTCAAAAGGGGAGAACCCGTGGAGGCTTGTGGGACTTCCTGATAAGCAAAAAGGACGAGGGGGAGGAGCTGATCCCAGTTCCTTCCATCCTCGCTGACCACCTTACGTAGCATTTGTTTGAGAGCCTGATTAAACCTCTCTACTAACCCATCGGTTTGCGGATGATACACCGCGGTCTTTAAATGCTTTATTTTCAGCAACTTGGCAGTCTCCTTGAGCGTCTCCGAGGTGAAAGGTGTCCCCTGGTCTGTCAAGACTTCCTTGGGAACACCCACACGTGAAAAGACCCCTAGTAATTCCCGTGCGATAGTTTTGGATGTAGCTGAGCACAACGGAACAGCTTCGGGGTATCGTGTAGCGTAATCCACGAGGACTAAAATGTACTTGTGTCCTCGGGCTGAGGGCTCTAGGGGTCCAACCAAATCGACCCTGATTCTTTGGAAGGGAACATCAATCAGGGGTATAGGGACAAGAGGAGCACGGTCCCTCCTGGGAATTTGTCGCAGTTGACACTCCGGGCAGGAAGCGCAAAGCGGCGAACCTCCTCATTGACTCCCGGCCAGTAGAAACGGAGCTTGATCCGCTCCAGAGTTTTTTCGGTGCCCAAGTGGCCACCTAGGAGGTGGGCGTGTGCTAGCTCGCAGACCTGCTGCCGGAAGGTACGCGGAACTAGCAGCAGCTTTCTCTCCTGCCCATCATGCATTGCTACACGATAAAGAAGGTCGTTGTCTAATACAAAGTAAGGGCCCTGTGGTATAGACTGATCAGTGCGTTGGCCATTTACAAGGACCCCTGCATTTTTTACAAATTTCAGGGAGTCGTCATTCCATTGCTCCCTTCTGAAAGAAGCCGGCGTCTCTTTAAATTGAAACCGCAATACAGAGAGAGGGTCAGCGTCGACCTCAAGGGGCGTGGCCTCCTCCCGTTCCGTCTCGGCTTCAGTGGATGACGTACCAGCACGCGACGGCCCGAGGGTAACCACGTCACTCAGGGAAGCCGCTTCGTCTCTCTCTGCCGGCTGATTACAGCGTGGAGACAACCTGAGACGGCTCGTGCCCGTCTATAACAAGGCCCAAAGTATTCCCGGGAGTGGTATGTGTCTCACCGCTTTTAATTTCAGGCCAGTTCCGCCCCAGTATCACCGGGTGTGGAGGATCAGGAAGGATTGCCACAGTTAATTTCCGAACCGATCCCCCATAACTGATGACACACTTGGCGGCCTTGTACCAGCGGGTTTCCCCGTGGACACAGGTTATACCGACCTTATAATTTAACCACTGTCGCGGTAGCACAAAACGGCGAGCAACAATGGTAGTGTTGCTGCCGGTGTCTAACAGAGCAGACGTTTTGTACCCGTTGACGACCACCATGCCTGTGTGTGGAACTGCCAACGGGTTTATCAGAGCATACCAACCCCTCCTCCCCCTCCACCTGCATTCCACCTCATTCCCAAGCGGTTTGAGCGCCCGCGACCCCGGGGACGCCGGCACAAACTCTGGATTGTACAGGGGGGGGCTAGGTGTTGGGACATACCCCGGTTGAGTTCGGCTAGAGGCGGTTCAGCTCCCCAGATTGCGAGGCCGTCCTTTGTTTCTCTGAGCTCTATGAGCTCTGCCATGTTTGTAAATTCTCTACCCCAGACCGACTGGGTGAAACCACGGGGTAGTGTGTCCAGAAGCAGGTAGCAAGCCACCTGCTCTATGACTTGGGAGGGCTTAAGTTTCTGTTGCCGCAGCCACTGCCCTACTTTTACCCATAGGGACCAGGCTTGCTGTGGGGTTGGCCGCTCTGGGTCAAACCTCCAGTTTTTCAGGTTACTCACCTGCCAGTCTGGAGCACCCCTAGGTGGAAATCGGGGCTCTGGCTTCACAGGGAGGTAGGCACTCTCCTCCGAGAGAGCACAAACAGCCCTCTTCGCCTCCCCCTTCCGAAGCAGCCCACGTCTGTGAGCCCCTCCCGAACACTCCCTGGCCTGTCTAGATTGCCTATATGAGCATGCCGGGAGCAGAGCCTGTACCGGGCCACTCCGAAACATGGGCCACCCTCCCCGCCTGAAAACTCGGCCCCGATACGATCCCACCTGGACGTGTTGCAGGTCCTGTCCCCTTCTCTTCCAGGACTTCTCCATCCTGCCGACTACGCCAATGTCACAAAACTGAGACATACTCAAAGAAGTTTTGGGGCAGCCACCCGTATATTTTGGTATCCTGGCTGCAAAATCGTTTCTCATCACCAACAACAGCACTGATGTGCATACAAAAGAGTCCAAGACAAGACTGAGGTTAAGGGAAAAAAGGGCAGGCTTTTAAAGGGGAAGACAGGAAGTGAGGTCATGGGAATCGGGCACGTGTTCGTCACTCATTGGATCAGGCCCGGACGTGACATCAGGGGGGCTGGCTTAGTTCTGTCGCCATTGGTTCGGTCCCGGGAGTGATGTCACGAGAGCCAGGTGAAGTCTCCCAGGGATGGTCTACAGGGAAGTGAGAAAAAGAGTCAGTGCACTCTGCCACAGCCCGGCCTGTCTCAGAACTGCCATCACTCAAGCCCTTTAGCTGCCTCCCATGCGCACGTGTGTGACAATGTGTATATGTATATATGTATATATGTATGTATATATGTATATATGTAGATATGTATGTATATATGTATATGTATATGTGTATATCTATATATATATATATGTTTATGTGTATGTATAATATATATGTATGTGTGTATATATATGTGTGTGTGTATATACAGTATGTATGTGTGTGTACAAAACAATTACATTGACAATCATGTTGCGTTATTTTCAAAATGTTTCCTTTTCTTTTTATTACTTCAAAACTGTTTCCTTTGCGAAGCATGGGTATTACTTATATATATATATATATATATATATATATATATATATATATATATATATGCTATATATATATATATATATATATATATATATATATATATATATATATATATATATATATATATATATATATATAAAATAAAAAAATCTTGGAAGGAGACAAGATGTGATTTGCTCAGAGAGAAACTTTCACGTCCCGTGAGACGAGTCTTTGTGCCAAGAGATTTAACCATGTCAAAGGCCAGAAATAAAAGACAAAAGCAGAATGTTGTAGAGAATTCAAAAACATTGGCGTGGTACACATGCAAAGCAGGTTAGAGAAATTGTAAGTACAAAAATTCATAAGTCTCAAAAAAAAAGAATAGTAAAAATTGTATTAGCGCAAACAAACAGAAATTATTACTTGATGAAATAACGTAACAGTGAAAAGAGATCAAATACTGTATATTGTTCAGATTTAAACTTTAAGTTGGAAACGTGTAGATCAGCTAATTTGTGTTGCCTTCAGGGAAAAAAAAAATGTTTTCTTCCCATTGAAGAGGCATATGTGCGAGAATTAAAAGATTTGTTGTTTGGTGAAAGTGAAATCCCGTGAGAGAAAATGTAAAGCCTCACAAGACAAAAGCTTATGTAAAGAGATTTGAAAAAGTTCTGCCCACATAACCACACACACGGTTCAATCATTTCTCATTTGTATGAATGCGATTTTTGAGACACATTTCTTGTAGAAGAAAAAAAGGATATTCACTCACGGTAGTTATACGTTGCGTTGTCATGATGTAATTCCAAACACGGAATCAAAATTCAATGTGATATCGATGAAAAGGTAAAAGCGAAAAGAGATTGAATACATGGACATAGGTTATATGACAGAAGTATGTAGATATTGTTTTAAGTCAGAGACTTGTAGATTGCCTAAATCATGTTGCCATCAGGGAAAAGTACTGTTTCTTCCCAATGAAGAGGTGTATCTCCGAGAATTAAAAGTTTTGTTGTTTGGTGAAAGTGAAATCCACATACACGATCGACTGAGATGTGAAGTTGCTGGCACGAAGCGTAAGCAAGGGGGTGGGCGAGCGAAGTGAGCAGGAGGCGAAGCCCCCAATATTCTGTAGTCCTTTTATATAGTCTGCACAGAAGGGGAAGGAGACTGATGTTGAGGCAGAAGTGATGTCAGGGCTTTTCTCGTCCTGAGGCCTCTGGACTGTGGACAGAGATGAGAGATGCATTAACATTGATGCACCCTCCTGGTTAGGGGTGGTAGTGCTTTCCTTTCTAGAAATTGAGTGCCTGTGCTGTTAGAGAATTGCTGCACCCACCACACAATGAACCACCTGGATCAGAACCCAAGTACAGCGGCTGACACCTCGGCACCACACTGGCACAGTCTGAGGTTCTTTAAGTTGGCTGGAATGCCAAACTTGCTATCAACCCCCAGGCTTTTACTATAAGTGAGAGGACCTGCTTGCAGGGCTGGATGCAGATTAACGTTATAGCCAGCACAAGGCAACTGCAGATTAAGGGTCTTGCTTAAGGGCCCAATTGAGTAGAGTCATTTCTGTCTTTTACGTGATTTGAACCGGCAAACCTTCGATTCCTGGTGCAGATTCCTAGCTTCAGAACCACCACTCTGCTCTCTTCTTTCCATTCTAGAGCACTGAAAATGACCAAAAGCACTTGTAGGTGACAATACATGTACATATGCATATACGCCACTGGTCAAAAGTTTAGAACAGCTCGTTTTTTTCAGTTTAAATGGAAGTGCAAGGAGTTTAATGTCTTAATGTTTCATGAAATCAAGGCATATAACAAATAAACAATGCAAATAAAAAAAAGTCAAAGAATAATTAAGTGTACAATATTGTATTCAAATTTTTATTCATTATAATAGCCTCCTTTTGCTGATATAACATCCAAACACACAGAATGGCAGTCACTCTGCAACTCACCATCTCAATGGCGTACAAAAACCCTATGTGATGAACAGATGATTTAAAATTTTTCGTAGCCAGTATTTCAAGGCCCTATTTTATCCTTTAAGGAATGGTTTTCTTACTGCCACTTGACCTGTCAAACCTGATACACAAAGTCTCCTCTTCACAGTAGAAACTGAGACTTGTTTTGTTCGACACACTGTTAAGCTGTGCTTGAATCTGTTGTGCTGTGAGGTGCGTATCACACAACATGGTGACCCTCAGAAACTTGTCTTCTGTTTGGGTTGTGGGTTTGGGTCTGCCAGATCTCTTCCTATCAGAGCTTCTTCCAGTTTCCAATTGCTTTTGGATTGTTTAGGACAACACTGTACTCACTGACACTTTGTTTTGTTTATCAGTTTCTCTAAATGAAAGGCCTACACTTCTAAGAGTAATAATGCTCTGTCTCATTCCATTTGTTAACTGCCATTTTCTTTCAATTATCTCTGGAATTTACAACTTTCTACAGTTTATTATTGTCCAAGTAGCACTTAAGAGGGTATAGTAACACAGTCTGTTCCAACTTAGCTTTAAGACAGACAGAAGGTTTTTAAGTAATCATCAGAAGTTGGGACACCTGTGCAAACTGTATCTTTCAACTGACAAAGCTTAATTTACTTTAATTGCTACATGATGTCTGTAAATTGTAACCTTTTAGTTGTTCCCTGACGAAGGACCATTTATAATATTCTGAAAATTCCTTTAATTTCAATTTTTGCTAACCTAAATTTTAAATTTAAACCTGTCAGTTTATTGCTTAACTTTGCACCGTTTTAGGTCATTCATTGCATTTCAACTAATTAAATCTGAAGAAAAAATGGAAAACTGAGGTGTTCCCAAACTTTTTAAATATTCATATACATATACTGTAAATACACATAGGGAATACATGTCTGTATTTTCAATTTCTTATATTTTTTTAAAAATGCTTTGTAACAGACAAGCAGACCAGCTGTGACCAGACCAATACTGTGCAATCTTCTTAGAAATTGTATCAGGCAAGGAAGATTGAAATTTGGGGTATGATTATTCTACTCAATAATTATGGTGCCGGAGAGTGGCGATGTGTTGCATGTTAATTAGCACATATATTTAATAATTTCACTGTACTCTTATGCACATGACAGTAATTACCCTATCAATATAAAACTGCTCAAAACAAATTAAAGAAACGCTTTGAAAACATATCAGATCTCAACTGGAAAAAAATCATGCTGGATATCTATACTGATATGGACTGGGTAATGTGTTAGGAACGAAAGCATGCCACATTGTTTGATGGAAATGAAAATTGTCAACCTACAGAGGGCAGAATTCAAAGACACCTTGAAAATCAAAGTGAAAAAATGATGCAACAGGCTAGTCCATTTTACCAAAATTTTATTGCAGCAACTTAAAATCGTTCTCAGTAGTTTGTATGGCCCCCACATGTTTGTGTGCATGCCTGACAACGTCAGGTGGGGCATGCTCCTAATGAGACGACGGATGGTGTCCTGGGGGATCTCCTCCTAGATCTGCACCAGGGCATCACTGAGCTCCTGGAAAGTCTGTGGTGCAATCTGGCAGCCTGACTGAAACATAATGTCCCAGAGATGTTCTATTGGATTTAGATCAGCATGGGGGCCAGTCAATGGTATCAATTCCATCATCCTTCATCCTCCAGGAACTGCCTGCATACTCTCGCCACATGAGGCTGGGCATTGTTGTGCACCAGGAGGAACCCAGGACCCACTGCACCAGCATAGGGTCTGACAATGGGTCCAAGGATTTCATCCCAATACCTAATGGCATTCAAGGTGCCATTGTCTAGCCTGTAGAAGTCTATGCGTCCCTCCATGGATATGCCTTCTCAGATCATCACTAACCCATCGTCAAACTGGCCATGCTCAACGATTTTACAGGCAGCATAATGTTCTCCACGGCTTCTCCAGACCCTTTCATGTCTGTCACATGTGCTCAGGGTGAACCTGCTCTCATCTGTGAAAAGCACAGGGCGCCAGTTGTAGACTGGCCAATTCTGGTATTCTATGGCAAATGCTAATCGAGCTCCACGGTGCCAGGCAGTGAGCACAGGGCCTACTAGAGGATGTCGGGCATCAGACCACCCTCATAAAGCCTGTTTCTGATTGTTTGGTCAGAGACATTCACACCAGTGGCCTGCTGGAGGTCATTTTGTAGGGCTCTGGCAGTGCTCATCCTGTTCCTCCTTGCCCAAAGAAGCAGTTGCCAGTCCTGCTGAAGCATTAAGGACCTTCTATGGCCCTGTCCAGCTCTCCTAGAGTAACTACCTGTCTCCTGGAATCTCCTCCATGCTTTTGAGACTGTGCTGGGAGACACAGCAAACCTTCTGGCAATGACACGTATTGATGTGCCATCCTGGAGAAGTAGGACTACCTGTCCAACAACTGTAGGGTCCAGGTATCGTCTCATGCTACCAGTAGTGACACTGACTGTTGCCAAATACAAAATGAGTGAAAAAGATGAAGAGGGAAAAATGTCAGTGGCCTCCCCCTGTTAAACCACTCCTGTTTTGGGGGTCGTCCCATTGTTGGCCCTCCAGTGCACCTGTTGTTCATTTCAATAACACCAAAGCTGCTGAAACTGATTAACAACCCCCTCTGCTACTTAACTGACCAGATCAATAGCCCAGAAGTTTAATTAACTTGATGCTATACTCTGATTAAAAAGTGTTCCTTTAATTTTTGAGCAGTATATATGTGGCCCACAAAAATATATCATATTTATGTAATATATTGTCATAATATATAATAGTAAAGTTTATTTCTCTCGTCCTCTCCCACTTATCACTCACTTTCTCTTAACATACCTAATATTGAATCACTTAGAGTTCATATATCACACTTCCTAAAACCCATGCATTTTATGTACTTTTGTAATGTTTTCAGCCGGGATGCTTCATCAATTATCTCATCACATTCTGAGCTGGTTCATACTCTGTGTATTTTAAATACAACTATTCCACATTATTACCTAGTTTTAATCTTTTTGTTGGACACTGATTGTCTCTGCCCATTTTTCCATCTCACCGCATGACCAATGTAGAGATGAAATGTTCTGCTGTTTTCCTGAAGTTCAACGAAAACTTTAAGAAGAGATAGCAGATTTCAGACAAATAGGAAATGGATGCTAATAATGATGGAGCTAAGCTTATAGAAACATTAACATGAAAGCTATATAGGGTGCAGACAAAACATAAGTAAAACAAGCCTTAGGCCATTAGCTTGTCAGGTTGAGTACATTGTTGAGCTCCGTTTGTGGGATAAAACAGAAAATAAGAATGCTTAAATCAAATGGTATTAACTCACATGAACTCTGTAAATCAGCAAAATGCTTTACCTGTCTGAAAATGAATAATCAGTTCTTTTTCCCTTTCTTTTTGGTAGATCACATCCATTTCTTTCGCAAATGTATGCATTACTGTGGCGCAGTGTAAAGTGAACCGTGACAGCTAACAGCATAACAAAGGAGAACAGCAAAACTGAAAACAGGGCAGTAAGAATTTGGTAGGTGGACATGCAGGATAACTAATGGATTGAGAGACAGTATTCAATAGCAGCTTGTAAGGACCCTTTATTCAAATCTGTTTTATCTCACATTTGACTCCGCCTGATTTCTAGATGGCTTTTCGAGGTTTACGCCCAGGGAGCTCCTCCGTTCTCCTTGCTTTTTTGTCTTTTTTTGGTCAGTTTTACCCTAAATTAAAGCCTCTTCTGTTTTAGGCAAGCCAGCTGCTCGGCAATTGTCCAGACTTGTGATCAATCTTCACAAATAAAATGTTCATGGTTTAAATAGAAAGAGGAAACATTCACTTTAAAAAGATTGGGATAGTCAATACTGGCCAGTAATGTCTGGGTTTCAAGACTATGAGAGATGTGCTGCGAAGCTGATGTATTAAAAACACAACGTCTTTGTGCTGACCTGGCAGGGCTAAGACTGTGGCTTTTTTACCTAATTATCAGGTTTTTCCTTGAATTTTAAAGGAGTTTAACAAGTTTGTTGAAAGAAAGGTTTCATTTATACTGCATATTTGAAAGAAATGTTGATTTTTTTATTTAGGAAATTCAAATACTTTAAATGAAGACATTTCTTGTTTGTCAAATAATATTTAATTGACGTATGGAGTGTAACAGACGTGTTTGGGTAGTGCAATGGTTAACACTTCCTCAAAGCTGGAAGCACTTGGGCTTGATTCTCAGTTCACATTGTATGTTTTCCAGATGGGTTTTCTTTGGATTATCTGTTTCCAATCCACTAGTCAGGTGAAAACTATATATTTTAAAACATATTTTTATTTTTTAATGTGAAAATTACCTTAACCTGTTTTCTTTTTCAGATAGAAGATGATAGAGCCCTTCTCTAATTTCATGCTGGAGTGATTGCTGACTCCAAAATTCAGAATGACTGTGTAAGTGGAATGGATGCAATGAGAAAAAAATGCAAAAACAAAAACAGCTAAGATTTAAATAACATACTAATGGGAGGTATACATTTATACTAGAAACACTAGTCCAATGTTGTTTAAAAAGTGCTTGCATGTTCATAATTTTATTTATTGTGATGTGGTTAACAGAATAGAGGACAAGGAAAACAAACACAGTTACCTCTAAACAAGTAAACCCCACCAACTGACACCAAGCTTGACTGTCATCAAACACTCAGAGTAATATATGAGTATTGTGTTGGGTGGTGTTGGTGTTGGGAGTGACATGATTACAGGTCATGGAGTATGTATAGCACATTATTTATAAAAACAGATGAATAAAATGATGTAAAGATGATTAAGAATAATCTGGAAAGATAATTTCTAGCATCTATGCTCTTAATGCAAATAGATAAAGAATACATTAATATAATGGATTAAAACCAGAACTGCTACTTTCATTTTGAGTAGGAACTTGTAGGAAAAACAGCCAAAAGAGGAGATATTATTTTTAATGTCATAAAAAATGCAAAAATAAGTGAAGATTAACAAATTTAGAGATTCATTAAAGTCAACATTCAACTATGTGAGCTGTTTAAACAGGAAAAATCTAGGCAGTAAATGTAGTGACTAAAAGCTTTTTTTTAATTTTATCACTTGAGATAACCCTGGACTGGGAAGATGTCAGTCCATTGCATGTCCCACTCCTGCCTAGACTCACCCTCACATAGAGCCAGTTGGGAATTCCCAGTCATAGTAACACAAATGAGCATTGGGAGGAAATCCTGTGTACATAGAGAAAAACAAGTACACTGAAACACAAATACAGGATTCAAACGTAATGCACCACCATGTTGTCTCAAAACAATTTAATCAAAATTTAACACAATTGGGATGTTTGAAGAAGAAATACTTAAAAACACACATATTGTGTCAGCATATAAAGAAACAGTCTCAAACGAGGTGAACACAGAACTATAGATGATGTGATTAGACCTGCAGAAAAGCTCAAGTATGAGAGTAGATAAAAGTGTGAATAACGGAAAATGCTAGTAATCAGTCTTTTTGATCTTAAAAGGGACAGAATGACTTGGATTATAATAGATGGGAATTTAGTGTACAAGGTTTTGAAACCAACACTCAAGCCTATGCAGTGTAGTACTATTCACTGATCTGCTTCTTATAAATATTTCCATTTTAAGCATAAATAGGATTTACAAGAAAAACAGAGAGTGAGAGATGAAATGGCTTTCAGTATTTAGGGTTTAAGTAATCACCTGAAAATGCACTCAACACTCTGAGAAAGTTAGTTTAGCTTACACCTAAAGGTTGTGATTTCAAATTGATTGAATATGTTATAAAACAAAGCCCTAATTTACTGTAGATAGATAGATAGATAGATAGATAGATAGATAGATAGATAGATAGATAGATAGATAGATAGATAGATAGATAGATAGATAGATAGATAAACACCCTGCCCGGGGTTTGTTTCCTGCCTTGCGCCCTGTGTTGGCTGGGATTGGCTCCAGTAGACCCCCGTGACCCTGCAGTTAGGATATAGCGGGTTGGATAGATAGATAGATAGATAGATAGATAGATAGATAGATAGATAGATAGATAGATAGATAGATAGATAGATAGATAGATAGATAGATAGATGTCTGCATTGGACAAGATGTGTCTTTACAAATAATAGCCCTGTTTTATTTGAAACTAATATTGAGGATAATTTACAATTATTAAATATCAGTATATTTTTTTGAGGTGATTAATTAAATTGTTTAAATAATGCATTCCAGTTTCTGTGTTGGTTGAATGTAGTTGTGTGTGTAAAACATGTAGGAACACCTTGACTTCTCTGTAGACTTAGTTGATATTGCAATGTGACTTTTTAGTGCATTTTAAAGATAAGTTATAGTTATAGCTTCTTATATTCAAGTGCATAGGTTACTACACCACTAGGCCTTGAAAGTTGCTCCATATTCCTTATCATCTGTCATTTTTATCCATGCTGACTTTTGCATTCCATACCATACTAGGACTATCCAAAAACTGTGATATGCATAGTTTAACATCTTGACCTCAGAGTCTTCCATATTAGTTTGATTGATATGACAAAGTCCATCAATCCTGATTGTGGCTTCACAAGGAATCATGCTATTGGCACCCTTATTTTGTATAATTTTTAATGTATAAGCTTCAAGTTCTATGGAGATTATGTTGTTATGGAAATACAGTATAGCAAAGATTTTGCTTGCCCTGTGGTAGGGTGGCGCTCTATTGGTTTCTGTCTTGTTTCTTATGCTGCCACGATACACAATGAATTCCAATGAGCGAAAAAGTGAATACAGAATGGTTATCCTGTTGAAGTTAAACATGCCTGTATGAACCTCAGAATCTGATTTTGTGAATAATTTAGTTCCTGCTTCTCATGTTTCTTTTTTTTCTTTCAGCTGCTCCTGTTAGGGATTGCCACAGCGGATCATCTTTTTCCATATCTTCCTGTCCTTTGCCTCTTGTTCTGTGACACCCATCACCTGCATGTCGTCTCTCACCACATCCATAAACCTTCTCTTGGGCTTTCCTCCTCCCTGGCAGCTCTATCCTTAACATCCTTCTCCCAATATACCCAGCATCTCTCGTCTGCACATGTCCAAACCAACACAATGTCACCTCTCTGATTTTGTCTCCCAACCGTCCAACCTGAGCAGACCCTCTAATGTACTCATTTCTAATCCTATCCATCCTTGTCACACCCAGTACAAATCTTAGCATCTTTAACTCTGCTACCTCGAGCTCTGTCTCCTGCTTTCTGATCAGTGCCACCGACTCCAGCCCATATAACATAGCTGGTCTCACTACTGTCCTGAGGACCGTCCCTTTCACTCTTGCTGATACCCGTCTGTCACAAATTACTCCTGACACTCTTCTCCACCCATTCCACCCTGCCTGCACACTCTTTTTCACCTCTCTTCCACAATCCCCATTACTCTGTACTGTTGATCCCAAGTATTTCAACTCCTCCACCTTCGCCAACTCTACTCATTACATCCTCAACCTTCCACTGACCTCCCTCTCATTTACACACATGTATTCTGTCTTGTTCCAAAATCATTTGCTGTTGTAGTGATAGGCTCTTAAAGAATCCAGTAGTCAAATTCAGTGCAGCAAGGTGGAAATTATTCCTGTATGAAAAAAAACACACATCTCGAGTGATTTGGATGAAACATTTTCAGATGTACAACAGGCTGTCTAAGTTTGTCAGGTATTCATGCGCATATAGTAATCAGAGATTACTAGGGCCCAGTTGAAAAAATTAATTGGAAAATCACTCTCATTTGTCCCCAGGAAAGCTAAGAGATTTTTAGCTAATTGTTATAACTTATTTAAATTAGTTTTTAAGAAATTACTGTTTTGGTTGAAGTGAAAACAGTAACACAAAAATCTTCATGAACAAGTAGACATTCTGTGAACTAACAAGTGTCTTTTAAAAACAACATTTGTGGATGATCCACTGTTACAAAAACACATTCTCGTGCAGCTTAATGCCTCATCTTAAACATGGCTTACATACTCTTGTTGCTCTCTGTTCCCTTTTATTTTTCTCTAATTGACATTTGTCTTTTTGTGTTTTACAAATTAGTCTAATATAATAATTTACGTGTGATACAAAAAATAAAGTGTATGCGAAACAAAATAATAAAAGTTCAAAGTTTATTGTCATGTGCACAGTAAGTAAACACGTTTCCCTGTACAATGAAATTTTTTCTTTGCTGTCCACACCAAATGACAAAACCAACGTATAAAGATAAACATAAATAATTAAGTAGCAAATAGATAATAAGTAACAGAGGCAGTATATAGTATAAAAACAGAATAGAAATATAAAATGTAATGTACACTTAGGTGTTTGATGGACAAGTCAAATACAGTTGAGTGAGGCAGATAGAATGAGGTGACCATGGTTTTAAAATCCAGTCAGTGAAATTAGTAATTCACCAGATACCATATTAGTAATTCACCAGGTTTTAATAATTAGTAATTCACCAGATACCATATTCTTTTATACTGTGTTAAATAGTACACATCTTAGCATTTAGTTAGTAAACAGATTTTAGAAGATGAGGAACACATCATTTGCATTAATTTATAGTCTCTAATTCTATATTTACTCATCTGTCAATTCTGATTGACTGTTGCTGAAAATGTGGGTTCTTTAGGGCCACCTAGAGGAAATCTTTTGAAGTGCAGCTTGTCACCCCACGGCTGGTCAAAAGTCATTTCTTCCACCAGCTTAATCCATTTCAGGATTGCAGAGGCCACAGAAAATCCTAGCAGAATCCAGTGCAATGGAGAAGCCAGTCACTGATTAGTCAGCAGTCATCTCATGGCACGCTCATGCACTCACCAACACTTACTCATATAACACCAATTTAGAGTCATTAGTTTACCTAATCCGCATGCAAGAGGAAGGAAAACCAAAGTAACAATAATAATAATGAATTAATTACATTGTTATAACTCTTTTCTAGCTACTTAAAGGACTTTACAAAGATAGAGGGGAGCCACTTTGACCACCACAAATGTGCAGAATCCACCTGAATGATGTGACAGCAGACATTTTAGCACAAGTATGCTCAAAAGATATTAGTTATTAGGTAGTGAAGGGGTGAACCAGATAGGTAATTAACAAAGACAAAGGATGGGTAGGAAGTCAGAATAGATGAGGCTGTGATGGGCAATTTAGCCAGGACATTGGCGTTCACCCTACTTTTTTTGAAGGATGCCCAGGGATCTTTTATGAGCACAGAGAGACAGAACCTTGGCATTATGGCTCATCCAAAGGACAACGCAAATTTTTACAGCACAGTGACTATAACGGCTTTGGTATCACAGATTGCAAGGTAAACTTCTCCTGCTGGTCACACCAAAACCTATCCCAGTATCCAGAAGAAGCCCACATATACTTTGGAAGAATTGGCAAATTGTACAGGAAGTGACTGGTCCAAGGACTCTGTGAGTGCTGCCAAGGTCAAAAGAAGAATACAGCCTGCAGCCAGAAATAAATGTTATCATTTTAAAAAACACTGTTTCAGAGAGTAGACGTTTTAATGACTCTTGCTATTGTATTGATTAGATGTATTTTACAGCCATACTATATTTACAGAAAATATACTTATTTTGGAACAGCAGATTTCACCAGAGCAATGCTTTCTTGCCTATAGCTGCATCTTCCCACATCTGATAGATAGATAGATAGATAGATAGATAGATAGATAGATAGATAGATAGATACTTTATTAATCCCAAGGGGTAATTCACATAATCCAGCAGCAGTATACTGATACAAAAAACAATATTAAATTAAATAGTAATAAAAATGAAAAAAATAAAAATAAAAAAGCAGACAATAACTGAGTAATGTTAGCATTTACTCCCCCGGGTGGAATTGAAGAGTCACATAGTGTAGGGGAGGAATGATCTCCTCAGCATGTCAGTGGAGTAGGACAGTGACAAAAGTCTGTCACTGAAGCTACTCCTCTGCCTGGAAATGACACTGTTCAGTGGATGCAGTGGATTCTTCATGATCATGTATGTATGACCTTAAAAGTTTTCAACAACAGAGCCAAATAATGCCTGACTGATTGTCTGCTAAACTACTTTTTTTGGCAGGGAAACCTATCACATTTCTTAAGCCAATATCCTCTTTCAGAATCCCAAGTAACTAATTATTCTATGACATATGAATAGGCTTTCTAGGGTAACAGCATTTATTGTAGTTTGTTGTGACTTTCTTATAAGGACAAATTCCTTCAGTGATGGTCTTAATACCGCAAACATATTATCATAAATTAAATAGGTAAGCAAAAAGAATAAAAAAATGAACTTCTTTCTGATTTAGGTTTAGATTTAGATTTCTAGGGAAGCGTGATAAGCCAAGAGTATGAGGTGAAGGTGGTATTAATGAGTTCAGTTTTGAAAAAATTTAAATCAGAGCAGAATATAATAAGTAATGTAATAGAAAGGAGCAAGTGAGGAATTTGGGAAAAGGTAAAGAAGACAGATGCAGAGAAGCGTTAACTATTGGGTTTGAGTGTTTGAAATTTTAATGAGTGTAGTTGGGTGTTTTCCAGATTCCCAAAATTGAACCAGCAACTACATTGGCAAGGTAGGATCCAGCAAAAGTCCATCGAATAACAGAAAAAAATCCACAGTACAATAAAAAATACTGTACATTAAAAAAAGTTTAGCGAAAATTCAAAGAAGGACAAATAAAGTAAAATTTAGGAAAATGTTTTTACATCCTCAAAATAAAAAAGGAGAAAAGGAAAAACATTACTTTCAATGTTGCAATGTTAGATTTCTTGTTATATTGAATTCTTAAAGTTTCGCTATTCTTCTATAGTACACTTACTAAACAAACTATTCAAAGGATTAGGAGGATTAAGATTAAGAGGTGATATGATTGAAGTGTTAAAATTATGAAGGGAATCAGTACAGTGGATCGAGACTGTTATTTTAAAATGAGTTCATCAAGAACACGGGGACACAATTGGAAACTTGTTCAGGGTAAATTTCGTGTAAACATTAAGAAGTTTTTGTTCACACAGAGAACCATAGACACTTGGAATATGCTACCAAGTAGTGTGTCAGACAGTAGGACTTTAGGGACTTTCAAAACTCGACTAGATGATTTTTATAAGAATTAACTGGATTGGACTGGCGAGCTTTGATGGGCTTAATGTTCTGTTCTTGTTTAGATTGTTCTTTTCTAATGTTCTAGCACTATACTAATACTATTTCAACAGGTTTCACTTCCACTGCCCAAAGGAATCTTACTATGGTGTGTTTTTCAACAATAGAGCAATCCCATAGTGGAGCATTCACGTTCATTTTACCTTGGCTTCAACTAGACTAACTAACAGCAGAGCAATGCACTGTGTGTGTTCAGAACTACCGAGAAGCCATCGAGAACGTGTTATATTGCATCAGTTTCTATCTATTGCAGTTATCATGTACTTTTCAAATTGTGTTTACTTTTTGATTTACCTTCGTATTTACTCTAAATTACCATATCTGATTTATTCAAGTCATTTTTGTGGAACAAACTGAAGCAACAGATTTAGGTGAGTCCAACAAATTATCCAACAAGCTAGCTCCTCTTGTTGTTTCAATTATTCACTCGTCACTTTCCATCGAAATTGTTCACCAGTCTATGAAAACTGCAGTGATTCACCCCTTTACTGAAAAAACCTAGGGTTGAGCCTACTGACTTTAATAATTTTCGACCAATTTCTAATCTTCCTTTTATTTCAAAGGTTCTTGAAAAAACTGTGGCTTCCCAACTACATCAGCATTTATCTGCTAACAGTTTATACGAACCATTCCAGTCAGGCTTTCGACGGTTTCACAGCACTGAGACGGCACTAATTAAGATCACTAATGATCTTTTAGTGGCTGCAGACTCAGGCCTAATCACAATCCTTGTTCTTCTTGACCTCAGTGCTGCATTTGACACTGTTTGTCACTCCACCTTACTAAAAAGGTTATCTGCACTAGGTATTTCTCACATTCCGTTAACTTGGTTTAAGTCATATCTTACAGACAGAACTCAATTCATTCAGCTGGACACATGTACCTCTACTCCTACTCCTGTAGTATCTGGGGTTCCTCAGGGTTCTGTCCTTGGCCCCCTGCTGTTTATCATTTATCTGCTTCCTTTGGGTGTCATTTTTCGTAAATGGAAGATAAACTTTCATTGTTACGCAGATGATACCCAGTTATATATCTCAACTTCACCATCTGCATCGCTTCCACCATCCTCACTTACTGATTGCCTTGCTGAGATCAAGTCTTGGTTCTCTTCTAACTTCTTGCAGTTGAACTCTAATAAAACTGAGGTGCTTCTTATGGGCATGACATCTGCAATAGCGAAGGCATCAAAGATCTCAATATTAATAGACAACACATCTGTTACCTGTACAGATCAGATAAAAAGCCTTGGTGTAATTCTGGACAGCACGTTGTCTTTTCAGTCTCACATTAGTTCTGTTACTCGAGCAGCTTACTTCCACCTGCGTAACATTTATCGCCTGCGTCCATTTTTGTCAAATCACTCTACTGCCATTTTAGTTAACGGTTTGGTCACCTCCCGCCTGGACTATTGCAACTCACTTCTCTTTGGTCTGCCGCAAAAGTTACTACATAAACTTCAACTTGTTCAAAATTCGGCTGCTCGTATAATTACTAAAACACCCTATTCTGATCACATTACACCTGTTATTTAGCAGCTTCATTGGCTGCCAATAAAGTTTAGGGTCAACTACAAAATTTTAGTCCTTACATACAGTATAAGGCTATTCATAATCTTGCCCCTACATATCTCTCACAGCTCCTACAAGTCATTAAACCCTCTCATATGCTCAGATCCTCTTCTTCCATCAACTTAAATAATCCACCAGCACGTCTTGTCACGATGGGATATCGAGCATTTAGCAGATCGGCACCTTCCTTATGGAACTCATTACCTGCTTATCTTAGGAATATGACTATCCTTCACCAATTTCAGGCTAATCTTAAAACTCATCTGTTCAAAATTGCTTATTCACTGTAATTGTTACTGATGTTTTATTTGGATTTTAATTTTTTTAGCCATTGAATGTTTATTTTTTTTATCTGATTGTACAATGACCTTGAGTTTTTTGAAAGGCGCTTCAAATAAAATGTATTATTATTATTATTATTATTTTTGAGTACAGAATCAGAAGTACTATAGCATAATATGTCATATCATTGTGCACCCACTTGGCTAGCAATAAATGTTGCCTGAAACAACATGGCTGCACCCAACACAATAATGCACAGAGTTATGCCTCTCAAAAAGTAATAAAAAAAATTATGTGAAACTAGAAAAAATAAAAAATGCAAAATTCAACTATCATGAAATAGGAGTTTCTGAAAGGTGAAGCTATTAAATAAGAATACAAACCAGTACATAGACTTCTGAGTCCTGACAGTAAGCAGAAAGGTTCTTGACAAACCTCAAATCTTTCAGTCAGTTGTTTCAGTGTAAAGAAATTTTAACTCTTAAAGATATCTATCTTTTATTGATCCACACCTCTACGCTCTTCCTCTTTGAACATTAATGACTTGGCCTTACATACCTACTGCAGAAACAGGTCAAGCATTACTGCATTTGCAACATTTAAAAGTGATTTCAAATGGGTTCTGTCCTCCAGTGGTCTCCAAAAAACCATAACGAAGCAAAACAAAAAGTTGTCCTTTAGGCCACATGATTTGTATGTCTTCTACATTATGCTTGGATATGTACATTTTCCTCCACAGACTCCAGTTTTTCTTCCATTTCTTAAAGATGTGTCAATTATATTAACTGGCAGTCCTAACTTGGCTAAATGTAAATTGGTTCCTGTGTCCAGTGTTTTCCAGACTTCAGATTCCCACCACCCTGTACTGGTTGGGTGAGTTACAGCCTGGATGAATGGATGAGGTAAAACAAACTTTCAAACAGATGTGTCAAAAAGAAAGGTTAGTGAAATTATGAAGGTTTCTTGCATAATGTATGACAATAAAAAATTCAACTATTGTTCATTACCAAGACAAATAAATGAAGAATTTATTATGTGCTTATGTAAAATTAATTAATAGCCAGGAAGCGCACCAGAAACGGAGCAATTGCAACTGGACCATAGCAATCAACCATTCAATACATTCAGTACTATAACCAAAATTGTCTCTATTATGTAAATAAAAGTTACTTTCTGAAATATGGTTTAATAGTATTTTACATTTTTATTTATATTTATACTGTATTCCTTAGGGATTTTATTTAATGCTTACTTGATAACATCATATACTTCAAATTCTTCAACCATATATTTATGCTGCAAAACTCATGTCTCAGTTTGGATTGAGATTTGAGGACTGTGCTGGCCATTGGATTAAATGGAAGTAATTATCATGATCGTGGAAACAGTTTGAGATGATGCATGATTTGACACATAGCAAATTATCCTTCTAGAAGTATCTATTATAAAAAAGTGACATCAATGGATCCACATGATCAAGAACAATTATTAGGTATACCATAGTGCTCAAATGGCACTCAAACAGAATTAAGAGGCACAATGTAAAATAAGGTAACATTCCACACATTATTACGCAAAAACCATGGATAGATGGATCTGTAGATTGGTACTGTTTGCACCAAATTCTCTCCCAAAATTTTTCTAGTCTTCAGTCATTTAGTTTTGGTGACCACATGACCACTGGACCTCTGCTTACTGTTTTGTTATCCCTTTCATTTCAACTGACATGCAGTTCATTCTGAGTTACCCTTCCTCACTTGAGATTTTAAAAGTATTTAGGGGATTTCTGTTAGTTGCAGTGATTTGCCGCCATGTACACACTGAGCCTACTATATATTGTATCAGATTACCCTGTCTCTTTGTGACGTGCAGACTATGAATACAGAGAAAGCCCAGGAGATAGATTTGAGAGCTCTAGTTGCCTTAAAAATGTTTTCTCTTTTCTTCAGGAATGGACTAGAATTTGCTGCAAAATGGACAGACATAGGAGGGTCAAAGAAGTATCCAGAAAGAAGTCATATCTCAGAAGATCAACATTATAGCATTCCGCGACAAACCTTTCTGAGACATGACCCAAGAGAGTTCTTTAAAATGAGCAACCAGAACTGGCAAGATCAGTTCACCTCCAGCTGACTCAGAAGAAACTCTGTTTGTTTACACGGATCCAGACCATGAAGACTTGGGCAGAGTGCATATTGTACAGTATATCGAAAGAAAAGACTGTAAAAAAATCCATAGTGACAGCTTGAAAGACTACAAGAAGTTCAGTAGGCTTACCCACTCTCCTTCTTTGCCCTGGTGAGGTCTTGTCCAACTCCAAACTTACCTGGCTTTGGTGCAGATGCCTCCTTTTAATGTCCACCTCAGATGTACTTTTGACATATCAAATGTTTAGCCAGAAACTTAGCCAGACATCCTAAAGGTACCTCCCCAAATCTCCACCATCAAGCCTAGTGGTACTTTACAGAGCTACCAGTCCAAATTATAATTCTCAGGCAGCCACATGAAGATGTAACACAGGGGTGCTGGCAGGAAGGTGTAGCACTTTCCATGGTGTGAGGGAATACATTGCCATTATTAGTGTCCCTGCCCTGTCTATATGTTATTGCAGCTTCTCACCTAGGAAAGGTACCAGCAACCATCCTAGATGGGTCACCACTCATTATATTTAAGCTTATTATCATGAGAACAGAGAAATTGTTATTTGTATTTCTAACCAACATGCATCATACAGCAACTCTGTTTCAAAACTGAATACACGAGACAGCATATGTAGGTATTTCCTTTATTTCCTTTCCTTTATTTTTTTGCCTGTATACACTGAATATTTTCTAATCTGTATGAATTACTGAATGGATATTTTCGAGATTTTTTTTCCCTCAAATTTTTTTGAAGAACATTTTGGCTTTGTTGAATTTAATTCCTTCCCTAGGCATTCTAACCAGGACAGGTTAACTGGTAGCCTTTAAAAGGCATAGAGATTTTAAGACTGTGTGTATGTGTGTGTCTATGTTTGTGTGTAAATATTCCCTGTAATGGGCTCAGACCTTCTTGCTTTATGGTCAGTGTTTCTTGCTCATTAGTATGTCAGTAAGTTTGAATCTCCTGACTCCAACTCCCCAAATGAAGTGAGATGTCTCCTTTTATCTTGCATCCAGGTGCACTTCCGTGCCATAGCATCAGATGATGGAAGCACTTCCAGGTCACACAGATGCTTCCCATAATAGGGATGACCTGTCCTGACAGTACCCCTTGGAAACACCAAAGAATCCCAATGGGGTTGCCCTTCCATACTACAAATCCCAGGCACCCCTGCAGATGTTCACACTGGGACTTGGTCAGAGGAGCACAGCCACCTCTTGTTCTAGGGGACAAATTAGTTGTTCATTAATTGTTTCTTCTGAATGGGATAGAAATGTAGGTTGTGCCTCTATTCTTGCACTCCTTCCATTACAGCATCCCAGCCAGGTAGGGAGTTTTCCTAACACCAATCGAGAACATCGGTTCACCCACTCCTGCAAGTTCAATATATTACATGCAAGGAATATGCAACAAAGTATTAAATATGACTGCTTTAATATACCCAACATTGTTGTGCCACATACATTATGTTGCAACTGACTCTGCCCCTTCCTGTTCCTGTCTATATAAGCCCTGGCTTCCTGGAATGTGGAGTCATTTTGGCAAGAGTAACCTACTGGATGGAGCTTCAGACCAACCCTGACCTACTGTATGGCTACTTTACTTCTATATTGTGTAGCCCAGAGACAACACACAACACTGCCTAAGGAGTGGTGTTTTTTGTTTATTTTGTTTGTATGTTAAATAAGACAACCCATATATACACAAAAAGGTACACAAAAATAAATGTAAATTGGAAAAAAACTTTTTTTTTGAATAATTTTTAATTACTGAAACTTTAGTCTCCTTCAAAGTACTCTCCATGTGAATGAATGCACTCATCCCAACAGTTTTCTCACTGGAAACATTTTTGGAATTGCTGAAGAAGAACATTGTCCAATGCCTGCAGAGATTTTTCTTTGACTTCCTCCAACGTACAAAAACGCTTTCCTTTGAGTTTTTTTTTTTTCATATGTGGGAACAAGAAAAAGTCGCATGGAGCAAAGATCAGGCGAGTAGGGAAGGTGGCAAGAACTCCAAGATGCACAAGTCAATTCAGAAAGCTCTTCAGTAGTCCAACGACGATCTCTGTAAATTGCATTGAGAACATTTTCAAGATTTTCGACATTCCTAATTGTGTAAGGTCGGCCAGATCTTGGTTGGTCTTCAGGTGAAATTTCCCTTCGTCTGAAACTCGAAAACCACTCGTAGACCTGTGTTTTACTTAAAGCTTCTCTTTAAAAGCAGTTTCAAGCATCAGTTTCAGCAACTGTTTTCCCTAAGAGAAAACAAAATTTAACGCAGACTCGCTGTTCTTTATGATCACCCATCACAAAAATCACAGAACACGTTTAATAAGCAGCAAGAAAAACTGACACGGAATGCCGTACGAACAATACACAGCGCAGCCACTTGGCAGACGGCCACAGAATACTTACTGTAAGTATACACCTAGCAGCGAAATTTGCAACTACGTCTAGAAGTATGCTATACCTAGTGGCAAAATTCGCAGCTAAGGCTTGATCGTGCTCCCGGTACTATTATTTTTGGGTACCTCCACGTATAAATATAGTCACACATGTGTGCATGAGAGGCAGTTAAAGGGCTCAAATGAGGGTAATTCCACACCAGACCAGGGTGTGGCAGAGTGCACTAACCCTTTTTCTCTTTCCTCTGCAGACCAGTTAAGGGAAATATATATATATATATATATATATATATATATATATATATATATATATATATATATATATATATATATATATATATATATATATATGTGTGTGTGTGTGTTTGTGTGTGTATGTATATATTTATTAGCACTGTTCATTTATTCTAATATTCATTTTTCAAACCTGTTCTTTCCAAAATGGATTAAGGGTAATATTCTAGCATATACTGTTAGTGCCATTGTCAAAGTAGCAGTAAACCAAGCAATAAATGTCAGGTAATCACGGATCTCACTGACTCAAAAGCCTCACACACTTTTTTCAGATTAATCTAGAGTCAAACATTCAGCTGACACACACATCTTTGGGAAATATGTGATAGTGAAAGAAAAAAAATAGTTTTATATAAGCTGACACAGCAAATATGCAAACATTATACCAATATGTGAGGCAGTAACGTTTACTAATGTGTTACTTATTATATTCAGTATGATAAATAACTTTAATATGTCCCAAAAAAATTTAAAAAATATGTAGCTAATAAAGCACACCACAGTGCCAATACAGAATATTGTATTTTACACAGTGGCTCTCCACAAATAAGAAGCTAATAAGTACTTAATAATGCAGTCACTAATCTACTGAGTTGTCTGTTTTTTTCTTGGTTTTATTATTATTGCTCACATTTCATGTTCAGAATACACTTTTGTTCCCTTTTATGCAGCCTAGAATACAAACCATTTCTGAAGAATTGGCCATCATTTTCAGCCTGGGAATCAGTGCAGATTATCTCTTCATTCTGCCAGCTGGTTGCCTATTATCAAGTGTATAGCATACAGTATGCAATGAATAGCTGCTCCTCAGAGTCTGATCTAATAGCAGTTAAGCAGGCATCAAAAAAGCTATGGGTGGCACACTGGTACAGTGGTTAAAGCTGCTACTCACAGCTCCATAGCCCTGTGTTCAAATCCAAGGCACTGTCTGTATGGAGTTTGCACATTCTCCCCATGTCTACTGGTTTTTGTCAGTGTATTTTCACTTATTTGTAAAGAATTGCACATTTTATGACTTGGCATCTCTAAAATGGGTCAGTGTGGATATATGAGCATGCCCTGTGATGTACTAATGTCTCAATGCTGCCACAGCGGGCAGCAACTATCTAAAGGAATATATGGGTTTGTAAAATGGATGAATGACTAACTATGTATTCTCAACTGACATAATTTAATTTTTGTGTTCTTAATTGACATAATTGAATTGTACGTTATTACATTAATACATTTATATTTATTGTACATGGACAATAAAGAAATACTGCTTGAAAATGAGTGTACTTTTTGCAGACATGGTTAATCTTCAAGGTATTAGCAGCAAGAAATGAATACAACAAATTGTGCTAGTATGTCACATTATGTTATGCAAAAAAAGTATTTACGACTACCAAAGATTAAACAGAAAATAGACAATGCCAGCACTTGTGACCAACAAAGAGCATCTTTCTATAAAAGCATGTATCATTGGTGGGGTATATCAAGTGGCAGATTTAAATGCACTAAAATATAAATCTCATCCTTTAACAGGCAGGATTGATCTATCGGATTTTTTTTTTTAAAGCACTAAAAAATAACTGCAGTAGTACATGCACATTTTGGGAATCTGGAGTTCTTAAATAGGATTATATCTTTTTCTTTTATAGGGAGAGTCTCTCCTTTATTTGCAATGCTCAGAACATAAAAATCTGCAACCACTCCCCCTTAAATTACTTCAGCAATTGACATGCACAATCCACCCGACAATAAATGAGTGAAAATACCCAAAAAACACCTAAATAATCTGAAACAGTAGAGAATCCTGACTGCCCTTATCTTAGAGATGTGTGGCTGGTTGATTCGAGGACCGATAATGTGAAGGTTTAGGTTAGCATGTGCTGATCTTAAAGGGCTCCAATAGATATATGTTATCATTCAGCGAATTTCTGCTTTTAATTAGACTTCTAATTCAATTAAACATGCCAGTCTTTCACTGCTTTACTGTATATCTTTACTACGTCAACCCAAAAAGAGAGAATAGGGTATAGATAAATCATAAAGTCCATCAAGCAATAGCAAAATGAAGCTAATTATATAATACCAGTAACGGCGCACTGCAGAATACACTTGACTTGAGCAGTCCTAGTTTTCAGACACTTTCTCTGTTTCTGTTTACCATTCATGTGCTCAGAGGTTGATGCGCCTGCTGCTTCCTGAGCAGCTCGTCTTTACTCCACCCTAGCGGCCCGCTGCTTCTCTTCTTTCGTTGGCATCTTTTCGTGATAAAACTGCTTAAGTCAGTGTTTGTGTTGCAATTACTTAGTACGTTTTCTTTAATTTTTCACTTAAGTCTTCAATCTGCCTCAAGAATGATTTAAGATATGAAGAGGTAGGGGAAGTGATGGCGAAGGTGGTAGGGATGAGAACGGTGCCCGTACGCATGCACCGCATGGCCGACCTGCTGGCTGCTGCTGAGAGTTGATTCTACAATAAATTAAAATAAAAATAATAAAACTCATAACCTTGGAGGTCATTCATCACCCCGAAAGCTGATAGTAGACGTCATGTAGTACTGTATATGTGTACCAAATTTCAGGTCAATAGGTCAAACAGTTTGCAAGCTACAGGTGATTAAAAATCCTGGACAGACAAACGAACAGCCACGGTAACATATTATATATAAAGATATATATGCAGTCACATTTAAAATTTGGGAAAAATGTTATATATATATATATATATATATATATATATATATATATATATATATATATATATATATATATATATAACATTTTCCCCACATTTTAAGTGAGAGACTGATATTGTTAATGGTAGCACAGCTGGCAGTACTTCACTTTAAATGTTTTCTCCATGTCTGTTTGGGTTTCCTTCGATATTCCCATGGCATTCATGTTAAGTTGATTGGCTCCTCTAAACTGGCACTCTACACTCTTAACAGTAATAGTTCTTTAATGGTATTTTACAGTTCATATAGGATTGTGTGGTTCTGTGTAGAACTATCGGTTGACAAAGTACCATTTCATACTGGGAAGGATTCTTTGCATAAATGTTGGTTCTTTGTGCTTTGAAAAAAATTCAGATATGTAGAAAATAAATCTTTAATGTATGGTAGGCTACCTAGCAGGACACTAATAGATTAAGAAAATCCAAATTTAGCCTGTGTTACTGCGGGCAATATTGTGACTCATTGGTATCTCAAAAATCTGTTCACATCTGTTCATAGATGTTTGCTGTATGGCTCCTGTTATGGATATAAATAAATAAAGATTCTTTCTGGAACTTTCATGTGCAGGAATCTTCTGGGAACCAAAAATTGTTCCCCTATGGCATCACTCTAAAGAACCAGTTTTGCACCTTTATTTTTAGAAGTGTAAGAAAAAGTGTGGTTCAGAGGACTGGCATGATGTTCTGGGTGAGTTTCTGTTCTGTTTTCTTTGCTGCCTGATTAGACACCAGCTATGTGTGAACCTGTATGGAAAAATAGTGTTTCCAGAGAACAGATGTCAGTTTCAGTGTCAACATGAACTCTTTTATACAGTACTGTATCTAGAATATTTAAAACACTTCAGATAAATCATTCTGAATTGTTAGGACTAGATTCACAATATACTTAGAAAAGACTTTAAAATTAAAATGTCCTTTATTATCAAAGGGCTGGGTTTTAACAATTCCTGTGAAGAGAAACAAAACACAACATATTGTACATATACCTAGGAGCCATAATGGTTAGTCCTGCCTTTGAGAGTCTGACGTTTATTTCTGGCCCAGACATTGCCTTTGTGGAGTTTCCTGCCCCAAATCTTTGCAAGCTATGTGACAAATTTAAATCTGTAATGTGATTGTGTGCTTGAGTGCGCCCTGCAATCATTTGGTTCTAATTCCAGGGTTAGTTCCCGTCTT
This sequence comes from Polypterus senegalus, assembly GCF_016835505.1. Taxonomy (NCBI): domain Eukaryota; kingdom Metazoa; phylum Chordata; class Cladistia; order Polypteriformes; family Polypteridae; genus Polypterus; species Polypterus senegalus. Next base: position 266,581,715 of record NC_053155.1, read on the forward strand.
TCACGCAGAGACTGAGCAGGTTCAGTCAATCGATGGATGGGTGGCTTCAGTGCTGATAACAACGGTGGGTATTTGAACTACTTTTTGCAGTTTACAACTGTAATAACAGCAGGCTGGAAGAAAATATACACTTCACTTCCCAATATGGCCAACAGTGGACAAAATTAAAAAATAAGAATGAATAATTAATTACCATCTTTAAACTTCACCTGTTTTTCATCATTTTAGCACGAAAAATTATCTGTGGTGTAAGTAAATTTAAGCACAGCACTTGAAATCCAATAAAATGTGCAATTTTACAATTTTAACATAAGCCTTGTACTTCTTCAAAGCTACAGAAGTGAAGACCCACATTTTAATAATTGGAATAAAAACAGTGGATCCTAGCTGTTACAGTAAAGTACATTTTTCCACAAGAACACAGGGACACAGCTGGAAACGTCTTCACACTAAGAGCCAATAACACATGGAGTAAACTACCAGGTACGGTGGAGAGCAGGACTTTAGGACCTTCAGACCTTGACTTGATTTTACTTTGGAGTATCTAATATTCTGGGTGGTGCAGTGGTAGCGCTGCTGCCTCGCAGTTAGGAGACCTGAGTTCACTTCCCGGGTCCTCCCTGCATGGAGTTTGCATGTTCTCCCCGTGTCTGCGTGGGTTTCCTCCAGGTACTCTGGTTTCTTCCCACAGTCCAAAGACATGCAGGTTAGGTTCATTGGCAATTCTAAATTGTCCTTGGTGTGTGGGTGTCCTGCAGTAGGCTGGCACCCTGCCTGTAGTTTGTTTCCTGCCTTGCGCCCTGTGTTGGCTGGGATTGGCTCCAGCGGACCCCCGTGACCCTGTGTTAGGATATAGTGGGTTGGATAATGGATGAATGTGTGGTATCTAATAACATTTTTAAAATCATTTAATCGACTTTTTTGTCAGTGGAAGGCTGAAGCCTATTTTACACATTTTCTTGTCTCTTTTATATTTGCCTGCAATTACAGTAGATGAACTATTTTTAAAAAAGTATTTTAAATTTGAGTCCTGTGTGCAATTGACTATTTAATTGTTACTATTATCATTTATGGCTTTGATTATTTGAGCCACTTCTATTACTTTTTCAGCATCTTTAAAAATGTTGAATTTTCACATTAACTGTTTGCTTATTGATTTTTCCTGATTTTATGTACTGTATATATATATATATATATATATATATATATATATATATATATATATATATGGGTGGCACAGTGGTAGCGCTGCTGCCTTGCAGTTAGCAGACCTGGGTTCGCTTCCTGGGTCCTCCCTGCGTGGAGTTTGCATGTTCTCCCCATATTTGCGTGGGTTTCCTCCCACAGTCCAAAGACATGCAGGTTAGGTAGATTGGCGATTCTAAATTGGCCCTGGTGTGTGGGTGTGGCTGTGTGTATCCTGTGGTGGGTTGGCACCCTGCCCGGGATTGGTTCCTGCCTTGTGCCCTGGGATTGGCTCCAGCAGACCCCATGACCCTGTGTTCGGATTCAGCGGGTTGGAAAATGGATGGATATATAGGTGTATATATATATGTGATATATATACTAAGAGCATGCTAATCCTAAAATTTAACAAACAAATTTTAAATTATGATGATAATGATGATGATGATGGAGGTGGTGATTATTATTAGTAGAAGTTCTAATCATAATAGAATTTTCCTTTTATAATTCTGTGGTTTCTTTTTATATTTAATTTGTAAGCTAGACAGTATGTTGGTTCCAGCAGACATTTGAAAGACGCATGAGCAGAGTGTAACTGCTAAAGCAATAAATTGAATAAAGATAACTACATTAGAAAAAATAAAACTATAATGTTATGTCATTCATTTTTACTGTGGAGTTCATCTTTAATCAATGTTGCTACTGTCTAAAACAATCTTAATGTATCAAGATTTTTTTTATTGAACTAGTGCCTGTGTTTACTTTAAGGTCAAATGTTTCTTTTAAAAATATATATCCTTTTTAGAATGTTTGTAATTCTGTCTTCATATTGGTCATTATAACAATGAATACAGCAGGTCGAAATAAATATTAAAACTGACTGGAACATAAGCTTTGGATTTCTGTACTACATCTTGTTAACAATGTAGTCAAATAAAGAAGGAACGCTTTTACAACAGGTTGTAAAACTAAGTGTCTGCCAGAAAAACTCAGCATGCTTCCTTTATTTATCATTGCTTAGCCTTCAAACTAAGGATGCATCCATCAGTGTCTACTTAAGTTCAATATCCCAAAATCTTCCGTTGTTGCTTGCATTTCCGAAGCTAATAAAATTTATTAACAGAAATTTCCTGAGAAACCAAGTCAGAATACCTGTAAAATTGTGCATATTGATCAATGACATAACTAGAATGTGATGGACCATAGAGCAAAATAAAAAATAAAAAAATGAAGCCCTCCTCAGGTAAAATTAAATGAAATTTAATTAAAACAGTGACCTCTGTTAATGAGACACATCATGCATTTAAGCTACATAAAAGGTCAATTGTCATAATTAGGCTCTGTGGAGTTGTGCGAATGACAACACCATTAACCTTTTCACTGCAACGTCAAGCAGGCAAGCAAGCATGTTAAGAGTAAAGTGTTGCAACCACACAGTCGCTGTGGGCCCCTCAGCCCCATGGGCACCAGTGCAACTGCCCCACCTGCACTGTCTGTAACTACACCACTGAGACATGTTCCTGTGTTCAGGAAGCTTTAGAGTAAATACATCTTCATCTTTTTAACAACATATACAAAAGACATTTGAGACAAGGGTAAGGAGGACATCAGTTGTTTATTTTAATATGTGATTTAACGTGGAACAGTAGAAGGTGATATGTTGCTTGATGGTTTTGGAAATACAAGAAATGAATTTCACTCTACTCTCTACATGTCACACTACTACTAATACTGTTAATAAAATATGTAACCTGAAATTTTAAAACTCGCTTAATCCCTTGTCAGGCTCACAGCGTATCCCTGCAGCATTTGATGTGGTCTGTCACTGGCATATAATACGCACTCTGTGAATTTAGATTTAAATTTACAGTCAGTGATTTGCATGATGCATTATACAAATCTCCTTTAAATAAACAAATAAACAAATAGGCCTTTTCTGTGAAGATTTTTATGAAACTTACACAAAACAATGAACACAAATACATCAAATATTTTTTTCTAGTTACAAGTAATAATAATAATTATTATTATTAGAATGTGTGTGTGAATGTGATTAAGTCACACAATAGTTTTCAATCCAAATTTAATTTCTTGTTGTCATTTGATTCTACACTCACAGGCATTCGGCAATCCAAGAACCTGTAATGAAAAATGCAGTTGAAGAAAACTGATGGATATGCTGTACAGTTTTAGTTTTTGTTACTGCATTAATTAGGTAATAATGTGATTTTTTTTTTTTTATTGAGGAAAAACTACAAATCCATTAGGAATCACTCTCCAATACTTTGATGACATTTGATTAGTATTTTTTTTGTAGTCTGTCCATCCAAAAGAGGAGTAATCACTATAGTTTAAACTTTTAAAATTACAAAGTAATACTGTAAATTAAAACACAAATTATTATTGGAGTAATATGAGTCATATTTTAAAGATCCAGGTCATTATAGTGCTAGATACCTCTATTAAAATAAAACTTAATTTCACACTAAAGCATCAATCAGCAAAACCAGATGTGCATTACAGTATCTAGTGGACTAAAGACTGAATATCTTCAGTTTAAGAATAGATGCAAATGAAGAAGCAGAATTTGAATTAGATAGATAGATAGATAGATAGATAGATAGATAGATAGATAGATAGATAGATAGATAGATAGATAGATATGCTGTTGTTAATGATGCTACAAATGCCTTTCAAACGTACGTCCTGAAAATGTTTACCCTGCCTTGCCGAGAAAGTGAGCTTCTCAATGGTCACTGCATACGTCAGCTCAATTAGTTATGATTAGGCTCAGCCATTGGTCACTCCCCAAGACTCAGGCCTTTTCACCTTTTGGCCGACGGTCTTTCTGCTCCTCACAGCTTGATGTGTTCAACTGATCTTACACCCCTGCAGCGGTGGCACTGTTTCAGATACAATTCTGAAGTACAACCTGAACAAATTAAAACACTTCATGGAGGATAAAGATTATTAAGATTCTCTTTAGGCCTATTGAAGAAAACGAGGCCCCTTTCACAATATAATATTCTCCTTAACTGGTGATAAATGGGTTACTTTTGCTTATCAGCTCAGTAGGATTCACTGTTTCAATTACTTTGAACGTGTCAGTGAAACGCTTTTCTGTGCTCTGCAGTAAATGTATTTCCTCCTTGCAGTCGTAATATTCAGATCTTTCAGCCTTGCAAAGTGCATGAATGAATAAAGAAAAAGTCCAATAATCATTGACGATATAACATTTCAGTGTCAATTTTTTTTAAAAATACCTTAATGTTCTCTTTGTTTTAATATAAAGAGAATATCTGCAGTAAAGCGCAATAGGATTTGCTCTTTCAGGTGCATTTAAATAGCATGTGTTTGTTTCAATTATAAATCGTTTAAAATCTACTCTGGTTTAAAATACGTCTTTTGTTTTAACAAGCGTCTCTCCCTCGGAGGTTCTGCCAAAAACGCATTCCACAAACTTACATTTTAAAAGCCACGACTAGGAAGAGGGTTGTACGGAACACGTAGATGCCCCATAAGACTGCAAAAATTTTCTGTGCCACGGGTTGACTCTGATTTAACTCCTTTTGGAGATACATAGTGATTTGTGGTGATACACTACCTGTTGTAGAGGATCCCACATTAAACAAAGGTTTATTTATTGATAACAAGAATTTGACGTCTGCAATTTAGAAAATAGAAAGGACACCACATGGCATTTAAGGAGCGAAGCCTATTCTCACAGCTTGTGCCACACAGCAGGAACCAACATTGGACCAGGCGCCAGTGTATTCACATACAATTTTTATGATGTGGACCATTTCCGAGTCTCCGATTGACCCAACATGTTGTGCTAGTTTTGGAAAACCGGAATATCCACAGTAAAGAGCACAGCTAGACAGGAAGAAGGCGCCTCCTGCACGCAAGACTGTGCGGAGGTTCACACCAGTAATGGCGCAATGTCGCTGTCCACCGTGCCGGTCTAAAGCGCCGCGCTGCTCTTACCTGCGGCAGAACGAGATATATCAATTCAAGTAATGTCATCTGAACACGCATGATTATTTAAAGTTAAATTAACTTAAATTGGATAAGTAAAGTGAAGAACCCTGTTAGTTCATTTTTACAGTGACTGGGACTAGTGGCAGGTTTGCAAGAAAACGTGATTTAGGAGTGTCCATGCACACCAAGTGCCATAGCTGACTAAATTATGCAAGAGAACAGCTTGAAATGGATGTATTTCTCTTTGTGTGTAATGTAAACTTAGTTTTGTATTATTATTATTATTATTATTATTATTATTATTATTATTATTATTATTATTATTATTATTGTCGTTGTTGTTATTTTTATTAGTAGTACTAGTAGTATTGCTGCAAAAGCAATACAAATTTTATATAAGAATACTATTAATTTTTAAGAAAAACATATTGCCGAAAAAAAGAAGCCAAAGTTGATTGATTTTTAAATAATGTTTCCAAAATGTCATTAATTTACACTTGTGCATATAGTGAAGAGTGCTTCAACGAGTGTATATTGCATCAAAGCTCTTGACGGTGATACAAATGAGCCTTATTATCGCTCATTAAATTGATGATAATAAAATTTCGAAAAATTCCTAAAGTCTCCATATAGGTGACTGCCCAGCTGGAGTGCAGCTGATGAATACTGATCATGTGAGTATAGTTAGTGGAATAATAAGCACCTGGGCGCATGGATGAGCAGAAGACTGGACTGTTCTATTTATAACTAATTCTATTTTTTGTCAAGGCAATTCATTATTTTAAGTCAATATTTGCCAATTCATGTTCTAGTCGCGATCTGAACATACAAATTTTCATTCAAATTTTGCCTTATCACCCAAAGAAAAACCTATATGACTGCGAGTTTTTAAAACTTTCGACTGCAACACTGAAAACAATACGGAGTAATCTATATATTAATTTAAGAAATAAGCGTTAGGTAACTGTTGCTGATAACTAAAATATAAAGACGTTTTTAATTTTAATTTTGTAATTGTTTATCAAATATGACAAGAGACTGATGTCATTATTGAAAGCAGGTTGTTCAATGCAATTAATAAACTAAAATACCCACGGACACTTTAATGGAAACATCAAAATATCATTTGCGATGAGTATTGAATACAATTTTACGCTGATCTGGCGTATGACTTTTCTTCTTGAATACTGCTTTTAACAATATAAGAATATATTCTTTGAATAGATCATTCAAAATGAGGACCAGATCAGTACGGCATATAGGTGCCTGCATTCTGAAGAGGAACGGGTGGTGAGGCCGTCATGATGTCCAGGCAAACGATGGAACAAGAGATCTGGCAAACGGTGAGTTTCAAGGATAACAATTCATTTGGGTAACAATCAACTCTAACTCAAAAATAACTGATTATTACGTATCGCACCAAACAATTTTAAAGTAAAACAAATAAATATATAGCTAGGTTAAAATTAGTCCAATGCATTTTTGTCAGTAATAACAAAAGTAAAAATCAATGTGCAATGCAGACCTCTGCAAGCCATACTCCTCAAGCTCATCTCTCTCTTGCTCTCTCTTTTCTCAGACTTTGTACTTATAAATCAATGACTGCGATGTTAACAGAATATGGAAGTGTTCTAATAAAAATAACGTTTATTCGGCGTAGCTTTAATCGATAAATTCTCAACCGGGTATAGATTTTATACCTTCTAACAAAAGTAGGTTAAGTGTTCATGTAAATTGACTTTTATCTTCCAGTATATTAAAATGTATGGAAAAAGAAGCAAGCGCTGTCTTCTTGCTTTACTTTACTTCATGACAAATAGATAGATAGATAGATACATAGATAGATAGATAGATAGATTTAAAAAAATCTCTTTTTAACACATTAAACTACCGTCAATAACCTCCAGGGGGCTTGGAAAAGGTCAAAACCATTTACAGATTCCCAATTGGGACTACAAGTGAGGATTACGTCTTGAGTTTGTTACCTAATCTGAGGGTCGTTTCTTGCCTGTCAGTATTAGTTTATGCAGTCAAGATAATGCTTTTAAAATCCCAGCAAGATTCAAAGGTCGATTAGTAAAAGTATGGAGACAAAGAAAAGACGAACATCTGATTATTTAGTATAACTTTGCTCAGCAGGTTTCTAGGAGGGCACGTCTATAAGAACCTTAATCAACATTAATACAAATTTAGCATAGCAGATAAAAATAACTAATACGTTATTGTTGTAACAAAAAAGTCAGAATATTAAAGATGTATTAACCTTTTCCATCGAAAACAAACCCGGTATTCCAAGCCGTTGTTCAATGGACAGCTCAAAGTTCGAGTGGTCTTCTTAGCAACTAACTGGATTTTCTTTTTTCTTCATGTTTTTGTGGAGACATATAATTTAACAATAAGTGAAGTGATTTTTTTCAGAATACGTAAATTCCTCTATTCGATTTTTATGCCATGTCATTTCCTTGTGACATTTTCTACAAAGACACTGTAGATGAAAGTTAAGATTCCTGATTTCTAAAGAGAACAGGTTACAAGTCGGGCTGCTTGAAACAGCTTAAAGGAGCCGCTAGTGACAACACCGTACCTGACACAGGGATATCAGGGCATCCATTTATAATGTTTTTGTATTTTCATTCTTACTAAGTTGATAATAATAATAATAATAATAATAATAATAATAATAATAATAATAATAATAATAATAATAATAATAATACGAGGTTATCTACATAATGATACTGTATGTTTTTGCATTTTATATATATATATAGTAAATATGTATGCTGAACAATCAGGTTTTAAATAAATAAAAAAAATTATAAGGCTGCCTCTCGAAACGTATGTTTACACTTTGAAATAGAACATGATCCTTGTGAACACATGGATTTTTACCATATGCATAAGTTTATAATAGTGTAGTGATATATAACAGAAAAGAGCACAGAAATTATTTTTACGAAAAAAAATCGATACCTTGAATGCTGGATATTTTAGATGACCAAACACTTATATACTGTAAAAACTGATAATGAAACCGCGACTGATAGCCTACTGACACTAGCAATAGCGAATATGGCTCACGTCTGTATTATGAGGTTCTATCGCGTTTGGATCAAATACTCCTTTTTGTCAGGCTACAGCGCACATATGTAGAATCTGTGTGTATTTCAGGGGTTTTAATTATTTTAATGGAGTGAGCATAATGAGTATTATCGTTTAAAAAATGGGTACATAATTATACCTTTCAGTTCCTTTAAGTGCACTGCTTTTTCCATGCAGAACTCACTTCAGACGTATACTGAGGTAATTAATCAAACAAAAAGTGACAACGGAGTTGATATTCTATTCATTAGTTACATTTGAATTAGTCGATCTGGAGCTTTAAAGCTGACACGTTTAAAGCAGTTTCACATGAAATCTTGCATCTGATAAGCAAAGGACTGGGCGTTTTAATTTTAATGCCGTTGTGCGTAACTATAGTATTAATTTCAAAAAGGAGATCAATGAGCAATAAATACAATTTAAAAAAAAACGCGCATATTGGGAGAATGGCATATCTGCAAATCGAAAAATACAGCAGTATTTATACAGATGTCATTTAGACAGACACAAAGGCAGATAGATAGATAGATAGATAGATAGATAGATAGAAAGTAGATAGATAGATAGATAGATAGATAGATAGAACATTGTGAAAATATATCTTCGCCATTTATAGTGAACCCCTGATACTCCGGTTATTGAAACAAGACATGCACATTATTCACAAATTATTTTAAGAATAGGGATGCCTTTCAAATCTGTTTGAAATATTAAGCAGCCAGTGTCAAATCGTCTAGTACGTTTACATTACATCTAGAGTTACGCAAATCTATAGTTAGGTTAGAGACGTTTACACGAACTAACACTACGCATAGCTTACCTTCATTTGCAACAGCTCATAATCCTCCGTGCTATATTGAAATAGTAAATTGCACCACGAGTCTTCTTCTGATGCTAGAAAGATGGTATCGATTGGGGATTCGACCACTTAAACGACTGAATACACGTACTGTACCACTGTAATGCGTTGAATCTCAGTGTTATGCCTGTGCAACAGTGATGCCGAATCAAATAAGTAGGTGTCTATCTAATGCATGTTAATGAGTGTTTAGAAATATGAGCACACGTACTGTACATGAAGAAATTAAGAATAATTAAAAACAGCCCTGTGCAGGTTTCGCAACGAGTGGCAAGTGACATATGGAATTTCAAACTATTCTTCATTTGTGGCCCAAGATATTCGTCGTTATTGTCAGTATTGACAGAATGTAGCAGCACTGGGAAATTTTAGTGAAACTAGTTTGTTTTAGTTTCAGGGTGGTTAAAATCGCTCACGAAAACAGCAGCCCTCAAAACAGCCCATCTCTAAAACGCATTCCATTGTTTACTGGCACATTAAACACTGCTATTCGCTTTGAAGTTTTTGTCTAATGTCTCTAAACTGAAAGAAAATGTTTTCCTATTACTTAATTCAATCATAGCGAAGACGCTTGCTAAAAAGCCCACGGATTTAGCCCAAAGTGTGACAGAGTTCTCTTTGTGTTTGCTTATCCTCTGCTGTCACACACTTTAATTCGCTTCTCTTTATCTGGCATTCAAAACTTTCTACAATGACATTCAATAAGGTCCAGCGGCTGAAAACCTGGTTATTTTTATATATTCTTCCACAGTACCCTGGGGCTTAGGCTTGGTGTTTATTCAGTCGATCTGAATTCCGTTGCCTGCGGCTATTCGATTGTTTCCATGTATTCTAAACCGACGCTAATTTTCTATTAAAAACAATTACTTAAATAAGCGTTGTCACACATATAAATATTTGGCATTCTACTCGATTCCTCTGTGTTGCCTATTAAAGTGAAATAAGTCATATAAATTGTTTACTATTTAACTTTCTAATCTTTGTCAACTATAATGCGATAGATAGATAGATAGATAGAGTGCTATTACAAATAGATAGATAGATAGATAGATAGATAGATAGATAGATAGATAGATAGATAGATAGATAGATAGATAGATAGAACAGACAGACAGACAGACAGACAGATAGATAGATAGATAGATAGATAGATAGATAGATAGATAGATAGATAGATAGATAGATAGATAGTAATAATTTGACAAAAATATGTAGCTTATTTATATTGATTTGTTTACATGGGTATTTTATCACTTTATTAACTGTAGATCTGTACATAATCACTAATACTACTTTTTAACACATATATCATCACATCTTCTTTCTTTCTTTCTTTCTTTCTTTCTTTCTTTCTTTCATTCTTTCCTAAGTCGATTGATAGTTGATGCGTTAGGAAAGGCGTTCAACATTGTAAAGAATAAAATAGTATTACTCTTTCAAACAATAAATGTGTTTAATTTAAAGAAACGCTTTTTTGGAAATCGGGTTATTATCTAAGGAAAAGTTTATACCCAGTCAAACAGACAAACAGTTGAAACAGGGATATAAATTTTCAGCATTACCTCAACATTACTCGGACGATAAATACAAAAAAATTCTTCAATGATGCTCGTGTCGTTGAAAGCTTCATAAACCAGCTATATTGGGTAAACACTGAAAATTAAATATTTTGTAGACAGAACGAAAAACGGGAGAGGAGGAGGAATGAACGCTTGTTACGGCGTGGGTGGGGTTGACAAGAATAGAGTACATTATGCAGTTCATTTAGTTAACAAGTGAAATAAAGGGGAAGCGTGCAGAGTGAATGCCAAGAGAAAAGGCACAAAAAGCCTATTGAGAGCACTCAGCCGCTCATGGCGTAACCATCACATGGCCAAACTATGTCCCGACTATTTAAACCAGACCGCACTCCTCTTTCAGCACCACTCTGCTATCCAACGACTTTGATAACATAGTGAAGCGTCTGGCACAGAAGGGTCTCAGTATCATACAGATATAAACTCCGTGCAGCTTGTGCTAAGATGCCGAGGTCTTTCCTAGTGGATTCCTTGATTCTCAGAGAAGCGAATGACAAGGGCAATGAAAACACCCCGCCGCTCTTTCCGTACGCGGTGCACCCATCGCATCCTCTGCACGGGCTCTCTTCAGGTTCCTGCCACTCCCGAAAATCCGGCCTTCTGTGCGTGTGTCCACTGTGCGTTACGGCCTCCCAGCTTCATCCTTCGCCACCAGCTTTACCTTTACTTAAAGCGTCGTTCCCAACATTTGGCTCTCAGTATTGCCACTCTGCTCTTGCAAGGCAACACACAACGTCAACAGGAGTGAACATTAGCCACGGACCAGGTATCTACCAAGCAGCATATCCCGTACCAGACCCGAGACAGTTTCACTGCATTTCTATTGGTAAGTTTAGAGACTCCCGTCTCAGGAAGTTTTCTTCAAAATGAATAATAATAATAATAATAATAATAATAATAATAATAATAATAATAATAATAATAATAATGGAGAAGAGATACTTTTCATAGTGTTTTGCGTGCTGCTATGATTTTTAATAACATTTGTTTTGGAAATTTTCAATAATCTCGTTGCTCGAGGTGTTTTCTTCATTATGTAAGTGGCTTGTCAATTTCAACTGGTTTCTGTAGATGTATTAAACATTACGGTTTCTAGTCGTGCCAGACTAGACTGTTATTTACTAGACTGCATACAAACGTCTTAATAATTTAGAATTTACATTTTGGATGAGTTGCTGATGGACTGGAGGTTTATGTTTTTGTCTACACAGAAAGCAACTCGAGTCAGTTGCAGAGCAGTAAGCGGATGCGCACGGCGTTCACCAGCACGCAGCTTCTGGAGCTTGAGAGGGAGTTCTCCACCAACATGTACCTTTCCAGATTACGGCGCATCGAAATTGCCACCTATCTGAATCTGTCAGAAAAACAGGTGAAAATATGGTTCCAGAATCGCAGAGTGAAACACAAGAAAGAAGGCAAAAGTAGCTCACACAGAGCAGGGCCGCATGGCTGCAAATGCTCATCGCTGTCATCGGCAAGGTGTTCAGAAGAAGAGGAGGACCTTGAAATGTCACCTTCATCTTCAGGCAAGGATGACAGGGACCTTTCGGTAACCCCGTAACTGTGAACTCTCCACATTAATGCAGCATCAAAGACTCTGGGCACGGGACAGGAAATAAATACTACAGCCAAACTACTACTGCAAAACCCGAAGAAACATAACGGAAATTTTATGATCTGTAAATGAATATACAGACTTGAGTCAATTGTAAGAAGCTGATAACTGTAAAAATGCAACTTGTTCAAAAGATGTATAAATGTATATAGGCGTATATATAAATATATACATATATATTTACACACACTGGTGTGTTTTTGTTGTATACGTTCTTGTTTTTTTGGGTCTTCTGAAAATCTCTGCCAAGAGCTGCCTGTCAAAAGATTTCCAATGAGATCGCCAAAAGGTGGTCAGATAAAGTACGTTGTATATATCTTGGAAATGTTGCCGTTATATTTTTGAGAAGAACAGTCAAGTATTTTGTATCAATATTGACTGCTGTTTAGCTTTACATAAAGTTATTTTTTAGCTTCTCCTTTGTTGGAGATATGTAATGACGGGGCATTTCCTTTTTTTTTTACTGTAAAATATATTCAAAATGATGTAA